>NC_047659.1:109439269-109768435 GCF_011762505.2 Arvicanthis niloticus | reverse complement strand
CTAAGTTAAAAAGTGAGACCAACACTTTTGCTCCAATAACTGGCCAAAGAGGGACCCAACAGGAGACCACAGGAACCTTGGAGCACTCAGGAACAGGATCCTTGTGGTTTCTACCAGTGTCACCCCTATGACACAGCTTTCCACAGCCAAATCCTGCCCAGAGAACTGGTCTACCAGGAGTGCTGACACACCTAAGATCACAGAAGGGATATGCTTCAATCAGAGACAGCAAGACCAACCAAAGAACTTCTGGGAGTAATCACTATTGCAGACTTCAAGCTGTACTACACAGCAATAGTGATAAAAACTGCATGGTTTGGTACAGAGACAGGCAGGTAAATCAATCGAGTAGAATTGAAGACCCAGAAATGAACCCACACCCCTATGGTCATCTTATATTTGACAAAGAAGAAAAAACCATCCAGTGGAAGAAAGACAGCATATTCAACTAATGGTGCTGGTTCAACTGGCGGTCAGCAGGTAGAAAAATGCAAATCCATGCATTCTTATCTCCTTGTACAAAGGTCAAGTGGATCAAAGACCTCCACATAAAACCAGTTACATTGAACCTAATAGAAGAGAAGGTGGGAAAGAGCCTCGAACATATTGTCACAGGGGAAAATTTCCTTAACAGAACACCAGTGGCCAAGGGTCTAAGATCAACTATCAACAAATGGGATCTCATAAAGTTGAAAAGCTTCTGTAAGGCAAAGGGCACTGTTATCAGGTCAAAATGGCAACTTATAGATTGTGAAATGATCTTTACCAATCCTACACCCAATGGGGGCTAATATCCAATATATAAAAAGAACTCAAGAAGTTAGACTCCAGAGAACCAAGTAAAGCTATTAAAAATGGGGTACAGAGCTAAACAAAGAATTCTCAACTGAGGAATATCAAATAGCCAGGAAGCACCCAAAGAAATGTTTAGCATCCTTAGTCATCAGGGAAATGCAAATCAAAATTACCTTGAGATTCTACCTTATATCAAGCATATTAGCTAAGATAAAAAACTCAGGTGATAGCAGATGCTGGCCAGGATGCAGAGAAAGAGAAACAGTCCTCCATTGTTGGTGGGATTGCAAGCTGGTGCAACCATTCTGGAAATCAGTCTGGCATTTCCTCAGAAAATAGGGCATAATAATACTGAAAGACCCAGCTATACCACTCCTGAGCATATACCCAAAAGAAGCCCCAACATATAACAAGAACACATGCTCCACTATGTTCATAACAGCCTTATTTACAATAACCAGAATTTGGAAACAACTCATATGTCCCTCAACAGAGGAATGGATACAGAAAATGTGGTACATTTACACAATGGAGTACTACTCAGCTTTTAAGAACAATGACTTCAAGAAATTCTTAGGCAAATGAATTGAACTAGAAAATATCATCCTGCATGAGGTAACCCAGTCACAAAAGAACATACATGGTATGTACTCACTGTAAGTGAAAATTAGCAAAAAAAAAAAAAAAAAAAAACCAACCAAAAACCAAAAAAGCAAACAAACAAAAAAACAAGCTCAGAATATCCATGACACAACTCACAGACCATATGAATCTTAAGGAGAAGGAAGATAAAAGTGTGGATGCTTCAATCTTACTTAGAATGGGCCACAAAATATTCAAGGGAGGTAGAGGGAGCGAGGGTCTTGGGAGGGAAGAAGGAAGGGGAAGGAAAAGGGGGGCAGGATCAGGTGTGGGAGAAGACAGGGGAGATGTACAGAGAGTCAGGAATTGAACAGAAGTGTGTAACAGTGGGTGAGGGGGAACTGATGATAGCCATCAGAAAGTCCCAGATGCCAGGAAAGCAAGAGGTTCCCAGGATTGAAGGGGATGACATTAGCTGAAATACCCAACAAAGGGGAGAGAACCTGTAGCGATCATATTCAGAGGTTAGGCACAGTCCGTAGTTGAGGGATGGGGCCACCCACCCATCTCAAAAATATTAACCCAGAATTGCTCCTGTCTAAAAGAAATACAGGGACAAGGAGTGGAGCTGAGACTGAAGGAAAGGCTATCCAGAGACTGCCCCTCCCTCTGGGAATCCGTCTCATATGCAGACACCAAACCCAGACACTATTTCTGATGCCAAGATGTGCTTGCTGTCAGGAGCCTGATATAGCTGTCTCCTGAGAAGCTTTGCCAGAGCCTGACCAACTCAGATGCAGAGATACAGATGCTTGCAGCCAACTATTAGACTGAGTAGGGGGACCCCAATAGAGGAGTTAGCAGAAGGACTGAAGGAGCTGAGGGGGAAGAACTGAAGGAGTTGAAGGGGTTTGCAACTCCATAGGAAGAACAACAATATCCATCAACCAGACTGCCCCCCAGAGCTCCCAAGGACCACAACACCAACCAAAGAGTACACATAGAGGGACTCCAGCTGCATATGTAGCAGAGGATGGTGTGATCTGGCATCAAGTCGAGAGGAGGACCTGGGTTCTGTGAAGACTCAATGCTCCGGTAGAGGGGAATGCTAGGGTAGTGATGTGGGTGGGTGGCGGAGCACCCTCATAGAAGCATCGAGGAGGGGTGATAGGATAGAGGATTTGTGGAGGGGAGACTGGGAAAGGGATAACATTTGAAATGTAAATAAATAAAATAACCAATAAAAAAAAAAGAGTGGCACACAGCATTAAATAACTTGGTACAGGCCATAAAGCAGGAAAATACATATCTGAATTGAATCACTCAACTCTATGGACCAGTGTTTAAGCAAAATGAAACATGAAGCTAGACTATTGAGACATGATAGACTAGAACATAAGTCAGAAGTAGAGTAGCCACTGGGATGTCATCATTCCTCTTCTGATGCTTACTAATAGCTAAAAAGTCTCTACTAAATACCTATATCTGTGTTAGTCATGGGAAAACAGTATGAAAAGTTCATTTTAGAATTTATATCTCATGAAATTTGTATTTAGTAGTGAGATAAAATCTGCACTCAAAATAACTATATTTTAAGAATAGAGGGAAAGATAAATTCAGATATACTCAGAGGTAATAGCTAATCATTTTATTAACAAAAGTAGATTCTGATGTGGATGCCAGGAGGTGCATGCTGACAGGAGCCTGATATAGCTGTCTCCTTAGAGGTCTGCCAGAGCCTGACATATTCAGAAGCAGATGCTCACAGCTAACCATTTAACTGATCATGGGGTTCCCAATGGAGGAGTGAGAGAGATGACTGAAGGAGCTGAAAGAGTTTGTGGCCCCTGGGGAGAGCAACAATACCAACCAAACCAACCAACCAACCAACCAGAGCTCCCAGGGTCTAAACCACCAGCCTGGGAGCACATAGGAATGGACCCATGGCTCCATCTGTATATATAGGGGAGGATGGCATTGTCAGGCATAGGTGGGTGAGGAAGTCCTTGGTCCAGTGAAGGCTGGACACCCAGTGTGCGGAAAATCGTGGGTGGGGAGGTGGGAGTGGGCTGGTGGATGGGGGGCACATTCTCACAGAAGTAGGAGGAGGGGGAATGGAATAAGGGGTTGCTGGGTGGGGGGGAATGGGGAAAGGGGATCACATCTTAAATGTAAATAAAATATCTAATTAAAAATTACTTGAAAAACAAAAAAAGAAAAAAGAAAAAGAAAAAAGAAAAGAATAGATGGAAAGATATACTCAGAGGTAATAGCTAATTATTTTATTAAGAAAAGTAAAACAAAAATAAAAGATCTAGTCATTAATCATATATATATATATATATATATATATATATATAATCATTTATTTGACTGTAGGTATGTAGTGAATGTTTATTTTGTGCTACCTCTTATACCAGATCCAGCTACACACAAATAAGTTATAGGAGCATATCCCAAAATTTCATCTCTTTGATTTGTTCTATCCAGTACAGAAGCCAATAGCCAAATAAGGCTGGTTACGTTTAAATTTAAACAATTAAAAATTTAGAGATTTGGATTCTTAATTATTCTATCTATATTCCAAATGCACAATTACAGCATGTGGTTTATGGTTAGCCTACTGGAAAAAAAATCAAGCATTGATTATTTCCACCATCATTGGGAATTCTATTGTTTAGGTATTAATAAGCAGTGGCTTATGGGCCAGCTCATGCCTTCTGTGTTCTATCGGGACACTTGTCTGCATGCATTGTCCATGGTTGCTCAATGATAGAGCCAAACATTTGCGATACACTGAATGACTTAAACATATTTACTATCTATCAACTTATAGAAAAGGGTTACCAACTTCTAACCTAGATCTAAATTTAGATAGACATTCATATATACAAATGTGTAATGGTCACAAGTAATGACACTGTGGATCAGAGAGGATGGGTATCTGACATCATCCAAAGAAAAAAATTCAGAACAAATCTAACTTTTACAAGCATTTATTTACCTGTACCCACAAACCAACCAATGTAGGAAACACAGAAAACTTTTAGTCATTATAGTTTCTGATCCCAAAGTATTCTACAGGTACAAGACAGGAATAATTGGATCCAAATCAGGTACATGCAGATTGTTATTTTAGCTACTAAATCATTTCCTTGGGCTGCCATGAAGCACTTTTATTGCTGAATATTAGAGTGGATATATGAATATCTGGTCCAGTTGGTCCAATAAGAATACCAATAGGAAGCGTGACTCCATGGAAAACACAGATAGCTGTCCTAGCTAACTCTAAGCCTAATTTCTGTCATTTGTGAGATTCTCCTATTTGTCCTAAGTCATTCCCATTGTCTGACAAACATGTTAAATACCAGGCTTCCCTAAGGTTTGGTTTGGGATCTTTGCTCATGTCATGGTATGTGTCGTTTATGGGTACCTGAAATTGATAGTGGGACAAATACGTTTTCCCAAATGTCATTTTGAGGTCTTAGGCAAGTGGCTGCAGTTGTTTACTCAAACAAAAGCCACATCAGCAGTAATACCAACATGGTGTTTTCCTGGAAAGTAGCAAAATAATTCTGTTTTAAAAGATGTAGGAGTGAGTAACTGTGGTACTGGAGTTTGACAAATGTATAAGCAGCCCATTCACATCATTCTGCCTCTCTTTAATGATTCTAACTTTTCCTAACTGCTGGTCTATAGCACTTGCAGGGGATTTGCTAAATATTTTAATATATATTCTATGGTACAATTAAAATTTATGCATGTGTATACATTTATATCCATATAGCATGAATACATCTATATTCACATAAGTGCATATGCATATATCTTAGTGACTATCTTTAATCAGACATTATATCCCTTAGATGTTGGTGTCATTTCTGCTTTGGGTTTATGGCAATATTGATGATAGATAATAAGTTATTATAATTTTTTAGATTATGACAAAAAAGAAGTTTTAATAATATGATCAGCTTTTTAAAAAATTGATTCCTGCAGTTTTATGAAATTCTAAAGTCTGGGTTCTCTGGGTTGAACCAATAGGCATCAGCCATCTGAGTTTTTATACTCTATGAACAGAAACATTAGATCAAGGAAAAACATCACTAAGACGTATTTTGAAAGTCAATAATATGTTTTTATGAGGTCATAGGTCTCTTTTGTCATTATTATTTTAATGTTTGAGAAGATGTTGAGTCAATTTTTTAACATAAATATCAAAGTAGGCAGCTTATCATATTGTGTAAGCCAGAGTCCCCACTGAATCACTGATTCTGATGGCTTGGAAAAGCTGGGAAAGGAGCCAGAGTGAAGTGCATTCAGAAATAAGCCTGGTCTAAGATTCAGAAGAATAGAATGTGGAATGGACATTCTACTTAATGTAATACTGTGAGGCAATGATAAATGGTTTTTAAGACAGACATATAGGAAGTCTTGTTTTTTCATATGCTGTATACAATCTTTGAGTTCATGTTATGAAAATCCAAGATAGAATTCAAGCATTAGTCTTTTAGAATCACATAAACTTTTGCAATTTTACTAATTCCAAAAGTATTATTTGAGAAAGTGTATTAACTAATAGCATATTGTGTGTGTGTGTGTGTCTGTGTGTGTGTGTCTGTGTGTGTGTGTGCACGTGTGTGTTACAAATACTGGCTATGTGTATGGGCATGGTAAAAACCAAGGGAAGAATTCAACATGACAATGAAAAGATCTATTGTGGAATTTTGAACTCACTGCATTGCTTTTACAGCCAGCCGGAGACCTGCATCTCCTCATAATACAGTGTGCTAACATTCAGTTAATTTCATTTGAGGACATGATATTTTATTCAAGTGTTTATAACTGAGTGTTAAGGCATCTTCAATATTCTGAGAATATTTCAAAGAAAGGATGGAATCATAAACTTCAGTGTTTTGTATGTGTAAACATTTATAACGTGGCACAATTATTGAGTATTTCCCCTTGGTGCTAGTACTTTTATGGGAACTTGTATTTGTTAATGCATTTATTTCTTAGAACAGCCCCATTGCAGGTATTATTACTGTCTCTGTTGTCCAGGTGAGGAACCCGAAGAAGCAAAAAAGTCAAGCTATTTGCATGAGTTCATAGACCTATTAATGTGAAACTGGATTTAAGCATGGGCATGTGAGCGAGAGACCCAGGCTCTGTGTCTGATTGACATCATGAGGCCATTAGGGCTGAAGGATTTGGTGATGCATATGTGCCATTAAGAGTTAGAAGATCCTGTTTCTACAGTTGGCTAGATATGGACTATTATACAATCTTTCCAAACACTGGCTACTTCTCTGTGAAACTTGAGTGCCTATCATGAGGATTAAAGATATTTCTAAAGGGGCAAACTTACTTTAAATATAAATCATAGAGTAGAAGTACATTTGAAATTTACTTTAAAAGTAAATATTTATGTCTATAATAATAATTAACTCCAATTATAATTAATTTCCCTGATGTAATATTTCAAAGCAGAAATGTCAGGCTTTATGTGTAGTTTTTATTTTGAGAAGGAAAAAAATGTATTTACTGCTGATGGATGCAATTTTACAATATTTATTTTAATAGTTTTTAAAAATGGGCATACAAAGTAATGAGTTTTAGTACCGCATTTTCATATATATATATATATATATATATATATATATATATATATATCACATTTGTTTAATCTCTTTTGCGACCCATCTCTGTTCTAACCTGTTCCCTACTTTGTAGCCCCCTTCACCTTCCTTGGAAGTATCTCCTGTATTTGATAACTCTTCTTTAAAGAGATCTTAGGATCTCTTTTCACTCTTTCATGCTGCCCCTTCTTGTTTTATGATATTAGTTGTGAAAAAGAGTATTTTGTTTGTTTTAGAAAAGGAACTTCCTAGAACTTCCCAGGAAGGACCTTGAATTGAATATCAAGAGACCAGAACTCATGTTGGTGATGATGGAAGGCAGTGGCAACCTGGTGACATGGCTGTTCCGCCATTTTAGGAGATAAAGGATAGATGGAATTGTGAGGATTTCTAAGCTCACAATACCTTTCACTAGCTGGTATGTTCTAAAAAACAAAAATGACAGTATCTCTTGATCACATTGGGATTATGTATGTAAAAAAATCGTTATTTCTCCAGATGAAAATCAACAGGTGAGCCCCTCTTTTACCTGACCAGATGATAATCTGTATATTGGTTCCCATGTTAGAGATTTGTTCCCATGTTACAGACTGTTTCCCATGTTAAGAAGTTGAAAGCATCCAACCAAATGGTTTTAGGAAAATCTATTAAAATTAATCAAAAGACAGTCTAGATCAAACTCACTGAAAGATATACTTTAAATATTTGTAAATTTTACCTTAAATAAAAGAACTATGGGCCAATATTGAAGTCTAGTTAGTGGTATGCATGCTTAGTGGTTTAGGGACACAGTATAATTGCTCTACAACTTCTTTAAAATACATAAAATATGTGGATTGATGGATGAGTAGAAGGAGAGATAATGAGTAGATATACAACAGAATATAGCAAAACACCAGTTGTAGAATATAAGTGATAGATATCTGAGCATTTCGTGTAGAATACTTTTTTTTAAAAAATGTGTAAGTTTGCAAATATTTATAATAAAATGCTATAGTAAATGACTTTTTGTCTAGTGACAAAATTAGACAAAAAGACCAGCCTGTAAACACTAGATGTTTAGCCAGGTTACTTTGCTAAGACTCTATTTCTTCATCTATAAAATGGGTACAACAACACTTTAAGCCAATGTGGTCATTTGAGGATGGAACAAATTATTATTTGTAAGGTTCTTAACTATAGAGCAATATAAAAGTTTATTAGTTAAAATTTTATAAAATTATTTTGTGTATGAAGTCATTGATGGGAAAATAGGTTAAACTGACTTCGTAGATATCAGATGCCGGGGAAATGCAGAATTTATTAGCACCTGGTGACAAGCCCACATGTCTGAGGGATTAGCCAGCTTCTTTTCTAATCTAGGCATTTTGTTTCTTCTAAGAAGCAGTAAGAATCATATTGACCTGAGGACTTACATTTCATTTCTATCTTTATTTTCTTGAAAACATCCTGCTTTTAAAAGATCAAACCTATCTCCGGGTTTGGAATAGAACACAAATAATGTCTACATGCCACCCAAAAGTTTCTGGTACCTGGCCATCAAAAATGACCTTGTGCCTAGTGATTTTTACAAATATTGTATATTCCCTTTCTCCCTCTCTCCCTCTTTTCTTTTCTCCCTCCCTCTCTCCCTCTTTTTCTCCAGTCTTTTTCTCTCTCTGACAGATTCTCAGGCTTGGCTGGCCTTGACATTCTGACTCTCACATCTCTCTGTCCTCTGTGCTGGGTTATAGGTGTGGGTTACTACTCCTAGTTGAAGAAAATAGTTGTTAGTTGTCTTGTTCTTGGATGTTACAAGTACAATGGCATACATAATAGCAGAGTGTAAAACTTTGATAGTTACAATGAATCCTACATATCACATAGCAGAGATTTTTAAAAATTTGGTCCTAAAGAAGTCAGAATGCTTACTGTTCTTGAAAAGCATGGTAAATTAATTTCCAACATGCCAGGCAGCTCACACGTTCCGGAGGATCTAATGTCCTCTTTTGTACCCCAAATGCACCCACACATATGTACACACACACACACACACACACACACACACACACACACACACACACACACGAGAATGTAAAAAGGATAGAATGAAAGAAAAAAATCAATACTGGTTTTTGGTCTGAGCCACAGGAAGGATGGAGTTGTTGTTTACTGAGAAGTGCAGGACCATAACTAGAGCAGTTTAAGCAATGGAAAGAGGAACTCAGTTGTTCATAAGTTATGTTTAAGAATTTTTAAAATATTCAAGGCCAGAGATTAAATAGGGAATCAAGTGTGTGTGTGTGTGTGTGCGTGTGCGTGTGTGTGTGTGTGTGTAATAGTTGTCTGTAAATACCTGCTGCAGGTATAGTGAGGAGACAAGGTCACATCATCATGAACAACAGATAGCCTGTGAGAGTCAATGCAATTGGAAAAGAGAAAGGATGCAAGGGTTAACCCCTGGGCTGCCATTGTTTGTAGGTCAAAGACATGAGCAGGAAATAAGAACAGAAACTAGAGAAGAGTAGTTATTGATAAAGGAGGAAAACCAAGAGCAGCACATCCTAAAATCCAAGGGAAGAAATGCCTTAAGGAAAAAGTGTATCACTTTGTTTTCATTGCTCATTGCGAAACCTGAAGTTAAGTATTTTACGAAGAGGTTTATTTCATAGACATTTATATTTTGGAGACTGAGTCTTCAAATAAGAGTGCTGGCCCTGACAATGGCTCCCTTGTCTCTATTACCTCATGGCAAAGAACAAGAGATCACATATAGACAAAGAGATAGAATGACTCTGGGATTGTATTCTCTCTTATAGCTCTCTCTGATGAGAACCAACTCAGGGTACCAAAAGAACTACCTTTTTTATTTCCAAGGGCAATATCTAGTCATCTAATGAGTTCTTGAAAGTCTCATCACCTGTGTACCACATACTGAGTATCAAGGCTTTAACACATGAACACTTGGGGAAAACCCTCAGTCAATATTCAGTCCATGGTAAGGGAGAGTGAATATTTGTGACAAATACTACTGGTAAACCAAACAATGTGAAGATTAATACATTTCCATTGGATGAAGGAATTCAGAGTTTATGTCTAGAGTTTGCTAAGCTCCTACTATATTTCAGACATTATTGAGTACTCTCCTATAATAGCAGTAGAGGGAAAAGGTTTAATGGCTAAATTTAATAGATATTATTGAGCATCTCCTGTAGATAGTAAAAAAGAAATTAATTTTCCAACAACATTTAGTGGTGTCTGGAGACAATTCCAAGAGTTCTTCCAGCTTGTGCATTCCAGCATCAGATGTTAGTACAACAGCCCAGAACGATGAAGATGGACAAATCATTTATTGTCTCCCCAGGATGAACATAATTATGCAAATAATTTTGATTTTGTGTGGAATATATTTGAGTTGATGTATTTGGATTTTACAGCCAGATACGTATCTAGTTTAAACACACAAGCCTTTATTCCAAACAAAACAAAACTGAACAAAATAGGGTAATTTTTTTTTTTTGTAACAGGGGAAGGAATCATGGCCAAAACTTGAGAGCAATCGGTAATCAAAACAAACTCCTCAAAATATATGCAAGTATGGAAAATGGTTATGAAAGAATGGCTTCCCTATATATTTTTAAACAAATAGAATCCCCAACATGTCCAGTTCCTATTGCTAAGTCATAAAGCACCACCACAGTTAAAATAATCACCTCTTGGAAATCTGTCCTTTGTCAGAACTCAGATGGGGCACAAGAATCAATTGAAAGAGGCTCCAAGGAGAGTGGAGCCACCATGAAGCTAGCTTAATACCATTCTTTTTTACATTGCTTAATACTATAAGCCTGTGGTGATTATGACTACATCTCAAGCATAGTCTACATATAGCTCAGTGATCATTCACATTTTCCTAAGGTGGTAACAGTCCCTCTGATCCCTCCAATGCCTTTTAAACAAAGAATGGGCTTAGTCAGTGATAAAAAGACTTTTCGGTTCATCCCTGGGGCATATGGGGCTTAAGAGGGAAGGAAGGCAGTAAGATTAAGGATCAGAAAAGCTCCAGAAAGAAACTCTAGATGATTTCCAAAATGAAACAGTTCTGGTGTCTGGTGAGTTTTGAAGTTTGGCTACTGAGCCCACATGCAGGAACCACAGAGTTCACACCAAGCCACCCTGGACGAAAATGAAGGACATTCCCAAGAAACTGCCTAACAGTGTTTACCTTCAGTTTACTATGCTGGGAAATCTTTTGCCAACAAAATCTTACTTAGTAGCTGCATGTGAAAGAGGTAATTGTGTTTTAGTGTGAGCACAAAGAAGTAGAAAAAGAAAATGTAAAGTGATCTTCCTTGAAGCTAGTAGGGTTCGAGGCACTGTCCCATAGGACCTAAGTCCCAGCAAAGCATTTGAAAGATCACTGATCTCAGGCACCTAACATGCTCGGATGGCTTTTGCCAAAAGGTAAGGTCAGTGCGTAGCTTGTTAAGGGGCCCTTGGATTAAAATTTTTGCCTGAGGATCATGATAATAAAGACAACTTTATTCATACTTTGGAGGAAGAAAATAGGCCCTTGTTTCCTTCATCCTGTCGGGATCTCAGGAGAGCTTATTATTTCAGGCAAATATTTATTAAGCACAACAGAGGTTCTCAGTAGAAGCCAATTTCAACTTAGAAACATCTAAATATATCTTAGAAAACAGGATCTGGATTGCTGGTCAGAAAGAGCTGTCAAGAAATGCTACAGGAGTGACACTGTCAGTTGCTCCTAAAGAAGCTTCCATGACTAAGGATGTGGTGGTTTTGCACACTTATGTACCTCTGGGGTCCTGTCCTTACATAGTAATGACTGTACTGTCTATTTACTCTTTTATTTCCAAGCACTAGAATGCAGTTATGAAACCATGATAAACAAACAAACAAAAAAAAACTTGCTTGAAGGCATCTATGCTCAAATAAGATACCCAAGAATCAGAATAACCTAGAAGGTAAACAGTGGCAAGAGAAACAGGTACTTCAGGGACAAGGGGCATCTTAGCAATGATCTGAGTGGATAGTGTTTAGTGCTGTGTGCTTTCTCTTAAGCCCTTTCTCTTCATCCTACTCCAGGTTTTTGGTAGATGCTTCCTGATGTCTTTTGATAAGAGAGGGATATGTATGGGGGAACCATATCATTTTACTGTGCAAGGCAGGCTCTTGAGTGCATTCTCTTACACCTCCCAACTAGACCTGCAAATTTGATTCCAGCCAGCCTTGTCTGTTCTGTGTGCTTGACACAACCTGAACTTTCCCCTAGTAGAGGCTAGCACCTTAGGGTGATTGAACAGGGAAGCATTGTGAGGCATTCCACATACAGCTTTCTCAATTCACCCCAGTTAGATTGCCTATCTGTCTACTCAAGTTTGTCCTTAAGGGAGACTAGGTCACTAGGTGACTCAGACCAGAGAGTCAGGCCATGGTATGCAACATGGACAATTGCTTTTATTCAAGAACCTCACAGGTTTGGGACACTATTTTAAGTACTTTCTTATTTTTCTTGCCTAGCACAATCCCCCACATCTTTTGCCACAACCCCAGCCTCATTCCAAAAATAAAAAAATAAAAAAAAAAAATTAAAAAAAACGAGGGAGAAAAGTGTGGGATGGAAACAACTAGGAAGTCTGTTTTAGAGAAGCTGCCTTACTTTTACCCTAAGCCACACTCCGGAAGTGTTTTTTTAGAAAGGAATACTGGGGGTCCAATTTCAAAGAGAGATTCTAACCTCTAGTCAGGTAGTAGGCTGTGACAATTCTTTGTTAAATATCCAAAAGAGCCTTCCAACCAGAGAAACATTTCATGTTCCCCAGGGGCAAGGGTTATCTCCCATTCAATCTACACAAGATTTTCCCTCACTTCTCTTTTACTGAGGAAGCATCCTGAGTGTAAAAGGCTGTTTGGGTGAATCTAAGAGTTTATTCTTTCACAATCATCTCCCCCAAAATGCTCGAGGGTAA
Source organism: Arvicanthis niloticus (assembly GCF_011762505.2). Classification (NCBI taxonomy): domain Eukaryota; kingdom Metazoa; phylum Chordata; class Mammalia; order Rodentia; family Muridae; genus Arvicanthis; species Arvicanthis niloticus. The sequence continues at coordinate 109,755,450 of NC_047659.1, read as the reverse complement.
ACAAAAAGTTTACAAACTCTGTACTTTAAAGAATCTAGGATCCTGTGGCTCTGTATGCATTTTCTCTTGTCTAGAGAAGAAATTCCCTTTTCACATCAAAGCTTCGTAGCAGCCACACATAAATGATTAGACAAAACATAGAGACAACAAAACAAAACGTCTTATGAAAGAAACTTTTTTTTCTCTTTCATTTTTTTGTTTTGAGTAAAGACTGGCTTAAACAGTGTTGTAAAGACACACAGAACTATTTTGGCTGTGCAGATTGAGGATGTAAGAGGTAGATAGCTTCTTACCTGGGCTTCCTTTGAGATGCCGTTTTTCACGCAATCACTGCTTTGCCTTTTTCCATGCTGGGTCGTAGGGTTATGTAGAGTCCCATTAGAAACAGCACTACCGTTAGGATTGGCCATTGGTAGAAAGCGCTGGAGCCTAGGCAGTTTCTCTTTCTGCCGTCTCCTGGAGCTTCAGTTTTCAAGTAGCTGAAGTAATGACAGAAAGCACTTTGGGGCAGAGCCTTTAAAGGAATCCTACCAGTCAGGATTTTCCAGAAGAAGAACCACAGCCTATCTATTGACCAGATCTTTGGCTGTTACCTTTTACTAGTCTACTCCAGTAGCATTGTGGGTTCCATGGCAACAAACCTGTTTCTGAAACTACAAAGGGAATTTTCCTTGCTAGCTGTTTTTTGAGGCTGAGGAGACTTGGAGACAAAAAAAAAAAAAAATTTCCAGGGACAAATACTGAGGAGGCGGGCTGAGAGGTGGAGAGATTTTTTTTTTAAAGATACACACAGCACACTCACAGAGTTCACAGAGTGAAAAGCTGGCTACTTACAAAGTTTTCTCTTTCTTGTATCCTCTCCCCTTTGTATATAGCTACAATTTTTTCATTGTAAGTTAAATTTTTTAAAAAAATATTCTTTGTGCCAGAAAATAACATTCACAAGTGACTCCTAGGGGCTACAGGGACAAAGGACTTGCGAGTTGGTCAGTGGGTACAGAGTTTCAGGTGGGGTGAGAGAGAAGCTTGTGGTCATAGGTCACTGAGAATGGATGAGCACTTATGTAAGGTGACTAAATTCTGTACATAACACAATTCAAATGATCAACACCTATCACTGGCCATGGTAAATATTAAATCACAACAGTAATATTCATAATCCACATAGAAACATATGCACCATAGAACATACAAAAGAATGAAATGATGAAGGGTCCTAGGCCATTTAAAATTTAGGACAGACAGAAATTTGTGAAACAGAACATTCTATTTCTTAAAAGGAATGCATCACTTTTATAACCTTACAGGAGCCGTTACCTTCTCTATCAGAACACTATTTTTTATGAGGAATACATCATTTTTTTTTTATCATATGACCTTAAAGGGGCCACTTATCTTTTCTATATTTCAGTTTTCAGTATAAAAAATGAGACATTATATCTGCAGCACAGTAGGAAATGACACTTGTACTTAAGTTTGCCACTGTCTCTGCTGTTGTGAGACATATGGTGACCATAGAGTCATATTCCACAAATACCTCTGGTTTACCTACCAGCCCTATTCTTTCAAAACAACAATCATCAGAGGTCTGGTCTGTTTCTTCCAGTTTCCATCAAAGGGCACTAGGGTTGGTTGTGTAATACCAACTATTTGCAGCCTGTTTCTGAGCCTACCTTTGTGGTTTTCCTTTGTTGATACCAGACTATCATATCTGAAACTGGAGGCCTTGGAAGTAATGTTCTTAAGAGGGTATGGTGGCACACTCCTCTAATCCCAGTATTGAGGAGCTGGAGGCATGCCAATTGCTAATTCTAGGCCAATTTGGCAGCTTGAAATACATGTGAGTTCCAGGCTAAACAAAACTTCATATTGAGACCCTCTCTTAACTTTTTTATATTTCTGATTGCAGTGGACCACATGACTCTCTTTCAGGTGCCTCGTCTCATTCTTGGGAGGAAATATGCTAAGAGAGAGACTAAGAAGACTCTGAATATATAAGTCTTGCCAACTTTCTTAATCAAATGTAAAATGAATAGCAGCACCCTGGATAACCCACTTTGAATCTTTGAGTCCTCCACTTGAATGACACCATTTTATATAAATCTATAATTTAATATATCGGCTGTATTTTCCTGCTAATTTACTATGTTACTCTCTTTTAGTATAGGGGTGTCAGTCATGAATCTTTATGAACAGGGAGGGGATTGCACATTTTCCTGTCTTAATACAGAATCAAGACTTTTAAACACTAGGTACCTAGGAATGAAGCCCACCTATTAGGCCAACGATACAAATGAATAAACAGACAGCAAATAAATTAAAAAAAAAAAACAAAAATAATAGGAAAATGGCATCTGTTGACAGAGCCTTATATCTTGATCTAAATTGTCTTATTTCTCACCAAAATAATGTGATTCCCAGAAGAGGTGATGGTAATGATGTGAGCATAATTTTCATGCAAGTATCCCCATTTCCCTGGATGGGAATGAGTAAGACAAAGTCTGAGCACAACGATATTGAGTTAATGCTAAGTCTATGTCCAGCTCAATTTGTTTCCATCTCAGAGTTTTTATTGCATTTGTCCCAACTGTCATCAGAGCAGAACGAACTTTCTACTGGTTTCTTTTTTCTGATGCTGTTACAGTGGGTGGTGGGCATTAGTTCTTTGATGGCTTATTTCCTACTATGGCACAACAGAGAGATAAAGAAGTAGACGAAAGTACTGATTGTTGTTCGCCTGACTGACTGCCTCATGCTACCCAGAAAGATAATGTGAAGACATTATGTTATTTTTGCCTGAGTTCTATTGTTCTGTACAGAATTGATAATACTTGAATCTTGATGCTGGAGATCTAATCTTGACCCTTGAACTGGACTGTGTTCATGCTGTGAATATAATGAAGCTCTATCCATGTCTGAAACTATGCTTTGAGTGGGGATTTTAAAGATCAATCTAACAATTTAGAGAGCAGAAGATCTTCCTCTCCTCTTTTGCATGTTTCCCATTTTACTTATACCCCTCTTCATCTTCATATTTGTCTTTATTTTTCTTTCTACAAGGAGACAAAAGCCAAACATAAAGGAAATATCTGAAAAACACACTAAGTTTTCCTCTGCTCTCATCTATCAAATTTTGTCATCACACATCAGCCTTTAAGAGAGATCTATTACAAGGTCTCAGTCTTGAAACTGCATGCTTGCACGCGGAGGCATGTATGTACAAACTTATATATGTTAACGTGTGAGCAGATGCACATGGAGGAGAGAGTTCAGTATCAGGTATCTTCAATCTCTTTCCAGCTTAGGTTTTAGGTTTTGGTTTGGGGATTCTAATGATGTCATTTCTTTTTTCTCTTTCTTTCCCACATACTCTCACATACCTCTCACATATGTGCATGTGTATGCATATATATTTCTAAATGTAACCTGCTCTGTTTGTGCAATGTTGCTCCTATGTATGTTTTCAGGGCTGACCATTTTGTATTGGAAAAACCAATTAGTGTGTTCTTCCCTGGAGAAGTCTAATTCTCATGCTTTATGCATTCCTTAGTAGTCCAAAGTTCTTTTGCAGGGTTACCCTGTAGCTTTCCTCTGTCTACTTTAATATGTCTGTTGTTGATGTCCTTTAGTTTTTGTGAGATACAGTCTGTACACGATCCTCAGTTTCTACCAATGTTGACTTTTTATATACGTAACCAGCATTTGGATACAGCAAGCACTTTGCTGACTGAGCCTTTCCCCATCCTCACTCTTGAACCCCTTTTGTCAACATTACAATGCATATACATTGTTGTGTGCTCAAAATCTTTTTAGTTCATCGATTCTTTGCATTGGGTTACTTCTAGGAGTACAGTCAGTGGTGGGTCATTGCTTTATATCGAAGTAAATATGAAGTTCTGTTCAAATAAATGAATGCTTTCGGTTTAACAGTAAAAACAGTAAATATTCAGCAAGATTTTAGTGCTTTTAATTAGTTAAATGAATTTTAAGTTTTAATCAGTCTAAACTTGATAATGGTTTAAATAACCACTGTGTATTTCCTTTTTGGTGTGTCTTCAGATACAGCAATCAATGAAACACCCTCAGTCTCTTTCTTTCTAAGAACTAAGATTTAGGAGTGCCTTCATAGTCACTATTTAAGATGGTTGTCATTGTTGAAGATAAAAGTAAGTCTACCCCTGCATGGTGAATAGCAAAAATGAACCTAGCCAATGATAGTTTTATGTTTTCTGATGGCTTTTTGTTTTGCCCAGAAGTCTGCTTCAAAGAAACTCTGTTAATGGAGCAGACACAGGGAAAACAACAGAATGCAAACAGACAAGAAAGAGATGTGCATAGGCTTCTCAATATATTCTGAAGAAGTTCTGGCTATATCAGAGTTGTTAGAAAGTGAACAAAATGAATGGTTAGAATTGTGCAGAATTAAGTCAATGCAAATCTATTACTTATCCATCATCTAATTTTTATCTATTTGATAGAATAGAGTTAATGTGGAAACTAAAATTTCAACAGGTTTGGTGACATCTTAATGCCATGGGAATTATATGCAATGAACAAAGTTCATGAACTCAAAAAATCTGGTTCCAGGGTGAGAGATACCAATGTGTCTACCATGGATATCCTTCCTTTTGATATAGAATGAGCCACCAAGGAAAGAAATAACCGAGACCTCTAGGACCTAAAAATTTTCATTTGTGACCAAACAGTTAGTAAATACTTTATTTTGCTTTTCCAATACAATAAAATCTTGCAATTCATTAAGTAATTATGAAGAATTAATGACATCTCAGTGTTGACTAATAAATCTACATAGAACTTAATTTTTCTGAAAGATTAAGTCTGGAAAAACTCATTGGTGTAGATAATTTCATGTCAAAAACTGCCTCAACACAGGTTTAGACACAGTGGCGTAAAAATGCAAACTATATGTGACCAAATATCAAATCTGGATTGAGCCAGAAGTCATTAAAATTGATTGAGAAACCAGAAGGAAACCAAATCAACTTCTCTGTTATCTCATGGAAATTATAGCTTTTAATCAGCTTAGGATTAGAGCTTTGAATCAAGATCAAGATAAATTTAGTTTTCATATCTCCAGATTTTCTGGGCTACTGAGATTAGGAAGATTATCTGCAATACAAATCTTTCTCAGAGCTTTGCTCCAAAATCCACCCTTGCTATAGCTATAGATACAGGTTTCACCATCAGCTCCCTCACATTGCATAAGTTTAGGTGGTGGTATTTGAGAGACAGTTTATTATGTGTCATCTGTCTCTCTCTGTATCTGGACAGGTTATATGATCATAGATGCCCTCTGCTCTGTTGTGAGAGCCATGTGCATTGAGGATTTTATATTCATGTCATCAGACTTGTTCCAAAAGGCATAGGAGTCATGAGCGAAGAATCCCTCCTTGTTCTCTTCTTTATTCTGACGTGTGTTCATTTAATGGCCAGTGGTATGGCAGCCAGTTGTCCTTAGCAATAACAATATTTGTGCAACTGTTATCAGCTTATGTTGTTTCCTTGTTTTACTTACCCGTTTTTCTTAAACAGCTCCCAAGTAAGTCCTTGAGCTCAAATCTTTGTTTGTCTCAGAGACTATGCACATGAACCTAAATTAGAACAAATATATTCCACATAGTCCATCAAATGTGTTGATCTGAAATTCAACTGTGTTAGAGTAATCAATATTAGGTTAGCCTGAAGATTAAAAGTGGGAAATCGTACACATTTCTTTGAATAAACTCTCAGGGTATTTGGAAACATAAAGTTCTATTATGTCTCCAGTAAGAAAAAACTGTGAAGTAGACATGTAGAAAGTGTCTAAAATATGAATTGAAGAGGAACATTATTGACTTTGAATCATCATATGAAAGCCTACAATTGGAATGAGGTATAAGTCCTAAAACATCTACAGCAATTTTTGTGTATAGAAAAGAAATAAAACAAATGAATTGTTTTTTCCTAATACAATTTCTCGAAAAAAAATTTATTTCTATTCATCACTTTCATCAGGAACAGATGTATTTGATGTGAATGTAGATGGAGCTCACTAGCCTAAGAACATCAGGCCAACCACATTGTACTCTCTTCTGTAGACACCAGAGATACCTAAGTTTTCATTAATGGGCCATTTAAATCACTCAGACTTTCTCCCGTCTTCAAACTAGGAATGCCACACTTTTTTTTAATTTTCTTTTGTGACAAATCTCTGATTGATGTTCCCAGAATTGTTAAGTGCTTTGAAAAAGCCTGAAGTGTGTAGTTATATGGATAATCTATTATGATCAACCAAGTTCCCCTTTTACAAAATAAAATATAAATTAACTACTGTTTATATTGTGCATCGTGATAGGTCCTGTAACATACTCATATCCTATAGAATGGCTTAGACAAGATAATTGACATATATTTTCCCACCATACTTATCTTTACCATGTGTGGGACCACACTTAACAGCTAATCTTTTAGTAATTGGCAAGTATGTTGTACGTTGCTTCTAACTATAGCATTGTATTGAATTAGATCTATCAAACATTCCAATCTAACTGAATTCTTTGTGTCTTTTAACACTTTTTTAAAACTCATTTTATCACTTAAGGTAATATACTCACAAGATCCAGTTACCCCTTTCTGGGGTATGAAAAATTGAGGAGTTACTCTGCTGACCACATTGTTACTTCAATTAATTTTACTTATGTAAAGAGTAACAAAGGGTCAGTCTATTTTCCTTATTAGGGATGTTTGAAAATGTATATTTTAATATTTACTTATTAAATTTTATTATAAAATAAACTTTATTATAAAACATTGAAAATAAATAAAACATCATACACCAGAATTAAGTAGACCAAAGTCTATACAACTAAAAGAATTTCTGTACAGTTAGAATAGGCATGCATATTTGAAGGTGTGGGGCATCACATCAAATTTTTCACCTCATTATTAAATTTTGTACATTTATCCACCACTAATACCAAAACACTCATGACAGAATTAGAACTAGAAAAACACTTTCTGTATATGTCATATATACTTTAATATATACTCTTTCATAATTTGTGTCATTTACTTGCATTCTGTCTTTTCTTTTTATCTATTAAAGATAGATTTCTTATCATGCAATATATCTATATTATGGTTTCCACTCTCTTTACTGCACCCAGTTACTCTCCCTACCCATAGGATCTAGTTTTTGCCACCTATCTCTCATTAGAAAAGATCAGATTTCTAAGAGGTAACAACCAAACACGACAAAATAAAACAAAAAAGGTGAATCAAAGACTTTTTATATCAAAATTGGACATGGAAACCCAACAGGAGGAAAGAAGTCTCAAGAGCAGGTGAAAGACTCAGAGACCCACTTTTTCTCATGGTTAGGAGTCTCATAAAAATACTAAACTAATATCTATAATTTATGTGCAGAAGACCTAGTACAGATCCATATAGAGCCTGTGCTTGCTGCTTCAGTCTCTGAGAGCTCATATGAGCCTTGCTTAGTTGACCCAGCGGGTCATGTTCTCCTCATTTCTTCCATCCCCTCTGACTCTTAAAATGTCCTGCTTCCTCTTCTGCAGGATTCCCTGAAATCTGAGATGAGGAATTTGATAGAGACTTACTATTCAGACTCTCTCTGCATAATGTTTGGCTGTGGGTTTCTGCACCTGTTTCCATCTGATGCTGGAGGAAGCCTCTCTGATGATGACTGAATAAAGCACTGAATCTATGAGTATAGCAAAATATTACTTGGAATTATCATCATCATCATCATCATCATCATCATCATCATCATCATCATCATCATCCAAATTGTACTTGATTTTACCCTAGATCTTTGGACTATCTAGTCTCTGGGTTTAGGTTTCTCAAGTAGTGTCAGATATAGGTTCCTTCTCATGGTGTGGGCCTTAAGTCAAATCAAATATTAGTTGGTTACTTCCAAAAGTTCCGTGCCACCATTGCCTAGCATATTTTGCATGCTAGACAGATTGTAGTTCAAAAGTTTTGTGACTGGGTTGGTGTTTACACCATTTCTCTTTTGTTAGTTTGAAGAATAACTTTCTTCACCAGAGACTAGAAAATAGGGATGCATGCTCCATGCAGACCAATTTACATTCTCTAAGTTCAATGAGTTACGTGGATATTATCCTTGGCAACAGGGGCTACTGACAGTTTGAGGAGAGCAACTCTTTTTCTTAGCATAAGCCTTTTTTTGGTGATTTTCATGGAACCCCCTTGGCTAACAACTCAATTGGATGCAATCCAGTCTCTCCACTTGAAGCCATGGATTGCTGTAAGATAAGGCTCCTCAAGGCTCTGTATCTCCCATTACTAGGAGTCCTCATTTGGGTCACCATCATAAATTCCAGGAAGTTTCCACTGTACTTGGTTTCTATACCACCACCAAACTCCTCAAATTTAGTCATCTCTCCCTGCACTTTCTCCCTCCATCCTGTCCTCTCATAGACACACGATCCCGCCCACCCTCATTCATAAAATCTATTTTATTTCTCCTTCCTAAGAGATTCATGCATTTTCACGCTATACCTCTCCTCTTTATTTAACCTCTCTGAGTATGTAGCTTGATTATCATTTTCTCAATGGCTAATATTCACTTATATGTGAATGAATACCATATTTGTCTTTCTGGATCTGGTTTACCTCACTCAGAATGATTTTTTTTTTCTAGTTTCAACATTTGCCTGCAAATTTCATGATATCATTTTTCTTTAAACAGATGAGTAATACTCAACTGTATAAATGTATCATATTTTTAAATCCATTCTTCTGTTGAGAAACATCTACGTTGTTTCCAGTTTCTGGTTATTAAGAATAAAGCCACATGAACATGGTTGGGCAAGTGGTAAAATGAAGTATGTGATCAAGAGTGATTTAATTGAATTTTGAGGTAGATTGAGTCTCATTTTTCTGCCATAATGATTTCCATAGTGGCTGTACAGGTTTTCGCTCTCACTAACAGTGGAAGAGTGTTCCTCTGTGCTCTAATCCTCTTCAGCATTAGCTGTCACTTGTGAGATCTTAGCCATTCTCATAGGTATAAGATGGAATCTGAAAGTAGCTTTGATTTGCATGTCCTTTGATGGCTAAAGATGTTGGGTATTTCTTTAAGTGTTTCTTAGCCATTTGAGATTACTCTATTGAGAATTTTCTGTTTAGAGCTGTATCTCTTTCTTTTTAAATTTTTTATTAGATATTATATTTACATTTCAGATTTTATCCCCTAACCCCCTTTCCCCCACCACACAGGGACCTCCTATCCCATCCCCCCTCCTCATGCTTCTATGAGGATGTGGCCCTACCTACCCCTCCCACCACCACCACCTCCCCACCCTCAAATTCCACCCGCTCGGTGTTTATCCTTCATGGGATTAAGAATCTCCTCTCCCACCTATGCCTGACAAGGCCATCCTCTCCTACATATACAGATGGAGTCATGGGTCCCTCCCTATCTCTTTTTAAAATTAGATTATTTGCTTTCTGATATCTACTTTATTGAAATTTTAAAAATATATTTTGGATAGTAGTCTGCCATCAGATGTAGAGTTGGTAAAAAAATATTTTCCTATTCTTCGAGATTCTGCTTGGTCTGATTGATAGGTGTCCTTTGCCTTACAGACGCTTTTTGGTTTCATAAGGTCCCATTTATTGATTGTTAATCTTAGTGCTTGTGTTATCAGGTTCAGGAAGTTGCCTTAGGTGCTAATATGTTCAAGGCTATTTCCTGCTTTCTCTTTATTAGGTTCAGTGTGTCTGGTTTTATGTTGAAGTTTTTGATCCACTTGGACTTGAGCTTTGTGCAGGGTGATAAACATGGATCTATTTGCATTATTCTACATGCTGACATCCAGTTAGACCAGCACCATTTATTGAAGATGTTGTCTTTTTCTCAGTGTGTTTTTGGAATTCTTTATAAAAAATCAGATGTCCATATATGTGTGGATTTATGTCTTGGTCTTCAGTTCAATTCCATTGACCACTGTTTGTTTTTATGCCAACACCATGTGGTTTTTATTACTATAGTTTTGTAGTTTGGTGGGACCTCTAGCACTTCTGTTGTTCTTTTATTGCCAGAGTTGTTTTTATATATCATTTTTTATTTTTTATATGAACTTGAGTATTGTCTTTTCCAGGTCTGTAAAGTATTGTATTCGAATCTTGATGGGGGAATCTTGATGCATTGAATCTGTAGTTTGCTTTTGGTAAAATAACCATTTTTATTATTTTGATCCTACCAATCCATGAGCATAGGAGATTGTTCCATCTTCTCTATAGATTCTTCAATTTTGTTCTTTAAAGATTTAAAATTGTTATCATAAAAGTCTTTCACTTGCTTGGTTAGAGGCAACCCAAGATATTTTATTTGAGGCTATTGTGAAAGGTGTTTTCCTGGTTTCTTTCTCAGTCATTTGTCATTTTTAAATGGGAGGACTACTAATTTTGTGGGTTAATCTTGTAATCTGACACTTCATTGAAAGTGTTTATCAGCTGTAGGAATTCCCTGGTGGTATTTTAGGGTTACTTTTCTATACGATGAAATCATCTGTGAATAGTGATACTTTGACTTCTTCCTTTCCAGTTTGTATCCCCTTAATCTCCTTTAGTTGTCTTATTGCTCTAGCTAAAGCTTCAAGTACTATATTGACCATATATGTAGAGAGTGAACAACTTTATGTCATTCCTGATTTTAGTGGAATTGTTTTGAATTTCTTTCCATTTAATTTGATGCTAGCTTTAGGCTTGTGGTAAATGGCCTTTATTGTGTTTATAGGTCTGTTTAAATTGCTCATCTTATTTTAATTTAACTTTGATAAGTGATAGTTGTTTAGAAAATGATTCATTTCTTTTAGATTTTCCAATTTTGTGGAGTAGAGGTTTTTACAATATGTCCTTATAATTTCCTTAGTGTCTGTCCTTCTGTTTTTTTCCTTTTCTGATTTTGTTAGTTTGTATATTCATTTTGCATCTTTTCATTAGTTTGGATAAGGGCTTGAGTATCTTGTTGATTTTTCTCAAAATATCAACACCTTGTTTCACTGATTCTTTATATTGTTATCTTTGTTTCTATTTTTATTGATTTCAGCTCTCAGTTTATTTCTTGTTCTGTACTTGTCTTGGTTGTGCTTACTTCATTTTGTTCTAGAGCTTTCCAGTGTGATATTATGAAACCTCTCTCTATTTTTTAAAATGTAGATACTTAGTGCTATAAACGTTGCTCTTAGAATCATTTTCATTATGTCTCATAAGTGTGTGTATGCTGTGTATTTAATTTCACTGCTAAAAAATTTTAATTTCTTTATTTCTGTCTTGGCCTAGTTTTCACCTAGTAGAGAGTTGTTCAGTTTCCATTAATTTGTAAGCAATCTGTTATTTCTGTTGTGAATATCCAGGTTTAATCCACAGTTGCTTGATAGAAAGTAGGGAGTTGTTTCAATTTTTTTAAATCTGTTGACACTTGTTTTGTGTCTTAAAATGTGGTCAGTTTTGGAGAAAGTTTCCTGAGGTACAGAGAAGAAGGCACATTCTTTTGTATTTTGGCAAAATATTCTGGAGAAATCTGTAAAGGTCCATTTGTTTTATACAGTCTGTTGGGTCAAGTATTTCTGTGTTTAGTTTTTGTTTAGTTTTTGTCTGGATTATCTGTCCATTGGTAAGAGTTGGGTATGGAAATCTCCCATTATCAATATGTGAGGGTCAATATGTGATTTAAGCTGTAATAGTGTTTTCTTCACAAACTAGGGTGCTCTTGTGTTTAGGGAATAGATGTTAAGCATTGAAATGTCATCTTGGTGGATTTTTTCCTTTAAAAAGTATGTAGTTTCCTTGGCATTTAATTGTTGCAGTTCTTTTATATGTTCTGGACATTAGATCCTTGGCTGAAGTGTAGATATGCTGATTTTTCCTTGGCTGTATAGAAACTTTTTATTTTCTTGTAGTCTCATCTGTTGGGTCCTGTGAGGTTAGTGCTATCTTTAAAAGGTTCTTGCCTATTTTAGTACCTTGAAGGGAGTCTCTTGTGTTTTCTTCTAAAAGTGTCAGTGTTTCAGGTTTTAAATTAAGGTATTTGATTCATTTTTATTTTTGTACACGATGAAGGATATGCATTGAATTTTATTATTCTGCAGGTAGAAATTCATTTTGCCATCACCATTTGCTGAATACACTATTTTTATGCCAAAGCATATTTTTGTCTTCTTTGCTGAAAATTAAGTGGACATACATTTTATTTCTGTGTCCTTCATTCTATTTCATTGACTCACCTGTCTTTTTGTTAATGCCAGTAATGGGTTGTCTTTATTATTGCAGCTTTAGAGTGTAATTTGATGTCTAGCATTATAACACCTCAAAAACTGTTTTTTATGTCTTAAGCTCATAATGTTGTTTTTTTATTATTTATTTTTATTAGATTTTTAATTTACATTTCAGATGCCATTCCCTCTCCCCATTTCCCCTCCCTAGAAAACCCCTATCCCATCCCCCTCCTCCTTTTTGCTTTTATATAATTTTTAAATGTTAATCAAAGGCTTTATAAGTTTGGTAATGTTCAATAACAAGATGCCTATACAATCAGAACTTTTTCTCCTCTTCCCATCCTTACTCCTCCCACCTCAGCTCCTCCTACATATCACCCTTTCTGTTAAAATAAAACTTTTCTATTAAAATACAATTAGAGCATAACTATACCAATTTGTGTCAGTAAGGTACATGATAGACCTAATACCCAGTCTATCATTTTGTTGACTAACCAGAACCTTTGTCATCTCTCCTAACTAAAAGACTTAGTTCTGAACCTGGCTTTTTTCTTAGCTTTAGAATGAATGTCAGCTGAAAACCATCCTCTCAAATCTTTTCTCTCAAAGTAAATAGCTGAGATTGGCTATGAGACTGTAAGTCTTCAACCCCATCAGAAATCCAGAGTGACTGAGTTAACTGAAATTATGGGAATCATAAAGCATAACTTCTAAAACTTAGCCAATTTATAGAGACTGCTGAACACCTGGACAATCCCTATACTACGAAACATTGGAGCATCTGATCTTCAGCCTCATCTGATCCTTCAGGCTCATCTGACAGATCTAGTGATACAGAATTGTTAAGGGCTGATTACTCTGTCTTGGCAGATATAATCAGTAGACTATTATGCAAGTGTGTCCTTTTCTGGACAGTAATTTGTCTGTAGATGAAAAGAGGTAATTCTTGCCTAGTGGCTGTCACTGCACAACTGGAGTAACTCCAAGGATGCTCAATTTCTTCTTAGAATCCAAGACAGGAAGCTGTCAGGAGCAAACAGGTCTGTAATCAAAATAAACATTAATACAGAAATGTTTGTAATGTCAATTCTATGGATTTCTGACGTTTTTGAAAACCAGCTATCCATGTAAGGCAATCTGGACTGTTGTCTGTTAACTCCTTTCAGCTATTTCTAAATAAAATATAGAAAACACCCTAACAATAAACTCAGAGCCATAAATTTGCTATAGGCCCTTAACTCACAGGCTAACCATCTCAAATCAGTTAAAAAAGTTAAAGAAGGACTGGGTATAAGCCTTGTATTCCTAAGTGTGTTACATAGGCACAATGCCTACGAGAGTAACAATATTCATCTCACTTTTATATCAATAAGAAGCTCATACCAATGAAAACCTTAAAATTGAAATCGAAGTAAATTTTGTACCATTTAAGAAATTATAACTTCATATTAATAACAATTATACATATTTCTATCAATAGGTTATGGCTATGCAATACATCCTAGCTAATCCTTCCTATTCCAATAAAACCACTACTTTTCCCTAGGAAGACAGCCCAATATTAACCACCTCAGTCCCAAGCCCAGGGAATAGGGATACTGACTCTTCTTTAACTTCTTCAAGCTGATTAAGGGCATTGAGATATTAGAAGAGGGGCAGGGGGAAGAGTAAATTGATAAGCCTCTGACTCTGTGTCTTCACTGCATCCAGCTGGAATTCCAGAATATCAGGGGTATGAACAGGTCGTCTCAGCTTACTTGATGAGTAGATACACCAAGGCTGTGTATTCTGCAATATACAAGTCTGAAAACAAATTTTAGTATCAAGATAATTTTTTGTTTGAATTCTAGAATTTAGTCTTCTGGCAGCCTGCCTCTGTCATGTCTAATTCATATAATTCTGGGAGTTTCTATGAGCGTGTGCTCACACCATCCTCCCATTCCCACCTCTCTGCTCTCGAAATTCCCTAACACTAGGGAATCCAAACTTTCAGGCTCCAAGGCCATCCACTTCCACTGATGCCTGGCAAGGCTGCCCTCAAATACCTATACAGATGGAGCCATGAGTTTGTGTTCTTGGGCTGGAGATTTTAGAATGGCTACTCCAGCTTGTTTCTTAGGACCATTTGCTAGAAAAATTGTTTTCCAGCCTTTTACTCTAAGGTAGAGTCTGTCTTTGTCACTGAGGTGGGTTTCCTGTAGGCAGCAAAATGCTGAGTCCTGTTTAAGTATCCAGTCTGTTAGCCTATGTCTTTCAATTGGGGGATTGAGTCCATTGATGTTAAGAAGTTTTAAGGAACAGTGATTATTGCTTCCTGTTATTTTTGTTATTAGAGGTGGAATTATCTTTGTGTGGCTATCTTCTTTTGGATTTGTTGGAAGAGGATTACTTTCTTGCTCTTTCTAGGGTATAATTTCCTTCTTGTATTGGTGCTTTTCTGTTATTATCCTTTGTAATGCTGGGTTTGTGGAAAGATATTGTGTAAATTTGGTTTTGTCATGGAATATCTTGGTTTCTCCATCTATGGTAACTGAGAGTTTTGCTGGGTATAGTAGCCTGGGCTGGCATTTGTGTTTTCTTAGGGTCTGTATGACATCTGTCCAGCATCTTCTAACTTTTATAGTATCTGGTGAGAAGTCTGGTATAATTCTGATAGGTCTGCCTTTATATGTTACTTGGCCTTTTTCCATTATTGCATTTAATATTCTTTGTTTTGTGCACTTGGTGTTTTGATTATTATGTGATAGGAGGTATTTCTTTTCTGGTCTATTTGGCATTCTATAGTCTTCTAGTATGTTTATGGACATCTATTTCTTTAGGTTAGGAAAGTTTTCTTCTATAATTTTGTTGAAGATATTTATTGGCCCTTTAAGTTGGGAATCTTCACTCTCATCTATACCTATTATCCTTAGGTTTGGTCTTCTTATTGTGTCCTAGATTTCCTGGATGTTTTGTGTTAAGAATTTTTGCATTTTGCATTTTCTTTGACAGTTGTGTCAATATTTTCTGTGGTATCTTCTGCACCAGTTAGTCTCTCTTCTATATCTTGTATTCTGTTGGTAATGCTTGCATCTATGACTCCTGAATGTTTTTTTCCTATGTTTTCTATCTCCAGGGTAGTCTCCCTTTGTGATTTCTTTATTGTTTCTATTTCCATTTTTATGTTCTGAATGATTTTGTTCAATTCCTTCACCTGTTGTGTTCTCTTGTAATTCTTTAAGGGATTTTTGTATTTCCTCTTTAAGAGTTTCTACCTGTTTATCTGTGTTCTCCTCAAATTCTTTGAGAGTGTTATTTATGTCCTTCTTAAAGTCCTCTATCATCATCATAAGAAGTGATTTTAAATCTGAATCTCGCTTTCCTAATGATTAGGGGAATTCAAGACTTTCTTTGTGTGGGATCTAATGATGCCAAGTACCCTGAGTTGTTGATGCTTATATTCTTGCACTTGTCTTTTGCCATCTGGATCTCCTTAGTGCTACCTGCCCTGTCTCTGACTGGATCCTGTCTTTCCTATTATCTTGGTTGTATCAGAACTATGTGGGGTGGGTGTTACTTCTGAGGTTAGAGCTGGGGCCCAAGATCTGCTCAGTCCTCAGGCACAGACAGGAAGGAACCAGTGCTCCAGGCCAGGAGTGAATTACTGGGTCCTAGTAGGTCCCAGTTACTCCCTGTTTGGGGTGGGTGTTGCTGTATCCTTACCTAACATACTGCTCGGGTTAGAGCTCCTGGGAGGCCTCCTTCTTCTGGGTTCTGTGAGATTGGTGCAGAGATGATCCAAACCGCACTTACTTTTTTACTGGAGATGTTCTCTGGTGTTGCATCTGAGAAAATGCTATTCTCCTTGCTTGTCTATCTCTACATATTGTCTATATATTCAGTATCTGCTCAGTGTTTGAGCTCAGACCGGAAGGACTCTAATATTCTTATTACATAGGATATTTTTAGTTGCTTGTGCTGTTTGTGATTCTATATGAATCTTGTATTTTTTTTCTAAACCTGTGAAGTGTGACATGGGGGATTTGATAGGTATTGCATTAATTCTTTAAATTAATATTTTTAGTGTGATATTTTCACAATATCAATGGGTGGTAGTTCCTCTGATAGAGGTATTGGGAACTGAATTCAGATCATCTGTGAGGGCAACAAGTGCTCTTTAATGGCAAGCCACCCCTTCAGCCTGAATGCATAGATTATTAATGGCTGTATAAGTTAAATTTGTATTGTCAAGTTGAGCATCTCAAACACTTTTTAGCATTTTTTGTTACAATTGAATTTACATAAACAAAAGTATGCAGTTTAAATCTGTAGATTAATCAACTTTTTTAAAAAAGTAAATGCATATGGGAACTTTCACCCTTACCAATGTATAGGATATTTTCACCATTTAAGATTTCTCACCAATGGCTTTTGCTCTAAGATCAAGAATTGATGAATGGAAATTCATAAAATTGCAAAGTTTCTGTAAGGCAAAGGACACTGTCAATAGGACAAAATGGCAACCAACAGATTGGAAAAAGATCTTTACCAATCCTACATCTGATAGAGGGCTAATATCCAAAGAACTTAAGAAATTAGACTCCAGACAACCAAATAACCCTATTAAAAGTGGGGTACAGAGCTAAACAAATAATTCTCAAATGTGGAAACTCAAATGGCTGAGAAGCACCTAAAGAAATGTTCCACATCCTTAGTCATTTGGAAAATGGAAATCAAAACAACCCTGAGATTCCAATTCGCAAGAATCAGAATGGCTAAGATCAATAACTCAGGTGATAAGTAGATGCTGGTGAGGATGTGGAGAAAGAGAACACTTTTCCATTGTTGTGGGATTGCAAGCTGTTATAACCACTCTGGAAATCAGTCTGGCTGCTTTTTAGAAAATTGGACATAGCCTTAACTGAGGACCCAGCTATACCACTCCTGGGCATATACCCAGAAGATGCTCCAACATATAACAAGGACATATGCTCCACTATGTTTATAGCAGCCTTATTTATAATAGCCAGAAGCTGAAAAGAACCCAGATGTTTTTCAACAGAGGAATGGATACAGAAAATGTGGTACATTTACACAATGGAATATTACTCAGCTATTAAAAATAATGAATTGTTGAAATTCTTAGGTAAATGGGTGGAACTAGAAAATATCATCCAGAGTGAGGTAACCCAATCACAAAAGAACACCCATGGTATTCACTAACTGATACTTGGATATTAGCCCAGAAGCTTGAAATACCCAAGATACAACTCACAGACCACATGAAGCTCATGAAGGAGGAAGACCAAAATGTAGGTGCTTCGGTCCTTCTTAGAAGGAGTAACAAAATACTTAAGGGAGCAAATATGGAGACAAAGTGTGGGACAGAAACTGAAGGAGTGGCCATCTGGAGACCATTCCACCTGTATCCATCCCATGTGCAGTCAACAAAGGTAGACGCTGATGTGGATGTCAGGAAGTGCATGCTGACAGGAACCTGATATCGCTGTCTCTTTAGAGGTCTGCTAGAGTCTGACATATTTAGAGGCGGATGTTCACAGCTAACCACTGAACTGATCAAGAGGTTCCCAATGAAGGAATGAGAGAGAAGACTGAAGGAGCTGAAAGGGTTTGTGGCCCCATGAGGAGAGCAACAATACCAACCAACCAGAGCTCTCTAGGGTCTAAACCACCAGCCTGGGAGCATAGGGATGGACTCATGGCTCCATCTGTATATGTAGTGGAGGATGGCTTTGTCGGGCATAGGTGGGAGAGGAGATCCTTGGTCCCATGAAGTCTAGACTCTGAGTGTACAGGAATTTGAGGTGGGGAGGTTGGAGTGGGGGAGTAGGTGAGGGTACATCCTCATAGAAGCAGGAGAAGGGGGAAGGGATAGGTGGTTCCTGGGGCGGGGGGTATAGGGTAAGGGGATAACATCTGAAATATAAATAAAATATCCAATAAACAAAAGAAAAAATGGATATTATAAATAAAAAAGATATCTCCATTCCCTGTTTCACTTATAAATTTTATAAACTTAAAGAAACCACTGTCTTAATTCATAACTCCATAGATGATTTCTGCCTGATATTGTATAAACAGAATCATATAGCGTATATTATTTATTTTTAGTCTATATGTGTGTGTCTTGTACATACTTGCTTGTGTGTGTGCATATGTGTGTGTGTGTGTGTGTGTGTGTTTGTGCACATGTGGAGTCGGGTTGATGCTGAATGCTACCTTTTGCTTTGCACTTAGTGCTTACTATTTGTGCTGTGCTGGCTGGCCAGTGAGCTTCAGCAATCTTCCTATCTTCATCTCTCCAGCACTGAGATTATAAGAACATGTTGCCATGCACCATATTTTTTCTGTGGTGAGTTGGAAGAGGACCCATTTCCTTGTACTTGTGTAGCAAGCACTGTAGCAATGAAGCTATCTCTTTGGTCATAATTACACACTATATATATGGTATTCTTTTTTTTGGCCTGGTTGTTTTTACCTAATTTGCTTGATAGAATTTTTCAGTTTGTAACTGAAAAAAAAAGTAACATTAATTTACTTATTTTATTGTGATATAATACTGTATATTATGTACATAGTACAATTTATTACTTAATGTATTGTGGGAATTTGAGCTGCTTACAAGTTTTAGGAGTTAAAATTATCAAATCTGTCAACCATATAATGCATTTCTATTGTATGTCTATCCAGATGTAAGCTTACTGGGGCATATGCCGCGTGTGTTTTCAACTATTTTTGATATCAGTACATAGTTTCCCATGTGTCTGCTAGTGAGCATCCCAGTTATACCATTTCCTTTATACATTCCAGTATTAGAATTTTAAGTATCTCATCTCATTATGATTTGTTTGTTACTATTACTAAGGTAAATAAATAAATAAATAAATCATAAGGTTCAATTCAATGTTTTTATTTTCAAGCCATAAACTTATTTGAAATTTAAGATTCCAAATTGTTTAACTATGAAAATATTTTTTTGGCTAGATGTTAATAATTGCATTCAGGTTACTTGCTCCAAGAGGACCAGAGAGCACCTTGGGAGTAGATTCCCAGCTCCAGTAGAGTCTTGATGCACTTTGCTACCAGGTGTCCAATCTCAATAGCTTCAGAGGTCAGTGCAGGATCAGAGTTTCAGCTGCCCAGGGTCACCTGAGAAACCGGAACTTTGCTCTTGTGGTTGATAAGATCAGCTTGAGTGTCCAGTTCTGACTTCTGAGGTTCCAGTTGTCACTGAAAGATTGTGAGTCTAAATTACTGTGATCTCAAGGTTATTATGAACCTTTGGCTCTGATCACAGTACCCAAATAGTACATAGAATACTGTATACTGATGTTTGGTATCCTTCTTCTAGATGGTTCACAGACTCCAAGAGGTGACTGAGGTTTTGAGTCTATTTGGTTTCCTTGGGGTTTGCCTGGCTCCACCTTTAACCCTGTTGGTACATAGTTAAGATGAGTTTACCTCATTGATTCCATTGCCATTGGTCACAAAATTGCATCAGTCTGCAGAGCTAAACTTTATGAAGTTATCCCTCAAAAAAAGTCACAGAAAATAAAACATCCAAAGAGGCTCATAGCAAGGGGAAGTCAAAAATGAAAGACATATAAAACTTGACACACCAGAAGAGGGAATTTGATCCCATCACAGATGGTGAACCACCATGTAGTTGCTGGGATTTGAACTCAGGACCTCTGAAAGGGGAGTTAGTACTTTTAACCATCTCTCCAGCCCACTAGTATAATTCTTAACTGCTTATTCTCAATACTTATTCTGACATGCACAGATGAGTGTAGCTCTCACCTCTCATCAAAGAAGCTTCTTTTTCAGTAGACAGAGACCAGAGGGGAAAGATTATTAAAAGTATAGTTAAAATAACCACAAGTTTGTAATTTCTAAGAATACTGAATTGTTGTTCCTAAATCTCAAAGAATAGACATACCAGGAGTTTAAAAACACTGGGAGACTTGCTTTTTCATTGTTTGTTATAGTCTGAAGTTTATCACTGTAACTGAATACTTTTAAAAAAATAAAAACAGGCTAGGGGGAATTAAACTTCTTATGATGAAGAGAAAAAAACATTTATTTTATGCTCCTAATAGATCCCCTCTTGTGACAGTTGAGATATGCAGGCACAGACCAGAAAATAAGCAAGGTTTGTGGACCATGGGGTTCATGGACTTGGTATCTGTGCTACTTGTTTTGGAGTCCATCTACCTAGTGACTAGAAGGCCACTTTGTTATAACAGAGAAAAATGGAGTCTTCATAGCATTCCATGGGAGTGTGGCATCATGAGTCTGATGTTCTTCTCCAAGTTCTTGCTGGTGGTGCCATTCCTCAAATATTAAGAATGAGCATTCTCCATTCTCCATGGCCCTGTCCCACACAGGTCCTGAGGTGTTACACTTCGCTTCATCACAGGAATGTAACAGAGAGTTGTAATTTGTTAGAAAGTAAAAGAAGACAGGATAAACAAAATAAAAACAAATCCACAAAAAAAGTTAGCTTGAAAAATGATGGATGGTGTAACCTAGAATTCCTCTACAGCTATCCTCCACCCAGGGTCCTCCTCTTTGATACCTTGTAGGCAGTGTAAGCCCTTCTGCTTCTGCTCACTGATGCTTCTGCACTGAGCACATTGCTGTTCGTTGATATAAAAGTTAAGTTTTCTCTTTTGGTTCCCTCCCAAACCCTGAGGAATATCCTTTTCAGTCCTCTGACAGCATTCCTTTTTCTTGAAACCCGCTACTATCACTCATGCTGTCTCTGTGTTCCTCTGAAGCAGTGGTTCTCAACCTTCCTAATGCTGTGATCGTTTAACACAGTTTCTCGTGCTATTGTGACCCCCAAACCATAAATTATTTTGTTATTACTTCACAACTGTAATTTTGCTATTGTGTGAATTGTAATATCAATATTTTTTTTGGATATAGATGTTTGCCAAAGCCAGTCGTAATCCACAAATTGAGAAACACTGCCCTAAAGCAATCACTTTTGTAATACACATATCCCAAAGGGGTGGCCATAGTTTCTTTATTACTGTTGCATTCTGCTGTGTATTTTTTTCTTTCTAGTTAAAGGAGAAAAGATTGGTTTATGTTCTATTAAGGAAGAAGAGGGCAAAGTGATAACTGTCAGCTAATGAATTAGATTAATGGTCTATGATAACTCACCTGCTTACCATTCCCTCTGACAACAAACATGAACATAATAACAAATATATCATCTTACTACACATTTGAAGTGGGTGCATATGGTTTTAGATATTTCAAGTAGTTTCCAACCAACTGCGCACACACACACACACACACACACACACACACACACACACATACACACACTGAGCTACTTGAAAAACTATGATTGAAATGACAAAGTTTGTTTCAGTGGATAGCAGATGACAGTCTAATGAACTCTCTTTGAGGGCAGGCATCATGTGATAAGATAGGAGTCAGTTCTATTTTGTTGATTATTCTATAGTTCTGTATGAAAAGAACTTAAGGTGGAAAAAGTGTCAAACAACACTTATGATTCTTGTGAGGACAATGCAAATTAATGGTGGAAATTTGAGAAGATGATCCAAACCTTACTTACTTTTTCACTGGAGATGTTCTCTGGTGTTGCATCTGAGAAAATGCTATTCTCCTTGCTTGTCTATCTCTATATATTGTCTATACTTTCAGGCTATATTACAGGAGACTTTGACTCCATTTTGAATGCAAACACAGAGGCAGCATGGTGTTACACTTCATTAGGCTTGTGATTAACATACTGTCAACTACTATTCACAAAGAACTGAGTGATATATAACATACTCTTACAGTGAAAAAGAATATCAACACATCATTTGATCAAAGTAAAGTGGTACCATATGAACACGAGGTGATTAAAAATCATATAAAAAATGTCAGAGTCAAAGACTTACTGACACACCAAACTGAAGAATCAATAGACTGAAGAAAGGACACAACACCGTCCTGGGATCCAATAAACAGGACATCTTCCATTGTGAAACTTGTGGTCCTTACTGACTTGTCTTCAGTCACCCAGTGTGTGGTCAAAAGACCAATAAGCAGAGGACTTTTCTATCCTTGGATTTCAGCTACACTGGTTCCTCACTGTTGACATGGCCTACCTGAATTATTAGTTTTTCATTTACCTGTTCATAAATATGAATCTGTTCTAGTCAGTCACCTCTAAGGCCCCTTGAGTCTTACACTTTATATTTTTATGTCTACTTGAGCCTGAAGCTTAAGTCTGCAGGGATACTTCCAACAAGAGAGCCCACTGCCTGTACAACAGAGATGGTCTGTGTGTTACTATTAACTTCATGTTTCTGCCTGTCAGTTAAACTGTTCAGAACTCTTTGCCACTGCTCTGGTCTCTTTAACACTTTAAAGTTCTTCTATAACCTAAATGCACTATCATCTGTCTGTCTGTCTGTCTATCTGTCTATCTATCTATCATTCTATCTATCTATCTATCTATCTATCTATCTATCTATCTATCTATCATCTATCTACCCATCTACCTTTATCTTTCTACTTATCTATCTATACCTAGGTGAAATCCATAATGTATAATACGTGATCTGTGAATTAATATTTAGTATTGAAATAAAAGAGGCTGAATGTGTCTCAGCCAGCTATCAAGAGAACTGGAACTACTTGGCAAATGGCTGCTATGGAAACCAACACAACTTGTGAATTCACTGCTATTCAGGAAAATTTTTACATGTAGAAGGCACAAACATACACATCTTTGTTTCTGATGTAGCACGCCTCATGATAGTCAGAGCTCATTTTTAGTACTTTTTTTTTCTCACTGCCAAAAGGAACCATCATATCTGTTAGCAGTAACTCTCGTTTTTCTTAACCTCTACTCTCTGTCTGTCACCCTTTCATCTATTTTTCCTATAGAGTTTTATTTTATACAATCAGAATCAGAGGGTTTTTTTGTGTTTATGTGTGAAAGACATTTCTCACTCTCTCATGTAGCAGAATATTTTGATGCTCATCTACATTTTAGCATGCATTCATACTTTATTCCTTTCTTCAGTTGAATAATAATACATCATATAGATAGACCATACTTTATCCATTTACAAACTTATGGGCATCAATTGCTTTCATTTTTTGGTTAGTATAAATAACATGTTTTTATGTGAAAATGGTTTTCTAAAATGGTTTCTATTTTCATATATAAATACATAACACACACACACACACACACACACACACACACACACACACACACACACAGTTTTATTAGTGAAAAGGACCTGAAAATCAGCTAAGACACTCCAAGACCAAATTCTCGGCACAAAGGAGATTTTCCCCAGAGGGACAAAGGGCAGAGAATAAGAAAAAAAGATGGAGATGCAGGATGAGGGGGAAGGGAAATGGAACAAGGGAGACAAAGAAGGGTACTTTGCTCTGGAGGGACAAGGGACAGCCTTTGGGTACCGAGGAGACAGACATGACCCATGGGAAATGACAGTTTATGAAGTTTATGAAGGGAAAAGGGGAACTCCATATTAAGACAAGTTGAGTAATTTTGCTTGAGCATGGTAATTAGGGTAGCTTTCAGTTGCTGGACTTCAATACCTTGAGAGTTAGACCTTGGTGGTCAGCCTTAGAAAGAGGAAGTGGCCAAATAAGGGATTGGACCTTCGTGACTAGCTTTAGGGATGCAATCTAAAAGTTTAGCAAGGGGGAGGGAGTCAGGGGAAAGGGTAAAAGGAAAACCTGGCAGCGACATGTTTTCTATGCTTGAGCCTGTGTTTGCCATACTTGGACCTGCTAGAGCCCTTCAGTGGTGAGTATTTAGTACATAAGTTAAAGACCTTAGCCTATGTGATTTCCTAAATGATTAGGATTAAAAAAAAAAAAAAAAAACTTTTGTTAAAAGCATCTTTTTCTGGTACTGGTAACATCTTCTGAAAACTCCAGAGAGGCAGAAGCAGTTGATAGTGATATCAGATTGCTTTAGGTTTCAGGGGAAAAAGAGTCTTTTTCTCTTTGTCCAGCCTACTTTCCAACTTTGTTTCTAATCCAAGGAAAGACATAGATTAGGATTTCCATCTCCTAAACTGGATTATAAGAACCAATGTTTGGCTTTAAATTCCTCTACCTCTTTGCCTTAAAGCTGTTATGAAGAGGCTCAATGATTCCTCACTGACTGAGGCTATTTTGACTTTTCTTGGTAGCCCTACACCTTAGTTAGTATAAGCCCAGATCCTGGATCTCAAGGTACTCAATCAGGTAAACAGGTCTCTAACCTTATGGGGAGAAAGTCTTTTAAGACACAGCTTGACACAGTATTTACATTTCTTTCTCTACTAGATCTGTCAGATAATGGAACTCTGAATCCCTCAGTTTGTCTGCATGGGGCAGGCCTGCTGAGGCCTGTCTCCCATAACCTTCAGACTCTCTTCAAATGAAATCTCATCCAACTTCTTCCTCCAGAGCTCCATTTGTTATTTGTTAAAGAAAACTTTACTCATTTTCTGCTTTGCTTTCAAACATTGAATAAAAGAATACATGCCTGTTCAGAACTGTGACAGCTCATATGTAAAAATTTGAGCTATTCTATTTTTAAATGATTCTACTCAGGATGCTTTGTATTGTGTGTGGTTTGAATGTGGATAGTTCCCAGAGGCTCATATTTTTGAATACTTGGTCTCTAGTTGGTAAAGCAGGTAGGGAAGGGTCAGGAGGTGTGGCCTTGTTAGAGGAGGTGGGTCACTGGAAACTGGTTTTGAGGTGTCAAAAGCTTTTGACATTTACAAGTGCAATCTCTGCCTCATACTTGTTGCATAAAAGTTGTAAGCTCTCAGCTGCTCCATGCCTGCCTTCCTTCAACTATGCTCTCCATCTTGATGATCATGAAATCTAACCCTCTGTAGCTGTATTCCCCAATAAAGTCTTGCTTTTATAAGTTGCCTTGTTCATGGTGTCTCATCAATGCAATTTAAATTTAACTAAGGCAGAAGTTGGTACTAGGAAGTTGACTATTGCTGTCAGTTTGAAGAGAAAAGGGGCACCAGAAAATTCAATGTTGGAGCAAAGGCTTGTGCTGAAAGAGGCAAGGAGGAATGCAATTAAGGGTGCCCTAAAGAGAAGACACCATGTCAAAGACGAGTCTTAGTCCATGGTGGTCTGATAGGGTACAAGGAATTATTTCAATCTTTTTGTATATGTTGAGGCCTGTTTTGTGACCAATTATATGGTCTATTTTGGAGAAGGTACCATGAGGTGCTGAGAAAAAGGTATATTCTTTTGTTTTAGGATGAAATGTTCTATAGATGTCAGTTAATTCCAATTGGTTCATAACTTCTGTTAGTTTCATTGTGTCTCAGTTTGAAATCTCCCACTATTGTTGTGTGAGGTGCAATGTATGCTTTAAGCTTTAGTAAAGTTTCTTTTATGTATGTGGGTGCCCTGCATTTGGAGCATAGATGTTCAGAATTGCAAGTTCCTCTTGGTACATTTTTCCTTTGATGAATATGAAGTGTCCTTCTTTATCTTTTTTGATTACTTTTGGTTGAAAAACTATTTTATTTGATATTAGAATCGCTACTCCAGCTTGTTTCTTGGGGCCATTTGCTTGGAAGATTGTCTTCCAACCTTTTACTCTGAGGTAGTGCCTGTCTTTTTCACAAAGATGCGTTTCCTGTATGCAGCAAAATGTTGGGTCCTGTTCATGTATCCAATCTGATAGTCTATGTCTTTTTATTGGAGAATTGAGTCCATTGATATTAAGAGACATTAAGGAAAAATGAATGTTGTTTCCTGTTATTTTTGTTATTGGTAGTGGAGTTATGTTTGTATAGCTACCTTCTTTTAGGGTTGTTGGAAGATTACTTTCTTGCTTTTTCTAGGTTGTAGTTTCCCTCCTTGTGTTGGAGTTTTCCACCAATTATCCTTTGAAATGCTGGTTTTGTGGTAAGATATTGTGTAAATTTGGATTTGTCATGGAATATTTTGGTTTCTCCATCAATATTGATTGAGAGTTTTGCTGGGTATAGTAGTCTGGGCTGGCATTTGTGTTCTCTTAGAGCATGTATGATATTGGTCCAGGATCTTCTGGCTTTTATAGTCTCTGGTGAGAGGTCTAGTGTAATTCTAATAGGTCTGCCTTTATATGTTACTTTGCCTTTTTCCCTTACTGCTTTTAGTATCTTCTCTTTGTTTAGTATATTTGATGTTTTGATTATTATGTGATGGGAGGTGTTTCTTTTTTGGTCTAGTCTATTTGGGGTTCTGTAGGCTTCTTGTATATTTAAGGACATCTCTTTCTTTAGGTTAGGGAAGTTTTCCTTTACAATTTTGTTGAAGATATTTACTGGCCCTTTAAGTTGGGAGTCTTCACCTTCATCGGTACCTATTATCCTTAGATTTGGTCTTCTCATTGTGTCCTGGATTTCCTGGATGTTTTGTGTTAAGAGCTTTTTACATTTCACATTTTCTTTGACCGTTGTGTCTATGTTTTCCATGGTATCTTCTGCGCATGAAATTCTCTCTTCTATCTCTTGTATTCTGTTGGTGATGCTTGCGTCTATGACTCCTGATCTTTTTCCTAGGTTTTCTATCTCCAGGGTAGTCTCCCTTTGAGATTTTTTTATTGTTTCTACTTCCATTTTTAGATCCTGGATGGTTTTGTGTAATTCCTTCACCTGTTTGGTTGTGTTTTCTTGCATTTCTTTAAGGGCTTCTACCTGTTTACCTGCATTCTCCTCAAATTCTTTGAGAGTGTTGTTTATGTCCTTTTTAAAGTCCTCCATCATCATCATGAGAAGTGATTTTAATTCTGAGTCCTGCTTTTCTGGTGTGATGTGGTGTTCAGGCCTTCCTATGGTGGGGGAACTGGGTTCTGGTGATGCCAAGCAACTTTGGTTTCTATTGTTTACATTCTTATGCTTGCCTTTTGCCATTTGGTAAGCTGTAGTGCTACTCGCACTCACTGGTTCTGACTGGAGTCTGCCTTTCCTGTTATCTTGGTTGTGTCAGAACTCCTCGGGGTCCGGATGACTCTATGATCCTGAGCTCCAGCTGCTCTGGGTACAGTGGCTCCTCTAGGATATTTCAGGGTATGGTGTCTCCATGGCAGTAGACATAGCTGTCTACTTAGAGGTCTGCCAAAGACTAACACATTCAGAGGATGATGCTCACAGCTAACCACTGATATGATCAAGGGTTTCCCAATGGAGAACTTAGAGAGAAGACTGAAAGAGCAGAAAGGGTTTGTGACTCCAGGAGGAAAGCAATAATACCAAACAACTAGAGACCCCCAAGGCCTAAACCACCAGCCTGGGAGCACATAAGGAAGGACCCATGACTCCAGCAGTATATGTAGGGGAGGATGGCCTTGTCGGGCATAGGTGGGAGAGGAGTTTCTTGGTCCCATAAAAAACAAACACAGAGTGTGTGTGTGTGTGGGGGGAATCTGAGGGTGGGGAGGGAGTAGTGGGGGGGTAGGTGTGGGCACTGTCTCATAGAAGCATGAGGAGGGGGGGATGGGAAAGGAGGTTCTGGGTGGTGGGAAGAAGTGGGGTAAGGGGATAAAATCTGAAAGGTAAATATAATACCCAATTTAAAAAAGAAAGAGATGAAAAGAAGGGGAAAAAAGGAGAAAAAAGTTTTAGAAGCTATGCTTAGTGCTTCCCATAATTTCAGTTAACTCAGTCATTCTGGGTTTCTGACGGGGTTGAAGACTTAGTCACATAGCCAATCCTGGCTATTTACTTTGAGAGAAAAGATCTGAGTGGATGGTTTTCAGCTGACATTCATTCTAAAGCCAAGAAAAAAAGCCAGGTTCAAAACTAAGTGTTTTAGTTAGGAGAGATGACAGAGGTTCTGGTTAGTCAACAAAATGATGGACTGGGTATTAGGACTATCTTGTACCTCACTGGTACAATTAGGAATAACTATGCTCTAATTGCATTTTGAGAGAAGAGTTTTATTTTAACAGGAAGGGTGAAGTTAGGTGATGAGAGAGAGAAAGAGAGAGAAGGGGGGGCATGGAGGCAGATGTTCACGTGTCTCCACCAGTCAAAGATAGTTTATATATCTAGGTTGGGTATTGGGTTACACTTCTGATTGAGCATTACCAAACTTATAAAGCTTTTGATTAACATTTTTTTAAAAAATGTATAAAAGCAAAAAGGAAAAGGGGGCATGGGATGGGGTTTTCTAGGGAGGGGAAATAGGGAAAGGGGATGGCATCTGAAATGTAAATTAAATGTAAAAAATAAATAAATGAGAGAAGAAACAAACAAAGAAAAAAAAAAAAAAAAAAAAAAAAAGAGAAGACACCACCCAGCTAATCTTGCAATTTGTGAAAAGAAAAGCCTCAACAAGTCAAAGCTTATGCAAATATAATTCCAGGAGAGAACAGGTTATTTCCCAAGCAAGCAGCCAAACTTGGCAGCAGCAGCCCATATGGTTCTGCATTTAGAGTGATGAAGAATGCAAGAGGCAAGGGGTTATGAAACCTTCTTGCCGGTTTAAGGAACGTTCCCATGGGCAGCTGTGTGGTAGGGGTGTTCTTGCATAGAAACTTAGAGAGGGTGTTTCGTGAAGTTGTGAAAGTGAAGCTTCTGTTGTGTTGGAGATCCAAAGATAATGGAGATGATAGGGCCATGGAATGTCTCACAAGGAGTACAGCAAACAGGGTGTGGTGCTAGTCCAAAAGAGACAGAAAAATATAATGCAGTTAGCAAAGCTGGAAGAGCAGAGTCAGTGAAGTAAAAGAAAATTTAAAGCTTTAAAGTGTGTTAAGACATTGAAAGACTATAGGGATTCTTGAAGTTGAACTAAATGTATTTTGCATTAGGATATAGCCATAAGCCTATAGGGGCCGGAGAGTAGAATGTGGTGGCTGTATGACTTCCATAAGTACATGTACTTGAATACTTCACCAGTTGGTAGGACTCTTTGGAAAAGAATAGGAGTTGTGGCCTTGTTGGAAGAAGTGTGTCACTGGGGACAGGCTTTGATGTTTTAAATGGCCATGCCTTTTTCCAGCCTTCCACATCCTTCTCTCTGCCTCCTCATAAGCAAGCAGCCAAATTTGGCAGCAGTGACATGTGGTTCTCTGTCTTCTACTTGTGGGTAAGGATGTAAAGTCTCAGCGATTGCTCTAGTCTATGACTGCCTGCTTCGTGCTGTGTTTCCCACCATGATAGTGATGGACTCACCCTTTGAAATTGTAACTCTTCTACAAGTTTCTTGATCATGGTATCTCATCAAATAAGTAAGAATATAATTCGGACGTAGTACAAGGTTTCTATGAAACTTATTTTGAGAGTGAAGCAACGAGGACCATGAAATCTTTGAGACCTCATCATGACACCTCATTATAACGCAATAAGGGTATTTTATATGCTTTAGTACAAAGATTTAGATTTCTCTGTTCAAAATTCAGTTACTTTTCTGCAAATCTAAATACAGGATGTAAGTACAGGACATTGTGCTTCTGGTAGTCAGATCTACACCAGTACAGCAGTGATTTGATGACTAGATGCTTGTGACAGGTTTCTTTGACAGTGCCATAGCTTGTTGGGAATGGAGTTCTGGTGTTAGGAGCCAGCACTTATGGGAAAAATACAGTGTTTAGTGTGGAGTAGAGGAACTAGATCTTGGTGCATTTCTCTGCAGATTTCACTGTGGATGTTCTTTATCTGCGGGCATAAGTACACAGGATGAGCCAGCAAGGTGATTTCACGGAACTGCAAAGTCAAGTCTTTCTTGGTTAGCTGAAGACCTCCTCTTTTTATAGGCAAATATGAGATCAAAATCTGTCTAATTGAGAAAGAAATTAACTGCATGTTCTCAAAGACATTGTGAGGGTCAAAATACTTGCTTGCAGTTAAGACAGCATTTTGATGCCAAACTCATTGTCTCTATTTTATTACTTAGTCTCTACCAGTAGGAGCTGGCTAATAATAAAATGATAATAGTCACCAATATACCCAAAATAGCAAACTTGATCTTGATCTTACTTTACTTTAGAGTGTTTTTTTTTTCAACTAGTTTCCGCATATCGTGGATTTGTGAATTAGGACATCTGCCAGAGAATAGGAAATTGAAGGAATTCAGCTTTAGAAACCTAGATGAATGGGTTGGATGAGCAAGTGACATAGGCTTAGTCTCCAGTTGCCATGGTTGATCATAATATCACAATGTCATAGAAGGAATATATGCATCTCATTTTTAGGAAGTTTCAGATTGTTCTCCAAGTTGGATGAACTACTTCAATTAGCAAAGTATAAAAGTTGTAAGTTTTTCAGATCTTTCTTCACCAACATCGTTTTAGAAAGTGATTTCTTATAGTAAAGCAGTCAACAGTTTTCTGTTTCTGGATTCACTAAACAAAAAAGCCAGTGCAAAGTGTGGGACACCTCAGTAGATGTTGTTGCCAGGGAGACTCCAGAAGCCCCTAAAATAGTGAAGCATCTCATTTATCCTGGTTACTTAATTATTGGAATTTATTGACACTACCCCATTGCTGAAGATACCATATATCTTGGATGCCATATCTAGAGAAATCTAGCTTTAAATGAACTTGCAATTACTTCCGTCATAGCTATTGTTGGATGTGCTACAAAGGCTTCAGGAGGTTGGCAATAAAGGTGTCAAGGCTTATGTTTATCTGTGAATTCTATGAATTATGTGTAAACCTCCCAGGAAAGATATATTTATTTTGTGTGACAATGATATTTCTATTATGGGGGTGTCTTAGTTAGGGTTTTACTGCTGTAAACAGACACTGTGACAAAGGCAAGTCTTATAACTGACATTTAATTGGGGCTGGCTTACAGGTTCAGAGGTTCAGTCTATTGTCATCAAGGTGGGAGTATGGTAGCACCCGGCAGGCATGGTGCAGGAGGAGCTGAGAGTTCTACATCTGAAGGAAGCCAGGAACCAACTGGGCATCCTCAGGTAGTTAGGAAGAAGGTCTCCAAGCCCACCCCCAAAGTGATACACTTCCTCCAACAAGGCCACACCTTCTAAGTGCCACTCTCAAAGTTGTTTTTCTTCATATAGATTTGCACAGAGATTATTTAAGACTAGGGATTGGGACCCAACAAGCACAGGGATCCGTTTCTGTTTCACTTACTAATTATAAGCAAGTTATTAAAGAAGAAAGTTACTGGTGTCCTTTCTGAGTTCAATATTTTCTCTTTTATCAAGCAAAAGTATTACCACTTCACTGTCTTATAAAAATTAGAGGGAATAATTTTTTTAAACATTTTTGCGTTTTGTTCCTTCTATCACACGTAGCTCACAAGTTATGGCTTTACTAGATGACAATGTCAAATTTTAAAGATATTAAATATTTTTTAAGTTAAAAGCCCATCTGCTATACAGGTCTGCAAGCTCCAGGTGACAGGCCTTACCTTGGCATTGCCAAAAAGAAGCATATACCATCCCTAAATTCTCCCATCTTCCCTGGTTTTAAAAGAAGACCTGATTACAAAAGAAGACCATAAATGGAATGTTTATAGGAGTGTGGTAAGACAAGTGTTCATCGAAAACATGCCTTCTCATATGCAATGCCAACTAACAGCAGTGTCTTAGAGAATTTCTCATAAAAATGGGGTTGCTGCTAAAAGGGAAGTCAGAAGTTCATTCCCAGATACACATCTCCAAGATGCAGAGATTGCTCATCTGCCCAGAGACTAACCAAAGAGGACTGGAAAAGGAAAGAGGAGAGAGCAAGTGCAAGGATAGTGATAAAGGTGTTTGCAAACTCTATTTGGAAGCAGAGTTTCTTGTGGTGGCATGACACATGCCAGGAGGGACCTAGTCTGTCTTACTGTATCAATTATCCCCTGGTGATAGCTGTCACTAGCCCTGCAAACATCCTGAGATTCACAGTTTCTGCAGGCTCTGTATATGATCTGTATATGATCACAGTGGTCTTTAGGTCTTCAAAATTCTTCTTGTGCAAAGATAAGTAAAATAAAATAAAAATAAGCAAGTAAGAAACAACAGCAACAACAACAAAAATGAAACAAAACAAACCAACCAAACCAATAAAACAAAACAAAACCTGCT
Source organism: Arvicanthis niloticus (assembly GCF_011762505.2). Classification (NCBI taxonomy): domain Eukaryota; kingdom Metazoa; phylum Chordata; class Mammalia; order Rodentia; family Muridae; genus Arvicanthis; species Arvicanthis niloticus. The sequence goes on along the minus strand of NC_047659.1, from coordinate 109,723,120 downwards.
CCAACAGCCAGAAAACTCAGAGATAACTGAGCACAGGCTGACATCTTGTGGCCTGACATGAAATGGGTATCTTACTAAAAAATTCTTCATATAGATGACAGGTGAACACAGTTGTGGCCTAAGAACACAGCACACAAATAAATAAAATAAACATATTTCATATTTGGAAGAAATTATTTACTTGCATGTTAAATATATAAGAAATATAATATTTAATTACAGCAATTATGGCTTGACACTTAATTTTGGATGATAGAATAGCATAGACAGTGATTAAAAGTTGGTGGCACATGCTTGTAATTCCAGGCGTTGGGAGATGATGGCAGGAAGGTCATGAGTTCAAGACCAGCCTGAGAAACATAGTGAGAGATTATCTTAAAGCTACCTTAGTAGCTAGGCAGGGCTTCCAGTAGAGGGAGTTGGATACAAACCTACCCAAAAAACCTTCCATCTAAAATTTGTCCTGCCTACAAGATGTGCAGGGAGAAAGATGGAGCAAAGATTGAGGGAATAGCCAAAAATGACTGGCCCAACTTGAGACCCATCCCATGGGAGAGAGCCAACCCCAGACACTATTAATAATACTCTGCTATGCTTGCACACAGGAGCCTAGAACAAGTGTCTTCTGAGAGGCTTCATTCAGCTGACAGAAACAGATGCAGAGACCTGCAGCCAAACATTAGGCGGAGCTCAGGAAGTCTTGTAGATGGCTTGGGAGAAGGATTGAGGGACCTTGATGGGTCAAGGACATCATAAGAAGACCTACAGAGCCTATTTACTTGGGCCCATGGGGGCTCCCAGATACTTAACCACCAACCAAAGAATATGCATGGACTGGTCCCTTACACATATGTAGCAGATTTGCAGCTTGGTCTTCATGTGGGTCCGCAACAATTGGAGTGGGTACTGTCTCTGATCTGTTGCCTGCCCTTGGATCCCTTTCCCCTTGCTGGACTGCCTTGTCTGTCCTCAGTAGGAAAGGATAAACTTAGTCCTCATGAGACTTGATGTGCTAGGGTGGGTTGATACCTGGGGTCAGTGAGGAATGGGAGAAAGGGGTGGGAGAGTAGTACTGGGAGGAGAGAAAGAGGGAGGCTTGTGATTGGGATGTAAAGTAAATAAATAAATAAATTAAGGAAAAAATAAAACAAAAAAAGAAAGTATTAGTAAGTACAATTATTCCATTTCCATCATTAGAGGCAAGTTCTTCACTGAGCGAGTAATATAATCTGAGCCCTCTGGAAATTGGAGGATAATTTTGAGAATCCAGAGGAGTTCTAGAATATTCCTTACTTACATCATCAATTAGCTGGGCTCTTTTGCTTGACTCGGACAGAAATCATAGCTAGACAAGAAGCTCTGTAAATGACACCATGCTCTAGTAGCTTTCAATCTGTCAACATTTGACAGTTGCCGGTGGCAACAACAGTTGTCACCCTCTTAGATGTCAGTACCTGTTCAGGCTTCAGGAATGGTGACCATTGGTCTTTGGCAGCTATCAATGTCACAGCACAAGACTTAGATCTGAGACCTTTGGTCCTAAAGACTAGGCGAGTCTCTGTGACTCTTGTGGAGAACCCAGCCTGAAGGCCCTCTTATCTGACTCTTCCAGCTTATACCAACTCTCTGTTATTGTCTCTACTTCTACTTCCTTTATTCTCTTTGCCTCATCTGCTCTTAAACTGTTCAGTTATCCATAACTGCTTCCCAGCCTGCTTGTCGCAAGGAACCTTCCTTTGCCCAGATGAAAGGCAATTCATACCTGGTTACCATAACCAGCATCACCGAGGCATAAGCTTTTTCTCCTACTGTTGCCAAAGTCTTAGCCTCATGGCTTTTGCAAGTTCAAGTAGTAACTGCCATGACTCTGGGACTGTAATGCATTAGGGTTATGAAGAGAGGGTTGAGGAAGCTTCAACACTGCCCTAGCAGACACTACAGCCCCTGAGTATGTAGATGAAGCATGTTCTAAAACTCCTGCCTGGGGTAAACGGTACATGGCCACATAAACCTTGGCCCAGAGACCTTGGTCACTTCCCCAGGATCATAAATACCTCCCGTTGCCCCCAATAAACTAAGCCAGTTCTCTAATGTTATTCCTGGATGTATTCATTGCATGAACACTCATTGCCCACTGAGATCCTGTACCACATTCACCCAGTTAAGCTTCCCTTCCTCTAGTTCAGTTTGGTGCACAGTGAACATGGGTACCCCAGGGGGAAGCAGACACAAAGCAGCTCTGGAAAGCCTACTCGGGGCTCATGAACCAGGTGCTGGTCATAAAATAGAGCTGTTGGGTAGCTCTGAACCTGACCTCAGAACCTGGTATCAGAAACAGGACACTACTACCTGCAGGGACTAACTAACTCTAAGGCCATGACACATAGATACTTAGAGAATTTGAAGTCTGAGCCAAGAACTGCATCGCCGGGTTATTTAGGGGCCCAATGTTAAGTGACCCGTGCCTGGAGGCCGCCGAGGCCAGGTTGAAACTCTGTTTGGCTGCTGGACTGTGCCTGCCACACTCCGCTGTCCTCTTTATTGCTACCACTAACCTCGGCTGCCCTGCTGGTTGTTTGTGTCACTGTTCATTCTGAATGCTTGAAACCAAGCAAGCTAAGACCGTGGAGAAAATACTGTATTGGATCTGATGTTGCAACAGTTAGGGAAACAGAATAAAAAAGCTTCTCCCAGTTGGCTTTGCTGAGGGAGCCTAAGCCTATTTACAGTTTGAGAAACTGAGAACAATCATAGGTATTTGATTGCAGCAACCATACAAATGCATTTTTCATCTATCATAGTCACTGTTTGAGCAAATCAGAACCTTGCCTCTCAGCACCAGTCACAGACATTAAGGCTGTGTTTCAACCAATCCTCATGTTGCTCTCGGGGTCTCTCCAAATGGTTCAGAGGCTTGTGACTAGTCAAAGTCTGGTACAGTCTTGGCTGGAGCTGTATCTTCAGGAGCCAGAAATCAGTGTTGCCTTGTGAATGGTTGTTGAAAAGTGTTTGTGGGATGTTCAAGATGACTGGTGCTGGCTTAAAAGTATCTTGTTTGGGTGTTAGAGTGATAATGCTTCTGCTTGAAGCAGGTCAAAGGATGAAGGGGTCCAATTCTCTCAATCAACCACCATCTTTTATTTATAGAAAAACGAGTACCAGGAGGGTTTATAACACACATTTGCTGATTAGAGGTAACTGTCATTTTATGATATTTTTACAATGCTCAATTTCCAAAAAAAAGATATGCACCTTGGGTCTGTTTCATTTATCATAAGTATTCTCGGATACTTATGCTTAATCCTCTTCTCCTTGCCATACAGAAATATGGAGCTGTGTTTGAGAATGATGGCCCTTTTGTCTGGGAGCTAGAATCCTAGAAAACTTGAGGGCCACTGAAGTTGCCCAAGCAAGTGACTTTAGCTTATTATCTTGTGAATTTGAAGAACGAAATTCATAGACCACAGAGAGTGAATTTTAGAGAGAAGTTTATTGTAGATTCATATGTGGGGGCTTAAGCTGAAGAAGAAGAACTATACTGTTTGAGGCCTGGAAGCCATCCACGTGGCAGAGAAGCAGACACAGGGAGGAGGGAAGTTAAAGAAGGAAGTTATAGAAAAAGAGTGAAGTGTATACTATCAGGGAAAGTGTGCTTAAAGAGGAGGAGATTAAAAAGAAGAGTAAGTGTGCGTTTCTGAGTAATTCAGGAAAATGAGGGTATTTACAAAGCTGCATGATGTGGTTCTGTAGGCTCTTGCACTGGTGTGGGGGGGATTTGGGGGTGGGGTTGGTTCTGGGAAGGAAAAGTGCATTATTAAAGGTCTAATTGTGTCTCTTGTCTCTTTAACATGGTCTAAGGAAACTCACATTCCTAAGGGATGGTCCCTTGGCCAGCCTAACTAGATTAACTTTTAAGGGACCAGACAATGGCACATCTCTATCCAGAGGTAGAGTTCATTCTCTGGCATGAGGCAAGAGCTTTAATACCATAGGAGCACCTCTACCTCTATGGGAAGTGGGTCTGTGGCTTCTCGACACACTGTATTTTCCTCTTAGACGAGGAGCATACCCCTGACAGTATTTCCAAGAGATTGTTAATGAGACTTCACTAATTCTTGAAGATAAGATGCAATGTCAACACACAGGAGGGAAACCTTTTTAGAATTCATCAATCACCTTTTCTAATTGCCTTCACAATGTCCATAGATACTAGCATGCTTCCAAGTTACTGGACTCCAGGTTTATTCCTCCAAATAGTCCAAATCTGTTATGTTCCTAGAGAGAAGATTCCTCCCACCCCACCCCACCCCACCAAGTCCCACAGTAAGATGCAAATTGCGCTCAACATTGTTAAACCATGCAAAAGCAAGTCTACCACACCCATGTGATCATTTTTCAAACAGGACACTTAACAGCTTATTTGGAGTCATTTGAATTTAGATTGCTTTCTATTATCCAGCTTTTCAAAGACTAGTGGGCTCCTGTTTGATTTATGTTTGACAAAAAATAGTTCACAAAGACAGCTTTCGAAAATTGGTCTGACCTAACCAAATTTAGCTTTTATTCCCCGAGTTACATAGAAGATGTGTTTTTTAAAATGGAAGTTGGTTTTCATTGATTTCTCTGTGCTTCGATGTGCTCGTGGCAAATAAGTCAACCTCTCTATGCCTCCAAGAAGGACAATAGCTCATAATTTCAGTTAGTGGCGACACAATCAGATAATTGATGTGACAGTATCTTTAAAGCTAGACAGGATTCAGTAAACAAATGTGTCTGCTCATCACTTTCTTAAGTTTCCTAACTCAGTACTTCAGAATCTGACAAAGTAGAATTCTTCACGTAACAGGTTGCAGTCAAAGTGATGGCCTATATAGATGTCATGTAGCACTATCTTCAGGCTATGTATGAGTGTATATAAAACATAATGAACATTGCATTTAAATTTGTGTCCCATTCTTACAATATCTGAATATATATATAATAAAAATATGTATGTATATAACATACAGCAACATATAACATATAATATGTAATAATATATGATATATGATATGTGATATTTAATATATGATAGAAAACTAATATATAAAACTATGTATATAGTATAATATACATATAAATGCATATATTTCAGAAGTACTCTCAAAATAGAAAATCACAAATCTCAAATACTACTTTTTCTTAAGCATTTTGCATAAAATATTTGAGTTGTTTTGAATCAGGTACAGTACTGGCTGGATTATATCAATTGCCTCCATTCTAAATGTAGACAGACATAAGGAAGGCAGTATTCGATCTGCTTCTCTGTGCTGCTAACCTTCCTTCCCTTGCTTCTAGTACTGACACTTAGGGACTGTTGACTGTGTGAAAGCCCATGTGGACATATATGTTTTTAATAAAGAGTCAGCTTAAAATTCTGTTCTTCAGAACCTAGTACATCCACGGATCCATTTGTGCAAGCCTGCAGATGGCACTTTTGGGAAACAAAAGGTCAGTTATGGGGAAAAGAAGGTCCCCCTTTCCTCACACAGGTAATTGCAATGTGAGTAAATATGTTTTTGATCAAGAATGCTTTGCAAAAAATTTGCAGAGGCTGGAAGATGTTACAAACACAGTGGCAATGACATCATGTGGAAATTTAGGGATTCTGTGTTTACTGTTTTCTGCAGTAGTCACTGCTCTGGCATTGCTTTCACATGGGGGACATTAAGTAAGAGATACTGTCACTGTATCTATGTGCTATCATTATAGATGTGATTGCAGCCAGAACAGTTACTTTTCATAATTTGATATATTTTTGGAAACACTGGAAGTGTGTACTTTCCAATATTATCAAAAGTCTTAAGTTCAGCTAAAATGCCTCCTGGACTATCAGAAGTTTAATAATATAAAAAAGTATAAAGGACAGCTAGACAAAGACAAATCCAGCTCATTCTTTTCAGATGTCACACGATGCTAGGCTGTTTCTCGCTTCTGCAACACTGGAATGATGCTTGGTTCAGTCCACTTACAGACTTGCAGTGAGAAAAAAAGGAAGTGTTGCTTGCCTATACCCTTTGGAACTCACAGGGCACCCTTTTTTAGCATTGAGGAGAGAACCCATGTTTTTTGCATATGATAGGAAGCACTTTGCTCTCACTGTACATCTGCCCTGAGATTCATTTACAGTGTTTTTCTTTCTTTTAGGTGTGTGTGTGTGTGTGTGTGTGTGTGTGTGTGTGTGTGTTGTATAAGTCTGCACAGATGCATGTGGTACAGCAGTGTGTGGAGGCCAGATATCAAGATTGGGTGTTTTCTTCAGTTGCTCTCCACTGTTTAATTTGAGACAGGGTCAGGTCTCTTACTGAACCTGGAGTTCACTGATTGGCTAGTCTGCCTAGTGAGCTCCTGAGATTGCCCAGTCTCCAGGTCCTCAGGATTACAGCTGTACACTGCCACACCTGATTTTCTGTAGATGCTTGAGATCTGAACATGAGACCTCATGTTTGTAGAGCATGCATTTTACCAACTGAGCCATCTCCTCAGCATGCTTTTGATCATTGCAAATGTGCAAAAAGAAATAAAAGACAATACATCTATGCTATAGGAAAATGGACAGGTGGATTCACTTTTCCAGGGCTTGAATAGTCCAGGAGATGCTAAAGGAAGAAGAAATGGCAACAGTGCAATTGCATAGAGTATAAAAGGAAATTGCTTCTCTGGCTTGTGTAAGGCCCCAGGTCAAATCTCTCTCTCTCTCTCTCTCTCTCTCTCTCTCTCTCTCTCTCTCTCTCTCTCTCTCTCTGTCCTTTCTCTTTCTCTCTCTGTCTCTCTCTCTCTCTGTCTCTCTGTTTCTCTCTCTCTCTCTCTCTCTCTCTCTCTCTCTCTCTCTCTCTCTCTCACACACACACACACACACACACACACACACACACACACTTACCTCTGACTGGAGAATTGTGGTAATTCCACAGTTTATAAATCTACAGCTGTGCAGAGCTGTGCAGTTGTAACCTTGTGTGTGGGAGACTAAGGCAGGAGGATAATGAATTGGAGGCCAGAGTGGGGAACACAGTGATATTTTCACATTGCTCTGGCAAAATGCCTGAGAAAATTAACTTAAGCAAGGAAAGGCTTACCTTGGCTCCTAGCATGAGGGTATAGTGAGTCAGGCAGGCAAGGTGTCTCTGGCTGTGACAGCAGTAACCTGGAGCAGCTGCTCACATCACATTGTGTGCATAGTCAGGAACTAGGGAGAAAGGGATGCTGGTGGTAGAGTTTCCTCTTTTTTTATTCAGTCTTTAACCCAGGGCTATCAAATGGTATCATTCACAACTGGAATGCATCTTTCCACCTCCACACCTCTCTGGAAACATCTTCAGAGATATGCTCAAAGGCTTATCCCCTGGGTGATTCTAAATTCCAATCAACTTGACAATAGAAACTAATTATCACAGATTTTGTCTTTTTCAAAAGAAAAAAAATGGCTCTTGATTAATGGTTACTTAAGAATCTGCCACCAAATATTCTTACAAAGTAGTTTGTGTTGCATGGAAGTTAGCCTCTGATGGGTTATGACTTGGAGTGATGATATACTAATCCTTCATACTCAGGCCTGTACAACAGTCTCTGGCATTGCTAATCCCTACTGATATCCTCCTTTTCAACTCTTGGATAAGGTGCCCATGTCACTGTATCCAGGGGTACTCTAGTGCTGAGTGGATGCTGCTGCCCACTCATGGAAGGTGTAGGAAGTGTCAGAGAATTAACGCTGCTAGAAGGCGATTTCAAATAGAATTTAAACTCCCTTGTATCTAGAAAAGGATTATTCCAGTGTATGAGCCCTGTAGATTCTCAAAGTTTTCTGGTGATAACTGGCTTGTTTAACTCAAACTCTTATGGGTAACTCCCTTTCCTCACTTCTTCAATGTCTTGCAGGTGTTTCCTGTACCTCATGAATACACTAATTGAAACCATATCCTTGCTGAGGGTCAGACTCTGTGGGATTCCTGACTAAGAAAGACAAACACAATAATACTGGCTCCAGTTTGTAGCTCTTGCTGTTGAATCTCTTGTTTTATGTGTGGAGTTTCCTTGGTTCTAATGCTTTTTATTTCACTTTCACTACCACAGTTTTCCGATTAAAGCCATAATGTGAACCTAGAACAGGAACATTGGTTTATTTAAGTAGGAGGGATAAATATATCTTCAATAATTTGTTTTGTGAAATTAATTATCATCAAACATGTCGAACATTGTCTGGGTTGCTTCTCTCCCCCAATACTCATCTTTGTAATTCAGTATTATTGCAAACAAATCACTACGGAATGCTTTAAAAACAACAAAGATCTTGTTTCCTTAAGGAAATGGTGAGATTTTAAACATGGTTGTCCTTTCCTACAGGGCATTAAACAGGGGTCCGGGGAGGTTACCTGAAAGAGAAGATGGTGGAAAACAGACAAATGCAAAGAATGTCAACCTGTCTATAGTCTGATCAAATCACAAGTTTTACTTTTTCACACAGGGGTTATATACACAAAAAGGCAGGATGTGGGTGAAGGGGATGATGCAGGAACATAAGTGTTCAGGGAGAGTACAGATATCTTCCAGAACAGAGTATCAGCTGGGTGAAGGTTCAGGGGACAGGTCACTATAACTCTGCCTATGATTCACTTGTCCTTATCTAAGTTGGTACTATCCACCAAGGCTACGTATCTACAAGGTCTATGACGACCCAGGCTGGCAAATTTCCACCAAAGCTTCTTGTTTACAATAGCTTCCAGCCATCTGTTTCAGGGTCTTTCCACAGAGACCCAAGACTTTGTGCTAACATGCCTGTATGTCAGTCCTATAGCTGACCCCAGGCCTTCAGTGTATAAGCAGAGCTGCCCCTGACACATGGTAATTGTCAGAGAAGAATAAGACATTTTAATTATTGAGATTCATTCCACCTGTGCAATATCTTATGGTCTTGGTCCTCCTGCCCCTAGCTCCAACACTTTTATTTCTCCACATCCCCCATTCTTTTGTCTCCATCTGTATCCTAGGCTCTCAGCTCATTTTTAAAGGTCACCAGCATCAGAGGACTCCTGTAGAACCTGTGGCAGGAAAATACACTCTTGGGTAATTGCATGCCTCTCAGAATTTGTTTTCTTGGTACTAAGTTGTAACAAAAACATTGACTTCAGAGTACTTCCTGGACAGAAAGGCTGCTTATTGGAATAGCCTTTAATGGGGGCAGGTTCTTATGTATTATGCACCATAGAGAGTTGTTCTTGGGAAGCAAACTCTCCACCTCAAAAATAATGCAGAAAAGAAGTTTTAGTATTTTCAATTGCTTTTCTGTATCCCTTTGAATATTATGACAAGACTTTAAGCTTTTGGAGCAGTTTTATGTGCTAGTGAAGACTAACTCTTAATCACTAACAACACTTAAAGCTTTCTCTCTTCCAGTCACTAAGTTTTCAGCAGGAATTAGTTTTGTTTTGGATAAAGAAACTTTTCATCCTTATTCTAGGGGGTGGGGGGTGGGGTGAAGATTTTGACCAATCTCAAGGATGTGCCAGATCTGTCTCTATAACCGCAGTCTCAAAAACACTACTTACTTATTTAATTTAATTAACTAGGCTAATGTGGGAAGATCTTGAAGATCTTTATTACATGAGTAGGAATAGAAACCAAAGAGACAGCTTTCCTTGTGAAGCCCCCCAAACCTGGGATACCCTTACTCAAGTCTCAGGAAATCATGGCCACTCAAAAATCACAAGACACCGTACCTGGATGCAATCAGCAGAGGTTTATTGGGGAGAGTTGGCTAGCCAATGGTCAAACTGCTCCTCCATGCAGGAATAGAATTTTACAAAAGGCCAGCAAGCTGAGGGGCTTTTTTATAGCATGGGGTAGGGAAAGGGAGGAATTTTCAAGTGGTTACACATGATTGGTTGCTTTACAAATTTTAAACATCAGCAGGCTGTAACACTGGGAAGACCTCAAAGTGGGGAGGGGTAACCAAGAACAGTGGAAAGTTAGCTAGTTCTTGGAACCACCCAGATGACTTGCATCTTTCTCTGTGGTCAGGAATGTGTCCTCCTGCTTTGGGCCTTCCCCACCCACAGGTGGGTTTTTCTTCCCGGAATGTATCCCAGGGCAGTGAAGGCCTGAAATCTTGCATTTAGTTCTGCTTTCTGGAACCTGCATTCTTTTGCTCAGGCCTAGGGGTAAAGAAAAAGCCAGTACATATTTTATAAAATGGTCTTTATAATTTTTCACTCTACACTTGGTGTGATTGGTATTTTCTCTGGAGCCGTATAAGCAGAGCACTGGCTAAAGGCCTGCACAGAAACTTCTCCAATGTTCATGAGTGATCAGATCCACAAAGGTCTTCCTATGAGGGAAAGGGAGGAGAGAATCCTGGAGGTAAGAGTATGCCTGCACTGACTGTGGGCAAAGGCACTTGGTATAAAAATAGACTGTGTGATCAGTATGTAGATCTGCTGCTCTGAGCAGATCTTAACATTTTATGGCCTAGGTTTTATTTCCTTGTAAAACAAGTCTTACCCTTTTTCTTAGTCAAATATGTTTGCACAGCATCCTTATAACGATGCCAGAGTTTCTGAAATTCGCGGAACACAAAGGAGCCATTTAAGAGGAGGAATCAGCCATCTCTGGGTGAGAAGCCCACTTCTAACACTTGGAATTTTCCATTTAGTAAGATTTTAGTATCTGTGTTTCAAGTGTTAATACCAATGTGTTAGTGGAAAAATGGTACTTCCTACAATCTCCATGAGCTGGAACATTTTATTTTTGTTTGATTGGACCACAGTTATAAGACCTTTAATCTCACCCATGCCTGGTACTGTAAAGTTGGTCTTTTTGATAAATGGGCATGTTAAGCTACCTTCTAAATACTAATGTTTATATGAGTTGATTAGTGCTTTTCTGTCTTCCACATAGAGGCTCCCTATTGCTCTGGGCAATAGTTCATGCAGAGATTTGTAACTGGTAAAAGTGCAAAGAATGAGCATTGGTACAGAGTTCTGCCCTACATAGGGCCTCAATATCATGACTTCAGGGTGCAGAGAACTTCACAAAAGGTGCGGAGAACATCACAGAAGAGAGGTGCAAACAATGGAAGAGCCACTGATAAGATGACATGCATCTTCCCATCCACTTTTAAGCCAGCAACCTTAATCAAACTCTTTCACTTTCATTTTAGCACTTACAGAAATGGTAATCAATTAAGAGTTTGAAATCCAATTTTTCAAACATTACCATTTCTGAGTAGTGAAAAAAATGCAGACTAATGCAAACTTATATATGTTAGTGAATTATATGGGATAAAATTATATGGGAAAAGATTTATATATCACACCATAGTCATCCACCTATTTCCAATATGTGTAAGATATAGTTTTATTTATTTCAGAGTTTATTGTGAAGATAAAATTATTTACTATTTATAAAATGTATTTTAAATTTTAACTTTCAGTAAAGTTGTATACTAGGGGTGGTGGTGGTAGTATAATGTCATTAGTATTAGATTCCCAAATTAGAGAACCTCTTTGAAGGTCAAAAAGGAAACATATGCATAAATTTCTAAAAATACATTTGTAATAAGGAAAAGTTGGGAAGAAGATAACACACACACACACACACACACACACACACACACACACACACACCAAAATGACATAGGTAAAATGTAGTACAATGGGATACTGTATAATTCCTATCTTTAGCAATCTGGATACGCTTCAGAACAATTCTTTTTAAAATAATCTGCAAGAGGATCACATTAGGATACCAGTTATGTATTGCCATATACAATATTTTATATTATAGGGATAAATACAGACATAAGAATGTATAGAGAGATGTGTACTAAGAATGATCTTTAATAACAAGAAAATTGTTGTGCTTAGTAGGCAGAAAGTGTTCAATGATGAGAGATCATGCTGATTTAGGCTTTAAATGGCTCAAAAATGTTTCCTTTCCTAAGTTGAATAAGGTATGAATAAGTATATATCACCATTGTTCTTTTTGTGCACATTAAATATTGCACAGAAAATTCAAAAAGAATTACATAACAACACTCAAATAAAAGACAGCATTATTCATGAATTAGCTTATATTTACCCATGCATTGGGGAAAATAGGTGTCAACTTAGACAGACTCGCGTCGATGTAAGAAGTCTTAGGTAATGATATCTTTGTTCAAATTATATCCTTGCTATAAGCTGAAAAGAGGAATCAAAGCAATGAAAACTCTTGGAGCAAAGGTTTTTACAGCTCATAAGTTTGATGAAGGCAATGTGGTTTGCACAGAGCTAATTACATCACTTGCATATCAATAAAACACTACTGACTGATCATTTTGCTGTGCCACTGGAGCCCTCTTACCCCATGGTTCTTTTGCAGGTCTTTGGGTGGAGTGACTTACTGCCTGTTTATATCTAGACTCTTCTCATGATGTGATCTCCGTGAGTGTAACTGCCCATGTCTGGATATGGTTGTTACATTCACATTCCTAGAGTGCTTGGATTCAATAACAATTGTCTACCAAAGCCCAATCCCCAAGAGATACTCTGTGCCTCATTCTTCACAAGACAATAGCTTGGCTGTAGACTGAGTTTTGAAGAAAACATTCCCACAGGAGATGCCACCTAGACAAAGGACAGAAGGATCATGTTTTGAAAGATCATGGCCTTTGTCTGATGCCAGGACCTCAATCTATTGTTTGTACCAGACTTACTTTAATCACAAAGTTGTTGTGCCTGCTGTATTTCTAAATGTTATCCCCGAAGTCTGGATTCCTTCATGGTAATCTATAGCATAGAAAACTATTGTCATCCATAATTAATATTAAAAAACAAAAGAGGATATTGTTAGTAGGAAAAAAAGGGAACTAGTTCCAACTGTGTTTGTTTTTTGTTTTTTTCCCAACTGAGCATTAGTTTTGGGCTTATTTTAAAATGCAGTCTTAGAGTTTGCGTACCATGTCTTAATTGTTCAAGCCCATAGAAATCCAGGAAAGTTAATGTGGAGCCCATGGAGGAAGCATTTCCAAGGAGTGACTGGGTGTGCCAGCTCTGTGGCAGTGTCACATGACCACAGTGGGGTGTCTGAAGTGGAAAGTTGCCTTAGGAAAATCTCTGCAGTCATGGCAAATATTTGTGTGCTTCTCTTCATCAGTCTGCAAGAAATGGCTGCAGAAGTAGATTTTCAACAAGCAGTGTATAGAGGCTGTGCTGGATCATCCAGTCCAAGGGATTGTGACCTTTCTCTACAGAGTCTGACAGTAGACATAATCAACTTTGTAGACCCCGTGGTTTCCATGGGAGTGGTAGGGTGAAACCATTGGTAAGTGCAAACAAACAGACATGGCCTTGTTCCACGATGTTTCTTTTCATTAAAAATGAGACAAAACAAACAAACAAACAAAACCACACGTGTCAAACATGATCAGCTGTTGTACTTGAATGTGAATACAGATGGATCCCTTGATTGTGATTGAGTATATACACAAGTGTGTAGTGTATTTATGTATGTCTGTATGTGCAGGTGTTCAGTGAGTCCATGTGTGGGTATGTAGTGGCCACAGAGGTCCATGTCAGGTGTCTTTATTGCTCTCCACCTCCTTTTAAAAAATAATTTCTCACTAAATCTGGAGCTCATTAATTGGCTAGACTCATGGGCCGTCAAGCTCCCTTCTCCTGTCTCCACTGTCTCAGTGTTGGAGTTACAATAGTTGCTACCATACATAGCTATTTACAAGTGCTCTGAGGATCTGTCTTTAGGTCCTGTACTTGAACAACAACTCTTATGCACTGACTCATCTCCCTAGCCCCAGGATCTTTTTTTCTCTTCTGTAAATAAAGTAAAGCACTGACATGCCAGTAGTATCAGTTATCTTGGCATGGGTGTTTAAGGAAGGTTTTTTTCAGAGGAAGAATTAAGACTAGCAGAGCACAAGACAATACAAAATAATTGGCACATACTAAAGTTACAATTATATGCAAAACTAGCAACAGCATATATTTTATTTTACTCACAAAAGACAAGACAGTTAAGGTATTAGAACTTCAGATGGCTGGTAAGAGTAGGAGTAGGAAATTTGAATATATAAACAAAACACAGGATCAGCTTCAATGGACTTCTAAGTGTACTGTACTTTGATCAGAAGTCTTGGTTAACTGGACCCTTAACTGCCAAGTGTCCCCCACCACTTGCTGGAAAAGACTTGCTCAAAATAATGCAAAACTAATGACAACTACAAAACTTTCATCCTGACTTGAAGCCAAGAAAGACCACTGTGCCTATGTAAAAGCCAGGATTTGACGACTATGACGGGTCTCATGTACTTACAGTGAACATTTCTAATAAATATTTATCAAATGAAGTAAAATATGGTATGATCTGTCAGGGTATAATTTTGTGAATGAGAAAATAAACTAAGTATTAATTCTAGGCATTTTTTTTGAGATACCATGTCTAAAAAAGTGAGACTGCAGGTGCCATGCACATAAGGACAATGGTTTGTCAGTGAAAACCTTACTACTGGCCTAGACTAGGATTAAAATGGCAATTGAGAGTTAGTATTTAGAATGCTCATTGCAACTTTACTATGCTTTAACATTTCAGTGAACTTGGCTTACTGAATAGGTTATGTTCCGTGACATTTATAAGATGGTGGGTAGGGCTATATAATTGTGGAATACAATGGGTTGTGATAGGTTATAAGTAGTGAGATATTTTCATTGACAAAGTCCTGTTATTAGAACAAGAGTCCTACTTGAACTGAGCATTGTATTCGGAGAAATAGTAAATCAGATATTCAATAAAAGAGAACAAGATAAACTGTGTGGAATAAAATTTATATGACATTCTGTTTTTAATCCATGTTTTTTCACGTTCAATGGTTAAGTATCAATCACTTCATTTGTCTAAACATTGTGTATGTGTTTCTTTTGGGAAGTCGCTGTTTCAGTCACAATTTTTGGACAAAAAATAAGAATACATCACTCTGTTATTCATGCACATGCATACTTTCAACATTATGTGTTGTTTTTGAAAGTATTTTTGATATTTCTTTTAATTATATGTTTCTAAATGAATTACATATGATGAATCTATCAATATTTTCCATTTGTAATATAGAATGTCAGGCTTTTTTTAAAAATAATTTTTTTCCTTTTAAAATTTTTTTAAATTTTATTCAATTTTTTTTTACACTCCAGATTTTATTCCCCTCTCAGTTCACCCTCTGACTGTTCCATACCCTATACCTCCTCCCCACCCTCCTGTCTCCATGAGGATGTCCCCACTCCCACATTCTCCATCTCACCAGACCTCTAAACTCCCAGGGGCCTCTAGTCCCTTGAGAGTTAGGTGCATCTTCTCTGACTGAACCCAAACTCTGCAGTCCTCTGCTGTATATACGTTGCGGGCCTCATATCAGCTGGTGTATGTTGCCTCGTTGGTGGTCCAGTGTTTGAGAGATCTCAGGGATCCAGATTAATTGACACTGCTGGTCCTCCTACAGGGTTGCCCTCCTCCTCAGCTTCTTCCAGCTTTTTTCTAATTCAACCACAGGTGCCAGCGGCTTCTGTCCATTGTTTGGGTGCAAATATCTGCATCTGACTCTTTCAGCTGCTTGTTGGGTCTTTGGAGGGCAGTCATGATAGGTTCATTTTTGTGAGCACTTCATAGCCTTAGTAATAGTGTCAGGCCTTGAGGCCTCCCCTTGATCTGGGTCCCAATTTGTCCTGTCACTAGACCCCCTTTTCCTCAGGCTCATCTCCATTTTTGTCCCTGCAGTTCTTTTAGACAGGAACAATTATGGGTCAGAGTTTTGACTGTGGGATGGCAACCCCATCCCTCACTTGATGCCCCGTCTTCTGCTGGAGGTGGGCCCTACAAGTTCCCTCTCCCCACTGTAGAGCATTTCATCTAGGGTCCCTCCCTTTGAGTCCTGAGAGTCTTTCACCTTTCAGGTCTCTGGTACATTCTGGAGGGTGCTCCCACCTCCTACCTTCAGAGGTTGCCTATTTTCATTCTTTCTGCTGGACCTCAGGTCTTCAGTTCTTCTCCCCTACCCAATAAAATAATTTAAACAATTTTGTTTTTAGAATGTGTTTGTCTGAAATAAGTTGGAAATAGAAAAGAAAAACTTATTGTTCTAACAGGTATCCTGGACAGCATCAGTCAGAATAACTTGAAGAAGAATCAGGAAGTAATTAGTGTGAGAGCAAGTGCAAATATTATGCCTCTCACACTAATTACTTCACAGTAACATACCTCACAGAGGCATAAGAAAAGGGGAAAATGGACTTAGGTGACAGCTGAAAAGCCACCAATCTAGGGCTCACGACAACATAAAGCAGAGATCACCACACTCCAAAAAGTTGTCTGACTCAAATATTTAAACACTAGCACTTTTGCAAAACAGGACAGCACTTCCTCAGGGTTCCTTAGACCTGTCATTTACCAACTATGTACCAGGAGACAACAGGTCTACTTCTTAGGGCCTCTTCTAAGTAGACTATGCTTGATTTACTTTGGAAGTTGATAGCTTCCTTTTAGTGGCTACACAGCTTACTGGAGAGGGGATAGTTTTAGATTTTAAATCCTTAGACATGTTTAACCTTTAATACCACGGTATAAAAGATAAGTTTGTGTGTGTGTGTGTGTGTGTGTGTGTGTGTGCATGTGTGTGTCTGTTTGTGTTTGTGTGTGGGGGGGTTAGCTTGATATACATTGGAAAATAGTATGGAGAAAGCTTACAGAATGAACACTGAACTGTACGCATACATTATTAGTTACTATGGAAGTATACCACTGTTTTGTCCTCTGGCATAAGCAGATTTCTTGAGAGAGCCAGAGTCCTTATATCTGTCTTCCTCATACACCATTTCTCAGACCATTAGGTAGCCAATTAGATAGCAGAGAAATTATATCATAGTTTATACCTCACTGGGAGGGATAGAGAAAGAAAGACATAGATGAAATTTTAAGATATTGAGGATTTAAGATAGGACAAGGCACAGCTTCCTAAAAAGAATATCCAGAAGAGTCACTGTAGAAACACATTTAAAGCTTTATAGACATGCAAAAATACTTTACTTTTATGATTTTTAAACATTTCTTTAACTTCAGATAATTGAAGTAAAATGCTGGATCAGTTGATACAGACCTACATTTTTAGCTATTTAAGAGGCCAAGACAAGTTCAAGGTGTGCCTGAGTTACAGAGTAGGTTTAAGTTTATCCTGAGCAATTCAATGAGACCCTTGTCTCAAGCTAAAAAGAAAGCAAGGACCAGGATATAGTTCAGCAAGAATATAGCTTTGTTGAGAAAACTGTTGTTTGAAATGTACAAGGACCTGTGCTTCATCTCTAGTGCCACCAAAATGGAAGGAAAAATGTCAAACCGCAAAGAAAAGAAGACCTTGAAACTTGAAAAATAACCATAAAATTCAGGCAAGTAGATACCAAAAGATGACTGAGAGTGATGTTGCACACAGGCTCTTAAATCAAAGTAAATTTGAATTATACTGATGAATTTTAAGCATGGACCATAGTCCTTGCCTTTTTCCTATTTGAGCTTCCAACTGAAAATGGATACAGGAATAAATTAATCATTATTCAAAGATAATTCTCAGATAAAGAATGATACAAGACCCAACAAAATTGTCAATAAGGATGAGAGAGGAAAAGATGAAGCAGGACTCATTGAAGGCATTCTGTAGGAGTATATTTCATAAGGAAGGAAGACAACTGTGACCCTAACTGCTACAGCTGTGTCCACAGCGAGCACATGACATAACCTGTGGGTAAACAAGACAGTTGTGACCCTAGGTGCTGCAATTGTGTCCACAGCCTAGATGCAGTGGTCTGGTCTCTCAAAGAGAACGAGAGATACAGGCAGTTGCTTGAATGAGAGTTGCCAGGGCTTGGGAATGAAGAACAGGAAGTAGATCAGTGTACAACGAGTCTGGGTAGAAAGTGGAATTTCAAAGGATTAGCAGCAGAGTTAATATGATGATATTACCTTAAGTTTTGTTCACAGTTCTCATTTACAATGTGAAGTTCTTATTCCCCAAGTGACTAGAAGAGTAAAGCTGGAATCTTTGTCATTTTTTTTTCTTGATTCTTGAGGCAGCTTCAGAGTAGTTTCACATTGATAACAAAGATTATGACTTTAGTCATACAAATTTATAGTTATGTCATAACAATTCAATTCCTGTCTGGGTATTTCATGATCAAATTGTGATGGTGGTTAACATTTCCGTATTAAACATTTTTTTTGTTAATATAATGATTGTGTATATTTATAGGATAAAGTGTGATATTTCAGTACATATTCACAAAAAAATACCAATTGAGTCAAGGTATCTAGTTTTCCAACTCCACTGAGTTTCTTCTAGTTATATATATATATATATAACTAAGACAGGGTATTATGAGCTATAGTCACCCTTCTGTGCTATCGACTTTATTTATGTATAGTTGAGCTTCAAGATTTACCATCCAATCTCTATCAAGATGCCTTTCCTCCAAACCATCCCAGCTATGAGTAATCATTTTTATAACCCACTGAGCATTTATTTTTAAATATCCTCATACAAAAGAGAACATGGGATATTTGTGGTTTTGTATCTGACTTATTTCACTTAGCACTATGCCATCCTGTTCCATCCATTTTTTTGTAGCAAAATTGTTTTTATGGTTAAATAATATAACACACACTGCCCATATATATATATATATATATATATATATATATATATTCTCATTTTCTCCGTTTATCCATTAGTGACATCTAGGTTGGTCTATATCTTAGTTGTTATGTATCACGGAGCAATAAACATAGATGTACAGACATTTCTTTGATCTGTTGATAGCATCTATTTCTCTTGTATATATACCCAGAAGCAGGATAGTGGGATTATATGGTAAATTGATATATTTTGGTTTTTGAAGAAATTTTTTCTCACACACAACAAAAATAAACTCAAAAATGAAAAAAAAAAGAGAGATATAAATACAAGACCATCAGAAGACTAGAAGAAAACATGCAAGTAACATTTTAAATTATTTATGTAGCCATTGGTTTTTAGGATAAGAGTTCTAAATAGCACAGGAGATGAGAGCAAGGAGATTATAGCATGCTAAGAAACTTCTGTTCAATATAGGACATAGTACACAGAGAGAAAAGGCAGCCTAGAGACTGGAAAAATGTCTACAAAGTATAATCTGACAAGGAGTTAATATCCAGAACCTATAATGACCAGTAACGACCCCCTAAGTAGTTCAATTATAATGAGCAAAGGATGTAAATATTCAGTCCACAAAATAAGTGCAAGCTAAGAACTTTATGAAAAAAGACTCAATTTTGTTAGCCACCAGAGAAATGCAAATCAAATCTACAGTCAGGTACTTAGCAGAATCAGAATCACTTATCTAAGCAATGCAGATAACATAGGAGAAAGCATGTGGACAAAAGGGAACCCATATATGGTTAATGAGTGGACAGTACTCTGTTGGGATGTTGGGAAACTTTAGAACTCAGAAGTAGTTTCAGACAGCACTCTCCCTCTGCCTGGCCACTTTCCTTGTATCTGCTCCCACAGGAACAAAAATTTCTCTCTTAAGGCTAAGCCCAGAAACTAATTTTCTCTTGCTTTCGGCCCTGGATCAGCCATATACAAATTCTCATATTTGTCTTTAGTTGTTCATAAGCCCTTCATTTCAGAAAAGGTTTTGCCCCTTGCCTTGGAGGAAGGTATGCTGCACGAGCAACAACAAAGTCCCTAAGCAGGCTTTGTTGAGTTTCTCACCTAAACTCTGAGCACTCGATTGCATCCTTTGTGTCCAATTACTTTTCTGCATGGTTGTCTATGCCAATCATGCCTATGCAATGAGGTTTCCATGGGAAAACCTCAAAGGAGAGGAATTTGAGAATTTCTGTGTAGGTTAACACGTAGAGGCACACAGGCTGATGAAGGCAGTTTCATCCAGGAGCTGCCAGAGCACCGCACCTCGACTCTCCAGACACAGGTTGCTTGAGAGAAGAAGCTTCCAGACTTTATTTTATGTACCTTCAGATGTTGTTTATCTTTACCCCTTAAAACATTCTGCATAATTAGCTGACAGATGTAAATAAATGTTCTCCTGGCCTCTGTGAGCTGCTCAAGCATATTAACATGCTGCAAGGAAGGCATCCTAAGAACCCTAATACATAGCCTGTCGTTTGGAAATTCTAGAGCCTTGCTTGGACTTGCGTGTGGTGTCTAAAGTGATGGGGGATTGTGAGACAGAGCCCTTGACAGTGGGGTTTAGCGCTGTCTCCTGCTTGGTAAAGCAGAATGAAGGGAATGTGAGATGCTCATCTAGGGTCTACAGAGGAATTATTGGCTCATGGGAAAAAAATCCTAGTTCTTTTTGGGATCCCAGAAGTTATCTTATTTTCTTACGGTAAGAAAAACTGAATTTAAGTTTTTCCCCTCTGTATTATCAGAAAGAGAGAGTCATATTTGGAAAGGAAGTCTAAAACAAATTGTTTAGTCTACATGAATATATAACTTTATGGAAGGGAAGTTTAATAAATAGCTTCTTTATTGATGATGACTAATGCTAAAATTACAGGTGGTATTCTTGGCAGAGGCTCAGGCCTCTGCACTCATTGACCTAATGCTAGGCAATAGCGCCTCTTTCAGGGCTTGCTTCATTTCAAGCCCAATAGAACTCTCATCTATTAGAAAGAAACAGGTCATCTTGGTCTTTCCCATGAGTCCGTGCTGTCTCTGGAAGACACAGAAACGGAAAGCCAAGCTTTCCTCCTTTACCCCCAAGTCTCAGTTCCACAGAACTCTGTTGTTATTTCTTTACCTTGCCTTGCTTTGATCCTCAGCTTTGGAATCTAGACTTGCAAGCCTCAGTTTGTTCTTCCACTAAATTAGAATACTCATTTAAAGGTTGTATCATGTGACTCCTCTTTAGTCTAGTTACGCATATCTGCTGTCAGCTCTTGCACAGATAAATCTAGGTAGAAGTAGCAGGAAAAAAATGATTCATTCTTGTTTATTGTTGCCATGGGAAACCCTGGGCTGGGGAAGATGGAGAAGAGTTCAAAGAGTTTGGTCAAAAGCTAGAAGTGAAGTCAGATCCACTAGAAGTCCAAGGCCAGCAAACTTTTGCCACTCAGTGCCTTTGGGATTCCATCAGCCTCACTATTTCTTACCTGCACCTCTCTCACACTGTTGAATTACATAAGTACAACTTGCACAGTGCATATAATGTCACTTGTATATTTTTAGGACTGTGTGATATTATAACAAACTGGTGTGCTCTTCCTTGGGAAAGACTTTTTCTCTTGCTCTCAGCATTTGTTGGGGGAAAACTCACAACTGCCACTTTATGAAACCAGTATAATCACTAGCTACAATTTAACCATTTTGCCTTATACCCACAGAGTAGTCCTCATCACTTCAAAAGTAAACTTTGATAATAAACTCTTTCAAATAAACTGAGACCATTACAGGAAGACACAACTCATCAAAGTGCAGAGTTGTGGAGCGCTGTCCTGGAGGCTACCTCTACAACACAGCTCCTGCACCTAAGGCTTAGGGATCATTGCAGAAAAGGGGAAGGGAAAGATTCTAAAAGCCAGGGAAACAGGAAGTTTGCTTTGACCTCATGTCTTTTAGAAATGTCAGAAGCTGCACCCATGAAATCTCACTAACATGGCTGCTTAAGGAGGAGCTAAACGAGGGCATGCTAACTGGAAAGGAAAACTTATGAGGCCTTAGGGGAAGAACCATAGCAAATTAAAGATCTCCTCTTATCACCTCCAGGGCCTCAGGATCATATGAAGCACCACAACTTTCTCCTTTACCAAGGAGAAAATTTCTTCACCAATTTCTCTTCTCACTTCCAAGCTGCCCCCGTTCTCCATTGCTTTCCTAGAAATTTCTTCAATTGTCATGACTTTTTTTCTTGAATCTTTGGAACTGTCTGATCCTCCTGTGTACATCCTGTCTAACTAAAAGCCCAGACTACTGTAATGGGCTTGGCCACTTGTGTTCCCTGGGTCACTATGCCAATGAAAAATATGTTTTAGCAGAGCTAACAGATAAAGCATTGCAACAAGGTCAAATTTTTAAGATGAGGAATACATTAGTCCCCTATGATCAGTTTATGAGGGGACTATAAAGACATGGTAGACTATATATTTTTGCATAGAGATTGCAGAGAGTTTTTTTTTTTTTTTTTTCTGGCAAAGAAAGCTGAAAACAAAGACTGTGTTTTTGCTCAGCTTCTCTTGATCATGATCCAGGCCCCAGGGTGGTATATTAACAGCCTTCAAAAGGAAAGCGTCTTTCCTGCCACTCCTTAAATGCTAGGAGAAAATAATGTCATGGCACGGTAGGAAGCCAGAAACTGTATCCTGAAGCAATGAGGACAGTGGAGCCCAGCACAGAAAAGGAGCACAGCTCGTAGGAGGAAACCCTTGGGCATTGGAACATGCCTCATTATAATTTTTCATGACAAATCTGCTATCTATTGAAATAAGAAAAGATGCCTTCCCCCAAAAGTCTGACAATAAATAATTATCAACCCAAGAGAAATTCAAACAATTTTAAAATACTAAAATATTACAGTGTTTTCATATAATCTTGATATTGCTTAAAAAGTCAACAATACAAAAGGTAAGTGAAGCATAAGAAAAACTAAAAAAATAGGGTTAAATAGTTGTTATTGGAGCATAAACTACACAATAGTGAGAGGCTTACAAATTCTACACCATCAGTGTTCATAAGAATGCTCACGTCTTTCATTGTAGCCTGGGCTGCAGAAAAAAAAAACTTCAATAAGAAAGAATATGAATCATTTCCAACTATGACTTTAGATTCATCTTCCTATCACAGTCAGGGGGAGATTTATTAAAACATACCAAAACACAAAATTTGTTCTGGATCTTGACTGCATTTAGTGAAGGCAAAGTCTTACTTCTCTGGAATCTACAAATCTACAATCTATGCAAACCCAAAGCCTTTACGTTTTAAAAATTATTTTCATTGACGTTGGTTTTATTGTGAGCTATACACAGCCTAGAATCACTTGGGAAGAAGAGACCTCAACTGGAGAGTTTCCACGATTAAACTGGTCCGTGGCCACATCTGTCAGAGTTTGTCTGGACTGAGGATAACGTCGGGGAGTTCAGTCCACTGTAGGTGGTACCATCATTATGGCTGTATGAGAACTCTAGCCAAGTGATGTGAGTCAATAAACACAATTCCCCCATGTTTTGTGCTTCAGCTCTTGCTTAAGCCCCTGCCCTGAATTCCTCAATGGATTGTGATGTTGAAATGCAAGCCAAGGAAATCTTCCTCCTAAAAGAAGCTTTTAGTTATCTTTTTTAAATGACAGCTACAGAAAACCAAACTAGAATACTTCCTTACTGTGACTGCCAATAGCTCCACACAGTATGCGCCCTTTGTTTTCATAAATTGATAATACATACTTTTTTAGTTACAGACCTTAGGGTTTCTACTTATAAGGCATTTGCAGAAATGGATTCTAACCGTGATACCACAGAAACAAGCTGAGACTTTTATGACTTTAAGTGAAATCTCAGACTAGTGAGAATGTGCATGTCTCTTCTCGTGAGTCTTCCTGTTGGGTATGGAGAGTCAATGCACAGCTGAGCAAGCTCTGATGCTCTATTGAAGCCTTTCTGTGCTTGGTTTATTTTCTATTCCTATAAAGTTCTATTATATATAAGGTTTCTGACACTGACAATTATTTGGTCAGATTTCACTTTTCCTTTGCTAATTTAGTTTCTGACTTAACATCTGCTTCCATGATCCCTTTGTTTGTCTTGTGTGTTATCTATGAGAAGAAATTTCTTTGGGAAACAGATTTATATAAGTTAGCAGAGTAAATGAATGGATCCTTAGACACCTACAGCATAACACTATGCAAACTTAAATATTTGCACTGGGAGAGAAGAGCGAGAAAGCAGAATCTTTATTTGATTAGTGGTTGGAAATGTCCCAGGTTTCATCAGAAACATTAAGGTACACATTCAAGAATGCCAATAAGCTTCAAGATGGATAAATAAAAAGCAATTGCACCTGGACATTTTAAAATCTAACTGTCAATAGCTGAAAACATAAAGACATTCTCTAAGTAGGAAGAAAATACAGCTTACCATATACAGGGAGAAACGATTCCTTAACTATTACTGAGAAATTATCCAAGCACAAAGATAATGAAATTGTGCATTTGAAATGCTCAACAAAGTAAAAGCAAGAGAAACCAACAGAATTCCTAACACAAAATTCAACAGAACAAAATGCCTACTGGTCAATAGTTTGACATGATGCAAAATTAGTATTAAAAAAAAAAAAAGAAGGCAAACTGAGCACATTCTCAAATAAGAACTGAGAAAATTCATTAATATCATATACTTTAAAAGAACTGCTGAAATAATTCTTTCAAGTTTAAAAATCACTGATATCATAAGTAAAAAGGGAGGCAAGAAAAACAGAAATAATTAAGACACAGTTACATAAAATTATTTTTTATTATAAAACACTTAAAAGTTACAAACTGTATTGTGATTGTAGTACAGGTCAGTATCGTGGCTATATCAGCACTAATTGTTACAGAGAAAGGACAAAATGAAGTTTAATTAGCACAATTAGAATTAAAGCAGTCTTAATTAGAAGTAGATTGGAGTATGAGCCACATTTAAATGCCTTAGAGAATTCATTAAAATACCAAAAGAATAATCCCAGAAACTATGGGATTAAAATAATAGATAAAAACATTTAACCCACAATAAACTAGGCAGTTAAATGAAGAACAAAAATGCAAGGGGCACTGAAAGCAAGTGACAGATATGTATACAGCCATACAATATTTATATAAATGATCTAAGAATTCTAATTATATGGCAAAGACTACAAGACATAATATAATGCATGATTATATGATATGTTATCTACAGGATACACCCCTTTTATATAGAGTCATATTGAAAATAGAGATGTTCCATAAATTCTAGCAATGAAAATAGCAGATAAACCCACTTTAATATCAGGAGTATTATTAAAAATAGTAAACAGGGACTTCTTGTTGAGAAATGTTTATCATATCAATAATGTTTAATAATATTGTGCTGAATGTGGTAGCACATAGCTATAATTGTAGCAGTTTAAAAGACCGAGGTGGATAGATTATGAGTTTGAGGGTAGTTGGAGTGGCATTGTAATTTATGAGGCAGCCTGGGCTATATACTAAGATTTTGTCTCCAAATATAAAATAAAATAAATGAAAAAATTTATGTAACAATTTATAGTTATATGTGACTTTTTTTGATATATGAAACTGATAAAAGCAACACTTGCTACTAAATTTTAGAAGTTAGGCAAAGATGTCCATGTTTGTCTCTTTTATGGGGCATTATAGCTGCATTTTAACCATACTATGGTGACATGAAGAAAAACAAAATATAGATAAGATAATAAAGTGATCTGATTACTCAAAGGAAGTAGATAATTTTTTACTCCAGTGTCAAGTTCCTTTATGTATAAAGTTTTAGAAGTTATCAATCAGCCAAGCAAGTTATGAGAACACAAAATGAAAGTACAAAGAGAAATTGTGTTCTAAAATATGATTGATAAACATTTTAATAACAAAAACAAGAATAACATCTAATAACATGAACAAAACACCTAGTAACTTAAATAAGAATAAAACAAAGCTAAATTTAGCCAAAAATTTGAAAAATTTGTACACTAAAAGGACAGTGCTGAGAACATTTTAAATAATTATTAAAGATAAAAATAAATATTAAAGTTATAAATAAAAGAAATACATTTCTTAAAATATCTGTCTCCCTCTCTGTCTTTGTCTCTGTCTCTTCGTCTCTCTGTCTCTCTGTCTCTCTGTGTCTCTGTTTCTCTCTCTCTCTTTGTGCACACACACTTGCACATGCATACATGTGTACTGCATGCATGGAAACCAGGGAAGTATATTTGACCTCCTGGAACTGGAGTTACAGACAACTGTGACTGCCTAATGTGGGTGTTGGGAACTAAATCCAACTCTCTGAAGGTGCAACAAACTCTCTTAAGCCCCTAAGAAGACAGTTGTTATGCTGAATCTTAGCAAGGCTTCAGGAAATTTCTTCTGACTCTGGTGGTGGCGGCAAGTCAATAGAAACAAAACAGGCACATGGGCACAGAAGAACGAATCAGGTGTATTGAGGTTGAAACACTGGAATCAAGTGTGCTGAGATTTGTTCTATTATTATGTATTATAATGCTGAATTCTGTATCTCAAGGTCTAGTTTTCTCAAGATGGGTGACTACTCACATATGCAAGCTTTTGTTGTGAAACTTTGGTCTTTAATTTAAAACTATTGGTTAATAAAATTAACCAATAAATAAAATAAATAAATAAAATGTAAAACTAGTGGTTAATAAAAATGTCTACAGCCTGTACCTGGGCAAAAGAGAAGTAGGCACGGCTTTTGCTCCCGTGCTTGGGGACTGAGAGACCACAAGGAGAGGAAGAAGTAGCAGGAGGAAGATGCCATGGGAGTAAGTGGATCATGAGAGCATGGCCATGAGGGCTGGTCAGTTGGAGTAGGAGCAGTCCAGGCAGAACCTGGCAAGTGATATCTTGGGGTTATTGACAGGGAAGTAGATAAAATAACATAGAGGGTTGATATCTGTCCAGCTCTAGTGCTTTAAGGCTTGTTACAAATATAAAAGTTTTGTGTCTTTTATTTGGGAACTAAATGATCTAAGGTGAGAGAGAAACCCCCAATTAGTATTTAGCACAACACAGGTGGACGTGGATCTCTGATGGAAAAGATGAGGTACCATGGAAGCTCAGCATGTTTATCATACGCACTTGAATAGGAAGGCAGGGCTTATTATACAGCTGAATCAAGAAGATAGGCTTAACTAATCTCAGGAGGTGCAATCTCTGTACGGGAGCAGTATTCAGCCTGTAAATACCTCGTGGGTGTGTGTGTGGAAAGCCATGGTGTGCATTTTCTGCATATACTATTATCATTCAGACTTGGACCAGAGAAAGGCTTTACTTCTCTATGAGTCTCATGGCAGTGATGGTGGCTGCTTTTCTATTTTGCCATGTATCTGAGACTATTGGTCATGGCCATATCAGCAATACACATTCATTAGGAATTTCATTCACCCAGTGCTTCCTCCACTCCCTGTGATAATTTTGCTCTCCAGTATTTGGCAAACTCAATGTTTAGGTCATATGTCTCCTGAAACTTACAACTTTAAGTTAGTCCTTAAAATGCCACAGTGGTGTCAATGAGCTGGATCTGCAGGTTAAGGCATCTGCCACTCAGCATGACAATGAGTTCAATCTCTAGGATCTGTATGGTAGAGGGCAAGATCTTATTTTTACAAATTGTTCTCCAACATGGTTCCATTACACATATGTGAATGGTACATGTATGACTCCCCACATGAGTATAAATAAATTATATACAGTATGTATTTATATATAATTATATATATATTATTTATATATTATTAAGTATATATAATATATTTATACATGTATAATTTATAGTATATTATGAAGTATAATATTATAATACATATGTATATTTTTATCTCAAAGTATTTTGAATATCATGGCATGGGCAAGGTGACTTGATTTTTTTTTTTTTTTTGGTTGGTATCTTTGACACAGTCTTAGTATATAGCCTTGGCTGGCCTGGAACTCACTACATAGACCAGATTGGCCTCAAACTCACAGAGCTCCATCTGCCTCTGCTTCCTGTGTGCTGAGATTAAAATGCAAGCAACTAGGTCCTGCTGTGATTTATGTACCATGAATACCCAGTGCCTTCAGAGGCCAGAAGATAGTATTGGATCCCCTGGGACTAGAGTTAAGAGTTAATGGTATGTTAGTGCTCTCTCTCTCTCTCTCTCTCTCTCCCTCTCCCTCTCCCTCTCCCTCTCCCTCTCCCTCTCCCTCTCCCTCTCCCTCTCCCTCTCCCTCTCTCTCTCTCTCTCTCTCTCTCTCTCTCTCTCTCTCTCTCTCTCTCTCTGTGTTTACCCATGGGCTGGAACTTGAACCTGGGTCCTCTGAGGAGCAGCGACTATTTTTAAACTCTAAGTCATCTCTCCAGTTTCAGAGGCATTTTTAAAAAATAATTCATGAAAGAAATTTACATTTTTACTTTCTATACTTACTATAAATTATTATACTTTAAAGTAATACTTTATAATTACTTTATAATACTATAAAGTACTGTACATTATACTATACTTGTAGTAAGTGCTTACTATAAAGTTAAAGTATAAACACTATAAAGTAAAAGTACTTTACAGTTTACATTTTAAAATAAATAGCATTTTATTATAAAGCTTCAGTAATTAGGGCATGGTGGACTTGACACATGAGCATATAGACAAATAGAAAATACAAGTTCAAGCCCAGAATTCAGTAGTTAGAGCCAGTTATCAACCCGGTCCTGTCCAGCACTCACCTGCCTCTTCTGTTCTCTTTCAACATAACAGATGCCTCTGCATCCTTCACCAAGGACTTCCTGGCTGGTGGAGTAGCTGTGGCCATATCCAAGATGGCGGTAGCACCCATCGAGCTGGTCAAGCTGCTGCAGCAGATGCAGCATGCCATTAAGCAAATCACGGCAGATAAGTAATACAAGGGCATTATATTGTGGTTCATATCTGCAAGGAACAGGGAGTCCTGTCCTTTTGGTTTGGTAATATGGCCAATGTCATCAGATACTTCCTCATCCTGGCTCTCAACTTTGCCTTCAAAGATAAATACACCCACATTGTTCTGGGTGAGGTGGACGAGAAGACCCAGTTTTGGCGCTAGTTTTCAGGGAACCTGGCATCAAGTGGTGCTGCTGGGGCCACATCCTTGTGGTTTGTGTACCCTCTTGATTTTTCCCGTACTTGTCTAGTAATTGATGTGGAAAAAGCTGGAGCTGAAAGGGAATTCAAAAGCCTTGGTGACTGCTGGTTAGGATCTACAAATCTGATGAGATTAAGGGCCTGTACCTAGGTTTTAATGTGTCAGTATAGGGCATTATCATCCTCTGAGCTGCCTACTTTGGTATCTATTACATTGCAAAGGGAATGCTCTCAGATACCAGGAATACTCACATCCTCATCAGCTGGATGATTGCACAGTCTATCACTACTGTTGCAGGCCTGACTCCCTATCCTTTTGATACTGTTTTCAGTCATATGATGATGCAGTCAGGATGCAAAGGAATTGATATCATGTACCAGCTTGACTGCTGGTGGAAGCACACTCCTGATGAAGACAGCAAGAATTTTTTCAAGGGTGCACAACAGTCCAACATTCTCACGAGCATGGATGGTGCCTTTGTGCTTGTATGATGAAATCAAGAAGTACACATAATTATGTCCTAGGTATTCTTCCCAAGAACAGGCATGTTGTATAATATACCATGCTTTGAACATTCTGGACAGATTCTTTGGCTTGTCTGTTTTATCAATGGCAACTATTTACCAGGTGAAATATGGAAAGCAATAATATTCATCTGTCTAATTTTCTCTTAAAGCCATTTCCATAATGTTAGTAATGATGGGGCTCAATTATATATACTTTTTTGTTTCAATAACTTCTGATAATAAAAATTGAAGAAATAAAAATATTAAAAAAAATAACAATATACGTTCAAAATAAATCTTTACAATGACGCTCCTTTTTTTTCCCATGAAGGTGAAGGTATGGTCTTTTTAATAAACTGTGTTGAGACAATTGAGTACCATGTGTAAAAAGGTAGAACATAAACACACCTAAAGTGTATCATACAATCAAACTTTAACTTTTCAATAAGAAATCAGGGGGTGTAACATCATTATTGGGCATGGGAAAAGGTGTTTTTAGATGTTACCAAAAGCATGTCCATAAAAGAAAATGTTACATGGATTTTATAAACATTAGCAAGGCTTAAACTTCGAAGTAGTCCATTAAAGAAACCACAACACAAGCCACAGAGGTGATGAAAACATTCACAAATTGAAATGAATTAACATATATATTCTTAAAACTCAAAAGTAAGAAAACACTCAGAAGAAAGTGTATCATTGCATTACAGTTTACCAAAGAAAATATACCTAATGTGCTCATGAATGATGATGATTATTATTAAAATATACTGACATTATTAGCCTTTAAAGCAATTGACCTGAAGCCCTACTACATGCTCATTAACACATAGAACTGGGAAGATGGCCTGGAACAGTGCTTGCTATACCCGCACAAGGACCCCAGTTTGGTCCTTGAAACCTATTTTAAAAAATGTTGCGTCCAAGGGTGTGTAATCGTAATACAGGTACAGGTGAGGGAGACACAGGTGGATTCCTGGGGCAACTAGACTAGCTGAAGGTGAACCCCAAGCTAATAAAAGACCTGTGTCAAAAACTCGAACATGAATAGCTTCTGAGGATGACTCCTGAGGCTAACCTCTGGCTTCCATATGTGCATGCACCCCCACATGGAAGCAGACCACACACATATGTAACAAACACACGGGAAGATACATACACAGGACAGACAATCAGTGTTATTGAGAGTACATAGAAACTGACATTCTCTTGCAGTTGCTGCTGGGAGTGGGAGTTTCCATTTTGAAACAGAGTGTCAAGTTCTTAAAACTTTAGAATTAACTGCAACCTAGCAACTCCGTTTGGGATCTATTCAAGAAAAATCAAATGTTCGTATAGAAACCATGGGTGGCTATATCACTATTATTGGTGTCTCAAAACTAGAAGTGATTCAAATGTCTAAGAACTGGTGAATGGCTAAAGAAATATATACCCACTCAAAGGCATTCTATACAGAAACAAAAAGGGGAGTTGTGCTGGTAAATGCTAAAAGCCTGTCTGAATCACAACCACTTCATTATATGTGAAGGAAGCTGTTAAAACATGTGTACTTCATATAATCTACTATAATATAGTATAGCTGTATTTGTGTGCAATGTCTAGCCAAAACAAACTCTGGAAAAAGATAGATCAGTGTTTGTGGAGATCCAGGATTGTTCTGTGAAAGATCTTTTGACTATAACGTGGCATCAGCATCACAACATGCATCCTTTTGTCAAAGGGGCCATTTATTTTGAGACAACTTTTTCTATGTGTTTCAGGCTATCCATGAACTAAAGATCCTACAGCTCCAGTATCTTGAGAGCTAGTTTTCACCTTGTAGTGGTCTGAATGTGAATGTCCCCTACAGGCTCATACAGTTGATTATTTGGTCCTCAGATAGTGGAGTTGCTTGGGGGAATTAGGAAGCGTGGCCTTATTGGAGAAGATGTGTACTTAGGAATTATTTGGCTGTGTTTTTAAAATCTAAGATTATTTCCAGTTAGCTCTCCCTCTTTGCCTCATGCTTGGATGAAAGGAAGTGTGCTGACCCCTACTTGCTCCAGAGCCACGCCTGCTTGCTGCTATGCTCCCGACTATGATGGTCGTGAACTGAGCTTAAGCCTCTTAAACTCTAAGTCTCAACAATGTCTTTCTTCAGTAAGTTATCTTGGCCATGGTGTTTTGACACAGCAATAGAAAAATAATTAAGACATACCTTCATGCCCAGCATAAAAAGAATTTAAGAGAAAAAGCATCATAGCTATAACAAAAAGCTACTCTCTCTTCCTTTCTCTTCTTTCCAGAATTGGTGTATACATTACTGCAGCATTCTTATACCTTGTCCCCTTTGCTTACACAGTCTTGTCTAATGAATGATTTATTGACTCGTCTCTAATTGTGTAAACATAGACATGAATGGCCTCATAACTAACATCCTTCTCAACTCAGTTTCCTCAGGATAGCCCACACTTGTATGTAGATGTTTTATTCCCACACGCAAGCTTTATGAAAAAGCATATAAAATGGATGTAGATCCCTGCGTGGTTGGATCTCTATGGCTGCTGGTCCAAGGGCACAGTTTGAAATAGACAAGTAGGGGCCCTAGCCTGCCTGGGTCAGGCTGATGCTGTTTGATGCTGCCTAGCCTGAAACAAAGTAAGCTTCTTTGAAATCAATAGGCCCAGACAGAAGACGCACTTTCTTAAGTTGTTAGTCTGGGAAGGTCTCAGAGCACAGGGCTCCAGTACTGACTTCAGTTGCCAGAGCCGCATAGGTTCTAAAATGTTATTTTATCTGACCTCCTCCTGCAGCAAGGGAGCGGCAGTTAGTTGGTAGTTTCCTGGCCTTTGCTTAGTAGAAGCTCTACCACAGTGCTGCCCTTTTAGCAGCCACAGCTGGGCTTCTGACTAGTCAGTCCTAGGGAGGGAGCGTGCCCTAGGCTTTTTCACAAAATAAGCTTAGAACTCTGGTCCAGTGTTGTTGATTGCTGGGAAGAGTAGTGTGCTCCAAGAAGATGACTTTTTATCAGGTCCAGAGGATAGATTGCCTCAGCCTAAACTGGTTACAACATACATCCCTGCTCTGCTTGCTGTCATACAGGCAGAGAGCTGTATGCTGGTTGTTGAGTTCTAAGCACATGTTCACTGGGAATGCAGAAGGATAACAAGGTGAGATATGTTTTAATCTCTACAAAACTACTCCTGGAAGATAAGTTGCCTTCACTCCGTGGTGAACGCATGCTTCTCTGAGCCACCATAGGCCTGTTTTATCCAGAATGGTAGGTTCTGCTGGCAAAAAAATTGCTAGTGAAAAATCAGTTTTTACCCTTGAAGGTTCTTAGCTGGAATCTCCTTAATACGTCTTTAAGGACTTCAGGTTTACTGTATTTTTCTGTGGAATCTTCACTACTGTGTTTTTGCCCTTGAGCTAGAAGCACCTATAGATAAACGTTAGAGAAGATAGTGTCCTCCCCGGCTTTGGAACCAAATATGAAACATGGCTCCTTAGGAGATTTCACCAACTACTATCAGCACAGACCCTTTGGAAGCTACTAGAACTCAATGAAACCATTGTAATTTATTTACTGCTGGCAGTTCCAGTGGTGCATCAGTGCAGAGCCAAAAAAACCCGGAAACAGAAGGGAGAAAAATTCAGTAGGAGGCTCTACCGTGGAAATGCAGACATGGCCAAGCTTATGTTGCCACCTTGTGGCTCATTCTGAAAAAGATGCTTCAGGAGGATGAATGGATGGTTGAGAGCAGCCTGATTAAAATTGTTCTCTACTCTTTCCTCATTCTTTTAAAAAAATTGATGTTGAAGTTCTTTAATTGTTTTTTTAGGTATAGCTATCAAAGTGATAATACTTTTACTCTAATGGTTGTGGACAATTCATTTCTGGTTCATAAAAATCATTAATGAATAATTTTGTTTCTGATTAATATTAATAAGCCATTCAACGAAAACAAAGGGGCAAGATCTTAGTATCATCTCATTTGATCCTTAAACCACTGTAGGAAGGTGCTTTTATGTTCAAGCAGACAAAATGAGGATCATGGGGTTTTACTCCTACTTCTAAAAACCATTCTTTTCTTTTGCCTCAAACGGTAGAGATCGGTCACCTAGAATTGTCCTTTACGGGTCTGGTCTTTTCCTCCCTTTCTTACACTCCCCTCTCCTACAGCTGTGTTACCAAGAAATTCTCACGTTTGTTGCTATGGTTCTCTTTTAAATACTGTTCTCTGTAAGATGAGTTGTGCAGCTTATTCTTCCATCTCAGGCTCATTTGCATCACGATAGAAAATAGTCCAGGAGCACAGGAAGCCACTGGGATTTAAAGGCAACACCAGACAGCAAAGGGATATAAAGGAGGAGGACATTTAAGGGCAGGTAAACTACTATTTCTTTAAATAACCTAACAAAGGCAATGCTGCCTGGCAGCCTAGGATATCTGGACATCTGACTGCATATCCGGTGTAATTGAAAATCCAACTGAAGGCAATCAGTTGTTTGCCCAGCTTCCTGCGTGGATTTAGCACCAGAGCAAATGCAAATGCCACCTGAGAGGAGTTGGAAGCTGATCCTAAGACAAACAGAGGGCTATCCTCCTGCCCTTATCATTTTGAAAAAAAAAAAAAAAAACCCAATATCTTCATAATTCCAAAAGGTACTAGAACATTTTAATTCCAATAAACTTGAAGTTTACAAGCTCACCAAATAAATGTGAAGGTCAATACAATATTGTGGATTCTGTACAAATTAATACCCATGAAATACTTATTAAAGGCCAGGAAACTAGGTAGCTTCTCTAAAGTATCTTGTTTGATGCTCACAGAGCCATCTATGAGGGTGTGTTGCGACTCCACTTTACACAAGAGGTAATTAGCTTGGGTTGGGTAGCCTGCCCCAGGCTATACAGGTGGCAAGGGGTACAGCTTGGCTCTAAGCAGGTTTGACTCTAGTTTTAGCTCTTGCTGTATCCACAAGAGTGAACTTGTTGCTTATGATAAAAGGAAGTAGTGTCTCTGAGCCCGTTACTTTCAGAAATGCCCTCCTTCCTCAGTTCCCTCTGTCTACCTTTCTTTCCTGCATTTCATGGAGGAAGGAGGACATGAGCTCCCACCAGCTGTGTTTGTAATCCATGTTGCTCTTACTATGGAGTCCCCTCTTTCCTTCTACTCGCTAGTGGTCCTGGTCCTACAGTGAGTCCTCTGTAGATGCCAGCAGGCATCTGGCAACTCTGGAGGCAACACTGTTGCCTCCACAGATCCTTTAGTGCTCTTCTGCTCCCGTCTGAGTTTTTGCCTCTTCTTCTATCCACTCACTCAGTGAATTTATGACCCTATTTTTTATTTGCTTACTGATTTTTTTTGCCATAGTTATCTTTTCTGGTACGTTTTTACCAAAGAATGTGAGCCAAGCTGATTCTATAAAGACTAGCCCATGGTTGTATGCCACAGACCTCACCCATACTTAGAGATAACAAAAGAATGAGATATAGAAAAAAAGAAAATATTATGATTGTTTTCTAGATTTCATTATCTACTCCTTGTCTGGAAATTTCCCAGCCTTTCAGCCCCATTCCCAAGTTTTTTGTGTATTCCAGAATGTAAGAGCTACAGTTCTGACATCTGGTTCAGGCCCATGAGTAAAACAAAATAAAACAATGAAACAAAAAAATACCAAACACAAAACACGGTGTAGGCCACTGGAACCTCACGGTGAGAAGTCTGTGGGGATAGCCGTGGCCATCTCCGCTGTCTAAGCCAGATCATCCCTTTAGCATGTCCACTACCTCTATTTCACCTGTGTCATGTCTCTCCAGGTCACTTCCATGAGATCTTCACCCAAGGGATAGAGAAGACTTGCTAAAAATATAGTTTTGCAGAAAAAACACAGACCCATGCCTCAAATACATGTTTCTACTCTTAGAACCACAAAAAAAATATGTTTAGAATACAACACCTTTGGTTTCAACATTACAGTGCTGTGTTGGCAAATTATTGAACAGCTTTCACCAACGAAAGGAAACACCAAAACTTGTTCTGCAAGGACATGAGGAAGTCACAGGGTGTGTAGGTGATGATTCAAATTTGCCTGCCAAGTGTTTTGTGTCTTTTGTTTTCTGTGACTTTACTCATTAGCCAACAAGTGTTGTTCTGTTTAGGTGTAGATATTGGGATAAACAGAAACTAAAATCACTCTGAATGCTTTAGACTAATGAATTTTGCGTCTCAGAGTTCCTATTTTAAAAGACTTTAAAATACTTTCCAATGCGTGTTTCTATGCAGGTGACATTTTCTTTTTCTTCCTGAGGCAGCTTTTATTTCTGGGCATAAAAGAGACAGAGAGTGGTGGAGACTGGAGAAAAATAAGGATTAAAATTAGGCTTCTTACAGAAGACACTTATAGTGACAAATAACATTGAGCTCTTGACGTGAACCATGGCAAGCATGCCATCCCTTGAACAAAGGTAGAACTTGAGAACCAGGCTCTTGGGAAACAGAAATTCTTTTCTAACACCGGAAGACTCTCATTGCTGATTTTCATCCAGGGTAGTGAAGATGATTCTTTTGGTCCAGAGTACAAGGAATGGATGGAATATTCCACCTTCTGGGACATCAGGATTGTGGAAAACGAAGAAAAGACAGTAGACGTAGTGTGTGGGGTCCCTGCAAGCAGTTTTGCCATCAGAGATAAAAACCGTGAGTGGTAAGCTGGAAACCCCACTCAGCATGACTAACTTAGCAGTGCTGGATCAAACTTTTGAAGTCTGACCCTGAGCAGTTCATTTCTTTTACATATTTCAACACAGTACAAGTTTGGGAAAAAAGTTTCCACATGACAATTACCACAATGAAGCTCAAGGCGTCGTTACATCACAACTCCTTGGTAAAGGACATGTCTTTTGCAAGGTACCTGTGACCCTTTCCACACAAAGGCCTGAGAAACAACAATTGACTAAGAAACAATATTCAGGATAAGGGTCTAGAGAAGAAACACTTGTAATGAGCATAATAGTAAACCTCTTTGGCAAAGTACAAGAAGCCTCTTTTGTAAGGATGGGTTGGGTTCTATGGAGTGAGAAACAGGGCTCAGAATTAGGAGGATATGTCTTTACAGATTAGCTGAAGATCACCGGACTATTAAATAATCACTCACAGCCTTCCGGCATGGAAACAGGTATGCATATCTCTTGATGTGAAAAGCAGCCAGTGTGTTTAACAATTCTGGTTTCTCTAATGCTTATTATCTGTGAGCATGTGGACCTCCTGCCCTCTGTAGTTGTGACCCGCCAGTTTTCAGTTAGAACTGAAGCTCAAAATAGGGCCAGTGTTTCCTAAAGGCCACCAGCTGGGTATGTGATGTCTTAAGAACACTGGAATTAAATAGGCTTGAATAATTTTTGGAAACTTCTCTATGGTGGTTTGAATAGGTATGGCCCTTATAAATTCATGTGTTTGAATGCTTTTGCCCATTGTGGGTGGCATTTTTAGTAGCTATGGTCTTTGAGTAGGTGTCGCCTTGTTGGAGGAAGTATGTCACTGTGGGACTGTGGGAGGGAGCTATAAGGTCTGCTGTGCTCAAGCTCAGCCTAACATGGAGAACAGCCCTCTTCTGTGTCCTTTGGATCAAGATGTAGAACAAGATCTTGGCTCCTTCCACACCAAGTCTGCCTATACACTGCTTCCATGCTTCCTGCCATGATGGTAAATGGACTAAACCTCTGAAACTGTAAGCCAGCCCCAATCAAAGGTTTTTTTCTTTATAAGACCATATATATATATATATATATATATATATATATATATATATATGTATATATATATGTACATATACATATATACATATACATATATATGTATACATATATGTACACGTACACACACACACACACACATAATCATGCTTTCTCTTTACAGCAATGAAATCCTAAGACACTCTTTTTATGCATATGCCCCTTGTCACCATGACATTAGGTAGTAGTGTTGCTGCAAGGTCAGAGGAATAGAAAAAGGTAGAGAGGTGAACCTTGTTATCAGAATGGTATTTCTCCATCCTTAAGATTTCTTATATAAGCAATTTTTGTGATAATGTGTGTTGACTAGAGTATTGAGGTGGTCCTTGTGCAACTCTACACTGCAGTCACTGCTCTTGAATGAGGAAACAGAAATCACTGAGAGTCTGGTGGAGGATCCTTTTAAAGGTTGTCACTATACTATGGTAAAGAAGTTTTATTTTGGACCACAGCAGAGTGACCACATGAGCCAGAACGTCATGACAGCCATGAAAGGGTTCCAGAGTAAAGAAGGATTTATAGCAGTGCCTAGAAATGGTATGGGGTACAGTAGGAAGGAATAACCAATGAACTGTGTTTATAATGCTGAGTACAGATGTCAGTGGCTTCTTAAAGCAAATAGGTGTTTCACAGATTCCACCAAACACTTTGAATGCTTGTTTGAAAGCATCACACTTCACCATCTTGAAGAAGATGGGACATCAGGGA
Organism: Arvicanthis niloticus; assembly: GCF_011762505.2. Taxonomy (NCBI): domain Eukaryota; kingdom Metazoa; phylum Chordata; class Mammalia; order Rodentia; family Muridae; genus Arvicanthis; species Arvicanthis niloticus. The sequence goes on along the minus strand of NC_047659.1, from coordinate 109,685,207 downwards.
ATTCTCTGAAATGATTGTCACATTTTGTTTCTTGAACGAATATGTTTCCTTTGTGAAAGTTCATAGCTGTATGTTCATGATGCATTCATATTTGTGCATGGGTATTATACTTAAAAGTCCTATACAAATCGTCTCTACCATACAAATGAAACACACAACACACACACACACACACACATACAACACACACACACACACACATGCACACACATACGTCAGCATGTGGATGGTTGTGAGAAATCAAAAGACAGTTATAGAAAAATAAAAAAGTTATCATTTTCTCAACACATTTAAGACGATTGTTACTAAAAGTGTAGGCTTGCTTCATGTGATTTCACAAAAAGAGAAATGAGTAAAAAAAAATCATCTTAGAAAGAGCTCAAGTCTGCAAAGGCAGTGATGCCATAAGGAAATCTGGGGCTTCTCATCTAACTTTAGAATCATGTGACATAATGTCTCTAGATTACATATTGGGCTGTAAGAATTTAAGAACACATTGAGAAATCATTGCACATGTATTCCGCTTTCCCTAAGAAACTATTTTTCCAAACAAGTTATTTTTGCTAACATCACATATTTTATAATATTCTGAGAGACCTTCAGCCATCTTTAACTTGAGTATTCCCTAATCCTAGGTTGAACTTTTCCTGAAAGATCCTAAAATTCATCGAGATATTGTGGAAAGTACATTTAATTAGAATGAGGAGGATGCAGGTTGGAAACTGCTTTTTCTTGATATTTAAAGAACACTGGGAGAATTGTAAGATTCTTTGGGCCATGGCAGAAAATACTGGCTCTGACTCTCCAGTAAAGTCAGACTTTGTAGGTTCAGGGCAAGCCCTACACAAGACTTAAGTCACTTCAGACACCAGCTGCATGCTTTGGTGATCCCAGGAAACCTGTATTGTTGTCCAGGTGGTTTTAACCTCTGAGGTTTCAGTAATTTGCCCAAGGTTTGATAATTTCTTAGAATACTACCCAGGACCCAGTAAAATGTTCTGTTAACTACTGTAGTATAGTTATAAAGGGCACAGAGGAGGAACAGTTATATAACGAGATGCTCAGGGCTATGTCTGTAAGCATCCCAAGTAGGACACTTAAAGTTCTTCAGGATAATAATCCTCATCTCCTTGATGTATTCTCATAACCTAGAAAAACTCACCTGAGCTCAGTTTAGTTTTTAACTGGGGCTTCACTATATAGACACATTTCATTGCAATTGAGTTTGAACTTCACACATTCTCCCCTCCTAAGATATTTAGTTGATGCTGTGTCTTAAACCCCCAGATCTATGTTGTCCACTGAACTGTCTTGAACTGTGAGGTGTGAGTAAATGGTTTTTTTTTTTCCTATTAGGAAATTCCAAGTTTTGCTTTCTTTCTTTCTTTCTTTCTTTCTTTCTTTCTTTCTTTCTTTCTTTCTTTCTTTCATCTCTCTCTCTCTCTCTCTCTCTCTCTCTCTCTGTCTGTCTCTCTCTCTCTCTCTCTTTCTTTCTTTCTTTCTTTCTTTCTTTCTTTCTTTCTTTCTTTCTTTCTTTCTTTCTTTTTTTTGACCATTCTCTTGAGGAAATAGAGACAAAGAGCAAACACATCTTTATGAACAACAGGCTGTTTGTCTATCTAATATTGGTGTGAAGATTCTACAACATGAAGATATACAGCATGTAGGATGCTTTGCATGACTTTAGGTTTATAATGAGAAATGAGAAAGCTGAGTCTGCAATCTGAATGAAGCTACATCATCTGAGTAGGCAGAGTTTCCCCCTGAATGTTCAGCTGTCCTCTGCCACCTGGAGTTTAATAGCCTGTCGTCAAAAGAATGGATCCACACAATGTCTCAGGAGAGGGCTTGGCTCTGTGAAGCCTGAGGGTCTGGGCAACTTTCTTTTTTTTTTTTTTTTTTTAAATTTTTTGAGACAGGGTTTCTCTGTGTAGCCTGGCTGTCCTGAAACTCACTCTGTAGACCAGGCTGGCCTCGAACTCAGAAATCCGCCTGCCTCTGCCTCCCAAGTGCTGGGATTAAAGGCGTGTGCCACCACTGCCCGGCAGCAACATTTTTTTCCTGCTCACCAATGCTGAGTTTCTGCAGGACTCTAGGCAGACAGTGCAAATGCTTTGCTCATCCTGTTTTCTGTACATACCAATAACCTAAATGTTGCTTTATCTGACTGAGCAGAAGAAGGCATGGGGAGGACAAAAACCTATCACCTCTGCTGAGTGAGAATTTATTTTTAGAAAAATCTAACAATATTATAAATCATGTTAATAGTCAAGCATATTCCTTAATTTACTTGTGACCTATGTACAGTAAGAATTCTGTTGACTTTCTTTGATCTATGTTTTATCAGCCTGAAACTCTGTATAATGTACCTCACAAACCACTTTATGATCTCATTAAAGTTCTTTAGATAAAAATAAGTATATCAAAAATTTTTCCCTTAATCCCTTAAAACTTTTAATAATGTAACCTCAAAAGTTATCAAGATCATACATTGTTACTTTTGTTAAATCTCTGGAGAAGAGCACATGACCACCATTCTTGGGTGTCTATAACTATCATTTTATCATTTATTATCATATATTATTTATATTATTTATTATCATTTATTATTTACCATATATTATTTATTAGTTTCTTGATCCCTTTATTAATACCCTTGCCTAAATTTATATTAAAATATATTGTTGATGAACATAATATTGCTTCATACTGACACAACCTGAAATTCTTTTCTGTAGAGTTAATTTAAGAATCCCCACTTTACTGGAGTAGAAATCTTCAGGCTTCTACAGACAATGACACTTTTGTCTATTAGGACATTTTCATAGTTGATTTTACAAAAGCATGCTAATCTAGTAGACACAGAAGGTGCCTGTTCAAGGAAGGACTCAATGTTTTCTGCAGTGAAAAGCTACCCTATACCTCGAGAATGCTCTACGTGGATCTACTTTGAAGTTTCTACAGACTTGAAATATTTAATACTATGATCCAAAAAAATTGGTGCCTCTTATGGCTTATAAATTAGCAGGTTTTTATGTCTCCTTTTTCATTTCTAATTTCGTTAATTTGGATACTGTCTCTGTGCCCTTTAGTTAGTTTGTCTAGGGGTTTATGTTGTTGATTTTCTCAAAGAACCAGCTTTTGGTTTTGTTGATTCTTTGTATAATTCTCTTTGTTTCTATTTGCTTGATTTCTGCCCTGAGTCCTTGTGGTCTACTCCTCTTGGGTGTATTTGCTTCTTTTTGTTCTAGGGCTTTCAGGTGTGCTGTTAAGTTGCTAGTGTAGGATCTCTCCAATTTCTTTAAGAGGGCACTTAGTGCTATGAATTTTCCTCTTAGCACTGCTTTCATTGTGTCTCATAAGTTTGGGTATACTGTCTCATCATTTTCATTGAATTCCAGGAAGTCTGTAATTTCTTTATTTCTTTTCTGACCAAGTAATCATTGAGTAGAGAGCGGTTCAGTTACTAAGGGAATATGGGTTTTCTGTTGTTTTTGTTGTTATTGAAGTCTAGCTTTAGTTTGTGGTGATCTGATAGGATTCATGGGATTATTTCAATCTTTGTGTATCTGTTGAGGCTTGTTTTGGCCCTCTGAGAGGCCAAACAAGCAGCTGACTGAGACAGAGGCAGATACTTACACCTAACCAATGGACTGAAGTCAGAGACTCCTACAGTTGAATGAGAGAAAGGCTTGAAGAAGTTGAGGAGGGCGATCCCACAGGAAGACCAGCAGTCTAACCTAACCTGGACCCCTGGGATCTCTTAGATACTGACCCAGGCAACATATATTAGCTAGAGTGCACTGAAATCCCAATTGAGCACACTCAGTGGGAGGGTGATTCAGCTAGACTCCAGCTCCCATCAGTAGAGAAGACTGGTGGAGATGAGGCTGATGAGGATTTGAAGGTTGTGCCAGGAGAACAATGCGGTATGATTGGAATGCCCACTGAAGGTTGGTATAGACAGAAGAAGAATTTCAGCTCAGTTTCTTTGGTTACAGAGTTTTAGATTAAGAATATAATTCCTGAGATGTGCAGCTCAGTCTCCATGTGGGTCCCCAACAACCCAACAACTGGAGTGGAGCCTCTCCCTAAAGCTGTAGTCTGACTGTGGTATAAGTGCTCCAACATGACTGTCTTGTCTGGCTTCGGTGGGAGAGGATGCACTCAATCAGGCAGACATACTGTGCTACTATGGGAGGATATTAGGGGGGCACCCTCTCAGAGGAGAAGGGGAGGGAGATGTGGGGAGGGATTCTGTGAAAGGAACAAGGAGGGAGTAGAATTTGGGATGTAACTAACTAAATATTAATTTTTTAAAAAGAAAAATTAACAGTTATTTTTTACCTGAGTTGATTTGTACTAAAGGTTTTCTAATCTTCTGTCATTTATGCTCTGGGTATTCCCCTGTTAATCAAAATTAAAAATAGTAAACACTTTCTAGAAGAGAAGAAAAGAATGAATAAATACTGGAGTAAATGATGACTTCAGGTTAAAAATAATGCTATCAATTTGAATTATTCATAACATAAGAGAAAGTACAAGTGCTTAGGGCCATCAGTTTATTGAAAAGGTAATGTTAAGAAGGGAGAACTGAGAAGTAGAGACAAAAGAATTTTCCATTTCCTCCTCTTTAGTTCAGCTGTCCCTGGTAGTCTTTGACAGTTAAGTGAGGCTTGAGAGACCCGGCAGATGTACAGTTCTATCTATTTCTTGGATTGGTACATGCAAGGTTACCAGTTAGTCTTTTTTGTTTTAATAAAAAACGTGTATAGGTATTTTGCATGCATGTATGTCTGTGAATGAAATGTGTGGCTGGTGCTCACAGAAGCCAAAATAAGGAGTTAGAGCCACTGAAACTACAGTTACAGATGATTGTGAACAGTTAACATTGATGCTAGTAATCAAACCTCTCAAAGAGCAGCCAGTACTCTTAATCTATGAGCCATTTCTCTAGGCTCCTATCAATGAATTATTCTTAAAGCCTTTTAAAGATATTTCTGCTGACTTTTCAATTCTTGGCTTTTTGACCTCCTTCCTCTTGCTTTGACTTTGTTATCTCCTCTTCCTGTCCATCTTAGTGTTTTTGATATTTCTGTTTATTGAACTGTATTTGAGTCAATGAATATACCTCTTTACATCATCTGTCTCTATGCAGACAGAAAATTTAGTCTGGAAATGCATTTTGGGGAGAATGTGGAGTAATAAGAACTTTTAACATATTATTTAGTAAATATTAAATTTTGTAAACACCCTGGAAAATTTTTGGAAAGTTTTGTAAAGTAAAGAATATTTATTCTACAACTCAATAACTCCTTTTCAATGTTTTCATACAAGTAAAATGGATCTAATTTCCTACTTCCCAGAAATCTTAGGATTAAATGGGTCAATAACTATAAAACAAATAGAAGTTACTATAACAGTTAGTACCCTCTATTAAGGTTTACATATGATTTATAACTACCAAAACTGATGTTGAGGCTTGGTCCTCAGTTCTGAAAGGTGGTGATGACTTTAAAAGGCATTTGATGGCTTGAAACATCCATCATCCTGAGTAGGTTAATGGTTATTTATTTATTTATTTATTTATTTATGTGGAAATGGGTTTGAAATAGGATGAGTTCATCCTCATTCCTTTTCTTTGCAGGTACCCACTTGCCATTATGAGGACTTCACACAAACTCACAAGGATGCTGGTGTCTTGATCTTGAATTCCCAGGTCCTGTCTATTTGTGCAGGAGCTATTTTTGTTCTGCTATCATGCCTATGTCAACACATTCCTTGAAGTTTATGTTTCTAGAGAGAGGGGTTTGTTTGAAGTACATATCAGAGCCTACTGATTTATTTCATAGACAATTTCTGAAAGTCCTCTACACAACACAGGTTGCTATTCTACACACTGAGTTAAATCAACTGAGTGTATAATAAACAATGAAAGTTAATTTTCCAAATGATAGGTGTGGCCTGATTCGGGAGCATGAAATGTTAGAAGTCAGGTTGTACTGAGCCATCTCTTTCTGATGTTGTAAGTGTGGTCTATCTTTCTCCTTCTTTTGTTTTGAGACCAGGGTTCGTCCCTGATTTGAAAAGTCCTACTTTTTAAGAGGTTGGTGGGCCAACAAGCTCTCAAGTCAGAAGTTGGTTGACTCCTAGCAATGAGGGGGAATATGCACTAGAGGGAGTATGAGGTATTTTATCAAACAGGAAGCACTGTTTATTCTAGTATATTGAAGAAAGTTGGAGTTACTAGAATGTTCCATTAAAGCCAGTTCTGGTGTCTCCAAGCATAGTGAGATTCTGTGTAAGAGGTTAACATCAGGTCTGGGCAGAAAGTGGACTCAAGGTTGGTCTTATTACTAAAACACTGAAGAGTAAAATACTGCAGCCACAATTTTTTATTAGAATGCCAGCAGTAAATTCTAAGTCCTGGCTGCTTTTTAGTGACAGTAAATTCAGTACGCTGGGTAAGAGTATGGTCTCTTCTAAGGAGAGACACTAGCCATATCTCAGTCAACAAGGGAACAAGGATCTCTGTACATGTTAAAAAACAAAAAGTAAGTTCAATGGTCAACCCTAAATACTTTTATAAACACTGCTCCTCAGGCCTTCTGGGATGAAGTGTCAACACTTGATCTTACATTGTTACATCTGTAAAGTCTAAAAACCATGACCTGTAAAAACTGTGAAGTAAAACATTAACCCTACTGCCATCAAACATAAACCTACAACAATTAAGAACATTTAATTCATAGCATTTTGATTTCAGCAAGCATTTCTGATGGCCTATCATTTTGAAGATGAAGTCTATTGTTTTTATTATATGTATTTTAATTAAGCAGGGGCCAGATATGAAATGAGGCCAGAAACAGGCATCAGATGAGAACTGTGCCCATCGGCATGTGGGAACAGATCTCCAATCCTCTACAGGAAACTACTCTTTACAGCTGAGCCATCTCTCTAGCTCCTCTACCTGTCTACAGTGTTGGAGAACAGGGTTTCTTAGTAAGAAAACAGCTGTCATTCAACAAAGAGGATGTCCCTAGACAGTGTTGTTTGCTGTTAACTTTACAGGTGGCTTTATCTCTTTGTCACTGAATAAATAATAACCTGGAAGATTTTTAATAAATCACTTAAAGCTAATCTAAATTTGTGACATATTACTATTTAATCCTTACTGAAATTCTGTGATACAGGTAATAGTGAAGTCCCTTGGGGCTGAAGAGATATCAAGTGGTTAAGGGTAATGGCCGCTCTTTCAGAGGATCTGAGTTAAATTTCTAGCACCTACATGCTGGCTCACAACCATCAATATCTCCAGTTTCAGGGGACCCAGTTCCCTCTTCTGGTCTTTACCAGAAAGGGGCATACAAGCAGTTCACAGGCTCACATCCAGGCAAAATACTCGTATATATCTAAAAATTAAAACAAAACAACCCCCCCTCCCATTTAGATTAAAAAAAAAAAACCTGAAGTATTAGGAGTAGGAAGCTGCCTTGGAGAGAAGAGAAAGCGCAGATAGAGATTACAGTCTCCAAATCAAATCATTAGTTTTCTAAACCAAACCTGACCTGCTAAGTGAGTTCTCATACCAAGGCCAATGACAAATATTATACTATCAAATGGAAATGGAGCTGTTCTCATGGAAGAAAAATAAGTCACCAGCATTTAAGTCAGGATGTGAGACAGCCTAGTCTGCATGCTGTCACAGAAAGGGAGATTTAACTGCTCATCTGAGCCCCAATGCTTAGTTATGCCCTTCACCTATTGAGGGCTGCACACATGCATAAATTCACAGGACTTGCAAGCACACTGTGCACAGGGCTGATCTCTGTTTTGTAGACAAATAAAATATAATCCACCAATGTGCAGCGTATGTGCATTGTAAGTTTCGATCTGAGATCCATACCCTGGAGTTCTGATTTGTGCTTTTGTTATACAAAATAGAAAGAAACAAGAATTCAGGGATTCAAACACCACAAAAGGGAATAGGTAGAGGGAAGAGCTTATGCATAGAGGAGGGGTTAGGAATAGAGAGGGGGTTAGGAATGAAGGCAGTTAGGAAAAGAGAGGGGATTAGAAAGGAGGGGACAGGAATAGAGAAGGGTTAATGAATAATGAGGTTATAAAGGGAGAGAGAGCGGGGAGCAGAAGAGGCTTAGCAGTAGTGAGGGTCATGAATAAAGGGAGTAAGGGGTAGAGAGGTAGTTAGGGGTGAGATGGGGTAGAAATGGAGGTGATAGGATGTCTGAGCCCCACTGCAAGGAAATGCAAGGGTGTTTAAGCTCAGGTGACATCATTTTAGAGTTATTCACATCGCTGGAACGTAAACATCTCTCTATTCTCCAATCTGCTACACACATGTATGCCTTGTGTAAATAAAATTTATTTTGGTAGTGTTTTGTGGATCAGGAAAAGAATATGAATTTCATATATGGTTTAAAAAAGTCACGAGGTACATACGGAAGAAGTGTAAACAAACAAGTCTGGCCATAGAAAGCAGTAGTAAATAGAATAGCATGATTCCACTTCGTTTTCTAGGGTGAGGCTTTGGAACTTTTTCAGAACATGCAAAGGAAGTTTCAGTTGATATTATCAAGGTCTTTGATACTGGTTGATCACCAGGTTCAGAGATAACATTCGGAGATTTGAACTTACTAAAACTACTAGCAGACAAATGAGTCAGTTAGCATTGTATCAAGTATATAGCCCCTGAATAAACAAGTAGTTATTGAATTTAAATAATGAATATCTTAATAACTATCTTCTTATATAACTTAATTTACTTAAATTAACTTAAATAGTTGATGGCTAGAAGTCAATTATTTTATTTTATTGTGCTTGTAAATAGCAAGTAACACTTTTCTACCATACCCTATCTATGTCTTTATTCTGTGACTTATAGTATAACTGGTTAGTAGTTGCTAATAGCCTCTAGCCTGTTATGGTTACATTTAAATGCAGATGTTATGAATAATATCAACAAATATGTGGCAACGGATTAATGAAATTTTGGAAAACTGAACTCAGTTTGATGAAATAATGTAAGATAAACCAAAGAACAAAATTTGTCCTGAGCAAAAATTTAAAAAAAAAAAATGACCTTCCTAAATTTTGTATTAGCCAGTTCCAAAATAGAACACTTTTAAATAATGCATCATAACTTTACAAGCCTGATTCTTTGAACACATTTCAGTTTTTGTTTCTTTTGAACATTCTTATGAACATTCATTTGCCTCACAAGTATTTACTGACTCCAGACTTCTGAGCACAGAGGCAGTGAGAATCTGGTGTTCAGGGAACTGGCTGTGGTTTCAGCTACAAATAACAGACTTCACTATACTAGCTAAATAACAGAATAAACATGCCAATGCAGTTAGGTAATTCATAGCATTATAGAGGGCAAGAATTAGCACAGAGCTCATGCAGCCAGCCCAAATGTCACACCACTGGCAACTCTGGGAAAGACAGAGGTCCCTCCAGTTGCCACTATCAGATGTCAGTCTTATCAGCTTTACCAGGGTGCTCCATGTGAGATGCCCTCTGCGCAGGCCCATGACTGCCCCACCTCTGGAAGGAGCTCTCTATGCAACAGTGGAGAACGGATTTCACATGGCAACTCCTTTCTTCTGTAAATCCTAGTTGGATGCATGCAGCTAGGGAAGATGAGGTTCTTATTAGTTACAAGGAAGTATGGAAAAGTTAGTGGGTAAATTCTGACTTCTACCAGAGGGAGATAGGCTTATAGTACAGGAAATACTTCTAACACCGAGGAGCTCTCACCCCATGCTAGGGAGCCACATCGGCAGACCCTGGTCCCCACGGCCACAGAGTCATACAGGAGATTAAGCTGAGAATGTTTTGGACAAGAAGAACTTTGCCCTGAAGTATCTTAGTCTAACTCCTTGTTTTACTTGGTCTTTCTTGGTCTTGTCTCAGTTGGTATTTCTTCCCACTACTCGTAAGAGAAAAATCCTAATATTCAGTTTTCTTTTATATAATGAGACCATTTGTTATCTTTTTAGAGTTTCTGATATGTGCTAGGCTCTACGCAAAAGAACTTTATATATATTTTATTTTACCTTTATCATTCTCCCTCTCTTCCTCTCCCTCCCTCTCTTTTTCTCTGTGTGTATGTGTGTGTGTATGTGTAGTGTTTGTGTTTGCTTTGTGAATAAAACATAGGGCTTCCACACTTGCCAAGCTAGTGCTGAGCCACAGAGTTCCCAATCCTCCAACATGCCTGTGTTCAGGGCAGACCCTTTTTTTTTTTTTTTTTTTTTTTTTTTTTTTGCTAATATTTTTCCATTCACAGATGTTTGAATCTATGGATGTATAACAGTTGGATCTAAAAGTCTGACTACTTATTCTTTGAACAAATCTGCTATTTTGAATTACTCTAAATGATCTTGTCCATTAACATTAACAGACTGTGGGTGTGGGGCACTGGCCTATGATATTAGTTATGTCGAAGCCAAGGAAGGTGGAGCACAATTCTGAGGTCAGCCTGGGCTACATTTTGAAATCAAGGCAGGACATCCCAGATGAACCAGTGACGCTGTCTAAAAATTTAAAAAGTGCAAGGAGGGTTGTGACAAAACTCTGTAGCAATTCACGTGTGTAAAGTCCTGGGTTCTAACCTTAGCACATGAAAACTAAAAGCAAAGGCAAATACAAACCAAATGAAGCAAATGAACAAACACCTCTCTCTCAACTCTTCACTTCCATTCCTAGCCACCCTCGGCAACCTTGCTCAGGGTTGTCACAAATGTCTTCCGCTCTGAGTGCAGACAGCATCTTTCTCAGCTGGTCTCCGGCATCTGGCTAAACTTTGTCTAACCTAAGAACTGGCAGTACACAGAAGCTAGGAGCGTCTTAGTGATGCGTCCAAAGTCGTTAGGCAAGCCCTGTCATTTAACTTAAGCCTCTGGTTGTAAACTGGTTGCCCTTTGAATCAATTCTTCTTATTATTTCTTCTTATTCTCTGTTATTATTTCTTCTTATTCTCTCTTATTATTTCTTTTGGTCTTCAAAATTGTTTTCCTTTAACATTTTGTTTATCAACTACCAGTTGAGAAATCACTGTGACATACTTCTAATACAGCATGCCTGAAGAAGCTGATGAATACCATCCATGGGAGAATTTTGGGGTTTTTAAAGTATGTATGTATGTATGTATGTATGTATGTATGCATGTATTATGTATGCATCTTTTTCATTATTCTTCTCTCATCTTGTTTTAAGGCTGTACAATGTGATCCAGTAGGTGTAAAAGAGTCATAAGAGCAGGCAAAAGAGTCAGGGACACTCCCATTCCCACTATTAAGAGTCCCACAAATCTCCCGTCCCCAAGATAAAGAATATCATTAGGAACCATTTGAGTGACTAATATTTTCTCCTATTTTGTCAGTTGTTTTTGGTTCTTCCCTAGGGCTCTGAGACATTAGCTTCCAGTTCCTGGACATCTAGGCAGTGTCACCACTGTCAGGCATGGGTTCGTTCTTGTGGCTTGGGCCTCAAGTTTGGCCAGTCATTGGCTGGCCACATCCCCAAGCTCTGAGCCGCCACTGCTCCAACACATTTTGCAGGCAGGACAGGTTGTGGGTCGAAGGTTTTGTAGCTGGGTTGGTGTCTCAGGCCCACCATAGGGAGTGTTGGCTGGTTACAGAAGATGGACAGTTGAGGCTTCGTATCCTCCATTACTAGAAGTTTTTACTAGGGTCACCCTCATAGGTTCCAGGAAGTTTCTGTTGCACTAGGTTTTCACATCACCCATAAATGCCCACTTATTCTAGTCATCTCTCCCCATTCTGTCTCCTTCCACTTTCGTTCTCCCATTTGATTTCTTCTGTTCTCATCCCCACTGGCTCCCAGTTCACCTGCAAAATTATTCTATTTCTGCTTCCCAGGGAGACCCATGCATCCCTCCCTAAAGCCCTCTTTGTTACTTAGCTTCTCTTGATCTGTGGATTGTAGTGTGTTATCCCTTATAAAACAGCTAATATTTACTCATGAGTGACTACATATCATGTTTGTCTTCTGGGTCTGGGTTGCCTTGCTCAGAATAATTTTTTTCTAGTTCCATCCATTTGTTTGCAAATTTCATGATGTCATCCCCCCCCCAACAGCTGAGTAATGCTCCATTTTGTAAATAGACCATATTTTACTTATTTATTCTTCAGTTGAGGCACATCTAGGTTGTTTTCAGTTTCTGGCTATTATGAATAAAGCTTTTATGAACACAGTTGAGCAAGTGTCTTTCTGGGAGAATGGAGAATCTTTTGGGTATGCCCAAGAGTATTATAGCTGAGTCTTGAGGTATATTGACTTCCAATTTTCTGAGGAACCACTATATTGACTTCCATAATGGTTGTACAAGTTTGTACTCCTACCAGCAACGGAGAAATGTTCCTTCTTGTTCCAGATCTTCACAAGCATGAGCCGTTACTTTTGCTGTTGATTGTAGCCATTCTTATAGCCATAAGATGGAATTTCAAAGTAGTCCTGATTTACATTCTCCTTATGGCTAAAGATTTTGGACATTTCTTTAAGTCTTTCTCAGCCATTTGATATTCCTCTATTAAGAATTCTCTGGACTCACTGATATTAGCCCAAATGCTTGTAATACCCAAGATATAATTCATAGACCATGTGAAGCTCAAGAAGAAGGACAACCAAAATGTGGGTGCTTCGGTCCTTCTTAGAAGGAGTAACAAAATACTCAAGGGAGCAAATATGGAACAAAGTGTGAAGCAGAGACTAAAGGAAAGGCCATCCAAAGACTGCCCCACCTGGGGATCCATCCCATATACAGTCACCAAACCCAGACACCATTGTGGATGTCAAGAAGTACATGTGACAGGAGCCTAATATAGCTGTTTCCTAGGAGGCTCTGCCACAGCCTGACAAATACAGGGGCCAATGCTTGCAGCTAACCATTGGACTGAGCATGGGGTCCCCAGTGGGGTCTCTAATGGAGGAGTTAGAGTAAGGACTAAAGGAGCTAAAGGGATTTCCAACCCCATAGGAAGAACAATAATATCAACCAACCAATCCCCACCCCTACCCTCCTCCGAGCTCCCAGGGACTAAACCACCAATCAAGGAGTACATATGGAGCGACCCATGGCTCCAGCCACATATGTAGCAGAGGATGGCCTTGTTGGGCATCAGTGGGAGGAGAGGCCTTGGTCCTGTGAAAACTCAATACCCCAGTGTAGGGGAATTTGAGGACAGGGAGGTGGCAGTGGATGGGTGAATGAGGGAACATCCTCATAGAAGCAGGGGGGAGGATGGGATAGGGAGTTTCAGGGGGAACAGAGAAAGGGGATAACATTTGAAATGTAAATAAAAAATAACCAATAAAAATGAATATTGATTAAAAAATAAAAGTAAATATGGGAGACTTAAATTATTTTTAAATGTAATTCATAATAATGTAGGTTTCATACTATTATAAAGTATTTAGCAGAGTGTAAAAAAAAAGAATTCTCTGTTTAGATCTGTACCTCATATTAAAAGTTGGGTTATTTGGTTTCTTGATTTCTAGTTCCTTGAGTTCTTTATATTGTTTAGATATTAGCCTTGTGTCAGATGTGGAGTCTGTGAAAATCTTTTCCTATTGTGTAGGCTGCTATTTTGTCCGAATGACAGTATCTTTTGCCTTATAAAAGCTTTTCAGTTTCATGAGGTCCCATTTATTAATTTTTGATCTTAGTGTCTTCACAAAGAGATAATGGTGATAATGATTCTTACTTCAAAGGACTTCTATGAGGATAAAAAGAGACTATGTGTGGGGCAGTCCCTTGCAAACTCTGAAAACCACAATGACTGTTAGTTTTTGTCATCGCCGATGAATAATTAGCAGACCTGCAGCAAGCATTTCTACAGATTCTGAACAGATGCTAGATTATAGAGCATCCTACAGATGCTGAAAGAATCTGACTCATCTGTTCTGTTTTTGTCTTGTTGGAAGAAGAATGCTATCAAAATCAATTATTAAATAGATGCATAAGCACATATGGATAACTAAAATGAATTAAAAATAAAATAAAAAATTTATACATATAAAAAAGAACTGGCAGTATTTTTTTGACATTGTGTTCTTGGCCTGTGTGTGAGCTGCAGGTATCCAGCCAAGCTGGGATCCTGCTGATTGCTAGATTCATTTCATCCCTTCTCATACTTGGATACTCCAGTCCCTGAATGCTTCCTCTGCACATGCTCACAGAAACCTTTCACCTTTCTCTGGTTTCTATCACAAAGCTGCTGCCAGAATCCCAAGACATCATCGGAAAGTACAGAGTAACAGTGGACTGAAGGGGACAGAACTGCTGAAGTCAGAGGGGCTTGTTAGCAGTTCTCCTCAGAGCCCTCTGCACAGGGCTAGCATCTTGGCAGACAGAGAAGCACAGTAGAATTAGAACTGAGTCAGGTCCCAAATTATTTCTGAGCCTTGCTTCTGGCAAGAAAACCTCACACTTGACCCTAAGCAGCAGCCTGCAAATTGGCCTTCAGAGTTCTGCTCCATGGTTGAGAGAAACCAAATAGGAAGACTGGGCCAGGCATTCAATTAGCCTGTTGCTTTTCCTAGGCCCTTGCTTTTCTAGAGAGAAAGAAGGCTCTCTGCAGCCACTTTGGGCAGCCCAGCTTGATCATCATGCCTCCAAGGACAGTCTACAATTTGAGCCCTGGAAAAGTCTTTTTAAAACACATATGCATACACGCACATGCACACACACACACACACACACACACACACACACACACACACACATACATTCTGGCAGTTTTTAAATAGTTCTCATCATTAGTTTAGGCTGTGAAGGTAAGCTTTTTTTTTTTTATGGATAGTGTTGGGAATAGGCAAGTCTTTTTTAAAGACCAGTGATTGGAGATCTTAAAAGTTCACTTATTCATAAATATTTATTGAGGGCAAACTCTGTGGTAGAAACTCTCCTAGGTAAATTATTGGGTCCACAAGTGATCAAACCAAAGATCCCATCACCCTACCACTCCCAGTTTGACCATAGGTGTATGAACACACACTCAAATGAAAATCATGTCCATTGCGGCCACTGCCAGCTTAAGACCTCATTATAGTGAAGAAGGGCCACATTTACTTTTCCTAGAGCATAGGGTATATTTATGTTCAACAAGACATACTGCCAGGCTTGCTGGTCTGCAGTCAGAGCCCTTCAGGCCAGGGAAGATGGGTATTTTCTTCTTCCTAGTGTTGGTTACTTTTTATTATCAGTTCTGACATGTATACATCTCTTCCTACATAGCATCAGAATAGCCCATTTTTGTCCATTTCACCTTGCACCTAGTTTGGAAGGCGGAGACTGGTCCTGGTTTATCCTGGTTTACTCTTGTTTCTCCAATGATCAGCTCTGTTTCTAGTACACAATAGGTTTTCAGAATGTGTACGGTTGTAAATTAAAAGACTAATTGTGAGTTTTAAATAAAATAGATTGTGTGTTTGATGGCTCATATTCCCCTTGTGTCATGTGTCTGGTGTGTAGCAAGTGCTCTGAATGGTAGCAAAATGAATTCACTCAGCAGATTAGGGGGTTTAGATACTTTAGATACTCTTCAGAAGTAGCATTTTTTATGAAAACCAGTAAGCTTAAGTATCCCCCAAATGAACATATTTCTTTTAAAGCAGCTTTAAGAATCCAAATGCCTTCGCATTCTGGAGGGAACAGATATTTTCATTTTATGCCAAATGAGGAATAAGTTGTTCTTTTGACTTTTTTCTTTTTTCAAAGCCAGTTCCTCTGCTGGCTTTCTGGTTTCCAGTTACCAGCAATCGAGCTAGACTGTTTCCTCTAGCCTCTATTTCATACAAAGAAAAGAGAATCTAGATTTTTGTTTTTGAATCCCTAGGTTGCTGAGACCAAGTGTATGAGGAGGCACCCCATCAGGCAGGGGCATATGTTTATTTAATTGCATTGGCGTGACAGTGAGTCACGGCAAGTTGATTGGCACCTGATCATCCAAAACTGATGTTATTCTATAGCCATAAAGTTATGGAAGGATTGCATTGTGACATCATTTTACACCGGAAGAGATTAGATACTGAGGGAGGTGACATCTTAGTCCATGGTTAATTACAATAGAGGAAGAAATAGAAAGTAGGTTTCGAGAACCAAAGAGTTACTCTTACTGTTTCTACACACGTCATAGTCATTCATATGCCATCAAATGAGCATCTGTAGACTTCTTGAGATGATGCGGATGCTGTTTCCTCTGTCATTTTCCTGACAGTGTAGCTCAAGCTCTACAAGTTCCAAGCTTAGCTCGTCATGAGGGACAGAAGAGAAAGAGGTTCTCATTTATTCTAGTTAGCCTTTTCTTGCTGTGATTAAATACCGGAGACAATAGGTTTAAGGACCTCTATTTTAGTTCACGTTTTCATTCTGTTGTTTCTGGGCTAGGTGAGACACAACATCAGAACAGCAGGAAATAGCTGGGTAATACTGATCATTTCATGAAAGCCAAGAAGGAAGGAGAACAGGAGAGAGGGAGAAGGAGAGAGAGAGAGGAGTAATAGAGAGGGAGAGGGGGAGGGAGGGAGAGAGAGAGAAAGAAAGGAGGGTAGGAGGGAGGGAGGGAAAGAGAATTTTTAAGGGCAGAACTCAGTAATTTTCATCCTCCAATAAGATCCTACTTCGTAGTTTCTATTACTTTCCAACAGTGACTTCAAATTATGAGCCACTGATAAAAGTCAGAGCCCTCCTGATTAAATTGCTTCCCTGAAGCTTCATCAGCTGGCAACCAGGCCTTTAATACACCAACCACTGAGACATTATCTGGACACCTTAACCCTTTGCTTCCATCCATTGATTTACAGGTAATGAATGTCTCCCGGGCCTCTGCCTTTCTTCAAGTGATTCTCCCAAGTTTCAAATTCGTAGGTAAGTCAATTTTCACACACACAAAAAATCACATTGTCCTACCTTTGTACAGACAGGGTTGATCCATCAGGAAGGGTGGGATAGAGGGATGTCCTCGATCCTCCTATCTGAACTTCTCTCTGGTGATGTTTAGCCACTTCTCCCAGGTGTTAAGTCTGATTTTCTGCCATTCTACCCTCAGTGCACCATTTTCTTTCTGCTTATCAAAAAGTATCTCTTTTCCTATTGCTCCTTCCTTACTGGTCTCTTGGTTGCAGGAAGAAATTCACTAATTTGAAAGCATGTGATTCAGTGGTAGGCTCACAGGGACTCTGAGATTCCAGGGCAGGGGAGACAGGGAAACTTTACAGAAGCAGAACCTAACACTTCTCAGTTCGACACCTTATATCTTGTCTCTCTCGTTAAGGTTCATGCTGTAGCCTGGGATTGCCTGCTAAGTCTGGGCTAAATTGCTTGATTTAGGTGAGTGGTTATAGAGCTACACCCTTTCTTACTTGGTGTCTCTGAAGAGTGGATCATGAGAAGAATTCATGTATAAGAAAAACATTTGAGAGGTAATCCCAGAAAGTACCCAGAAAAATGCTGGAAAGATAAGAAAGGATCGAATCCAGCCAGGAACAGGTCTCTAACGAATCAAGGTGCTACCCTGAGCACTTAGTGCTTAATCCTCTGACAGAATCTAACCTGGAGAATCTATGTAGAACTCATGACACATTGTGTTTCATCCAGGGGCAAAAGAGTTGGACTTATAACCACTGTCTGTTACCAATCAGGGCTTGAAAGCTGTTAGGAGCAGGGTGGGTCAATCATTCTTTAAGTATTTCCTTCACACCCCAGGAAGGAGTAGTTCCATTAAATAGTCTCCAATAAAAGACATAGAGGCTGGCAGGCAGGAACAAAGTTTCCTATGAATGGTTGTTACTACAGACTTAATGGCCTAATATAGAAATCCACTTCAGGCTAGAGTCTGGAAGTTTGAGGTGATGACGAAGTGTTTTACTTCTGGAAGTCCTAGGGTTACATTTGCTCCTTTTGTCGAATGGTCCTTTGGACTATCTTCAAGGCCAGCCTAGTAGCACTTTCCCCTCTGTGGCTACCTCTCCATTTATATCAGCACATGGCCTTTCCTACTCCTGACTCTCTGGTTCACCTGGCTCCTTTTTTTAAAAAAGATATGTAAATATTTTATTATTAAACAGCAATCCTAAGTATCTTATAATACCAAGTCTTATCCTCACTGACACTCTTCCTCCTCAGCTACCTTCAAGGGAGAACCAGCAAGAAGAATCACTAGGGCTGGCCCCTGGTAGAGAGAGATAGATAGAAAGTAAAAATTTGGACAAATGGTAAAATCTGAACATAACTTCATATCAGAAGGAACAGGAGTCCAGCATAGTAGTATGACTATACTATAATTTTCTAGGAACACATGGGCAAGACAAAGAGAAAGGTGAATCAGGCCTTTCTGATGTCACTGACCTACCCAGGTAACACAAAAACATTGTGTCAAAATCCTTAACTTTATCTGGTTTTCAAAGGTCCTATGCACAGAGACATATTTTTTCAGGTTCTGAGGAATAGGATACAGACACCCTTGAGGGACTTCATCCAGCCTTCTGTAGGTGAGTTCTGAGGCTGCGTAGCCCTTGTACTGGATTGAAGCATAGACACTGAGGGTCACCCTAGACACTGAGCAGCTAAGGAATAATCAATATTTTTTCCTTCAATCAGAATACCTTGTTCTTCCAACTCTGTCAATTGGGTTAAAAAATTTTAAACGAGGAAAAATAAAAGGGTTATTGTCTTTGATCCCAGCCTTTGAAATAATCGATGAACCAGTCTTGGTGTCTGTGGGAGTCACATTGAATGCCACCAGGATTCTCACACTGAGTCCCATGTGGCTGAGGGTGGTTTGAATGTTCTTACATTCCTTTATCCTTGCCCAAGTCATATGCCACTGAGAGCTTGCCAACTTAAACTATTACCTCCAACCCAATAGCTTGACCCTCATATCAGTGTTGGGCACATGGAAGTGGGCATCTAAGTGTTTAGTGGGAGAAGAAAAGGTAGATGAGGACACAGGTAATGGGGTTCTTTATGTACAGATATGTTAGTGTATGTGTGTTTGGTTCAGCTTCTCTGACATCAGACTGAGCTCTGGCCTATATATCTGAAGGTGAGGCTAGTTTGAAATCTTGAAGCCAGTGGTTATCAACCTTTCTATTGCTCTGACCCTTTAGTACAGTTCCTCATGTTGTTGTGACCTCCAACCATAAAATTATTTTTTTGCTACTTCATAACCGTAATTTGCTACTGTTTGGAATGGCAATGTAACTATCTGATATGCAGAACATCTGGTACATAACTCTTCTATGAGGGTTGAGACTCAAGGTTGAGAACTGTTGCTCTAAGCAGAAATTCAGGGTACTCTGATTTCTTTGGGATCAACCAGAGGCCAACATGATGAATCAGCTGTGGTGCTTCTCTAAAACTGTTGATATCCAGAGGTCAGAGGGCAGCCTGGAGGAGGGGGCAGAAAGTGAGTCTTAGTCCTGACAGATCCTGAACTTTGGTGTATTTCCAGCGCCAGGATTGAGGTAGTAGGGAAACAGGCTAGTAGGAAAATGCTGACGTTGTGTTGGTTACTGAAAGGGTTCTCTCCAGTCTGCCAGTGTTTCCTGATTGGCTGAGTTTCAGCGGCAAAGCAAAATTGTAGTTCTGGGAACAAGTTATAAGAAAGCTTTCTTCAAATTCCCTTACTGAATACAGTTCCCACAGTCAGAACACATGAACTCTCCATGACTTCCATAGATATAGGATCAAGCTCACAAGCCCTTTGAGGACTCTACCTCACTCCTCTTTTCCACATCCTCACAGATCAAGGCTAAGTTCTTCTGAAACCTGACCCTAGCTATCTTAGCCCTTCTTAACACAGTAAAGCATACTCAGGCACCGTGTTGTTTATAAACAAGGTTGTAATGTGCAAACACCACACTTTGGCTGATGATAGTTTCATCTAAATGTAATATTCCCGATAAGGGGGAAAATGTAATTTTTCCTTCTTTTCTTCAAGATAAGCAAAACAAAATTTCAGGGCTGCTAGCTTTTGTTTTGTTTTGTTTTGTTTTTTGTTTGTTTTTGTTTTTTTTTGTTTTTTTTCAAGTAATAGGCATTTGTTGTTGCATGAGAAAGACTGAGGGAATAAACCTGTGAATCTAGGAAGCATTTTTCCAGATGGATTTTCAGTTGGAATTACATGCAAAGTTTACTTTTCTGATTGCTGTGGTTCCCACGGTGCCTTAGAAATGTCAGGAAGGCCACACTTAGGCTTTCAGGATTTTCACCATTTATCGAACTAAAACTCAAAAGGAGATGGGGATTCAGGTCCTTTCTCTAATGTCACAACATCAGCAAGGAGTACAGCCTTGAGTATTAGCCAAAAATCCTCATTGTCTCTCTGCTAATTTTTAGAACTGTACTGGACAGGTGGCCTGGCAGGGAAAATGAAAAGTGGCCATCTGAGGATGTGTTTACTTCTTAATACTGGAAGAGTACAGGCAGATAGCAGTTGAGGGTTCTGGAAGGGGTTGTGTGTACTCTCTAGGCCTCAGTAAGATGATTACAAGGGTCCTTTAAACTGTTTTCAGTCTCCATGGGGGCTAGAAATAATGCATTCACCTTCAACTTTACCTCTCACTGAGCTTGTGAAAATGCTCCAACAATTTAATGTTTCAGGCTTGAAATTGCAGAGCTAGATGGAGGTAGGGCATCCCCCTGTTACATCTGAGGCAGTTCTCAGGAAAGCATTGTATCCAAACTTAGTGGCTGCAAGGTCCTGCCCATGATATGGTTCATCAAGGCCCTGAAGGAAAAGTGTGATTCCTTAGCCATAGTCAGACACATGCTTCTTGTCTTTTGGATTAAGTTGGTGAATGTAAGAACTATGCTCTTCATCACTCCAAGTTTAAGATTCACTCACCATTAACACTAACGGGACCTCTCTGTTAGGTTGCATCTCTGCTTCATAGGCCGTTGAGCTTGCAGAAGTTTTTATTATCTGATGAAGGACATTATTGAACGTAATATGATGCATTAAATGGAACTATGTGTTAAGGGGCAGAAGTACACAGGAAACTAACAAATCCCTTCCTTACAATTCGCTTTCTGTTCCTTAGCTCGTTCTCTGGTCTGAATTATGTTTTGGAGGGACTTAATTGTGATTTTTATAAGACCCCCCTCCCCTAATTTGTTAAGCTGCAGGTATTATAGAAATTAAGGATTTTAGTCATAGGGAATTTTCAAATTCAGGATTGGCTGTTTGTTATCCTCTCATTTAAGATGTACTCAACATGAGACTTTACCCTGCTGAAGAGGCTCTGAATATTTGTGCAATCCTGGTTCATAGCTGATGTTACATCAAGAGTGCTTACCCCATCTGCATCTTGTCACGTGTGATCCATGGCTGTTGAAAGATCATTACTTGTTGGAAGAATGAGGGCCATGGTTGATTTTGACAGCTGATGGATTGGGATGAAGGTATCCACATTTGGATGGACTTAGAGAGGGTAAGGTCACATGTCTAAATTAGTGATAACTTTGTAGGAAGGGCTTTCTTTACATGTTCTCTGCTGTGCTGGGTAGAGAATGGCTCAATGTACCCATAAATAAAATAAGTATGGGTTTTCTATTATTTTTGTAAAAACATGAAACAGAAATGACAACCACCTGTGTATATGTCTGGTCTTCACTATGTATAGGAATGTAAAATATGACCTTGGTTTCTTCCATTAAAAAAATTATATCCACTTCTTTTGAGCCAGGAGTAGGTGATATTGATTCCAGATTTTTTTTTTTTTTTTTTTTACAAATTAAATGTCTTTATTTTAATAGTTTTTAAAACTTATTCTTCTGTCCTATGTTGCATCCAAACCACAGTTTTCCCTCCCTCCTCTACTCCCAGTTCACCTCTTTACCTTTTTTCTCCCCAGATCCACTCCTCTTCAGTTTCCCTTCAAAAAAGGGCAGGCCTCCCAGGGATATAAAACAAATAGTATATCAAGTTGCAATAGGACTAGGCATCTCCCTTCATAATTAGGCTGGAAGAGGCAATCTAGTAGAAGGAAAAGGATCCTAAAACCAGGCAAAAGAGTCAGAAACACCCATCCCTGCTCCCACTGTTAGGAGTCTTATAAGAACATCAAGCTACACACCTGTAATTTAGGTCCCCAACTAACTAAGGCATACAAGGGCAAACAGAGACTGAACTGACCACTATGAAATGCCTTTAAAACTAGTTATATATGTATATGTACACTCTGTTATAGTTTCTAAAACAAACAATCAAACAAACCAACTAAAAAGCCTGTCTTCATCTTTGCATTCTTATTTTTAAAACTTTATTCTTTCATTCATGATTTCCTTTCACACGTACGTAACACACACACACACACACACACACACACACACACACACACACACAGAGAGAGAGAGAGAGAGAGAGAGAGAGAGAGAGAGAGAGAGAGAGTACTTTGATATCATATCTTCTATTTTCACTGTTTTCATTTGTTTGAGGCCACAGCAGTTAGAGAGGGGTGCCATTAGGAACATGTGTGAGAGGTTATTAACTTGAGGAAGGGCAATTTGTCACCCAGGAGTATGACTCCCAGAGATGTTGAGAAGAAAAACTTCAAGCCACAAGCCACATCCAGTGATAGAGCTTACACACTGCTGCCCCCTGGCCTTTCCCAAGAGTCTGCACTGCTGCTCCTGCCTGACTAAACTGAAAGCATCAATGTAGGAGAACAGCATGCTTGTACTTTGATCTTCCTCCAGTGGTCCCAGTGAGGCAGCAGGCAGGCTTATGGCACCCAGGCTCCATTAGATGGCTGTGTTGTATTGTTTTCTATTAACTGACATCTCTTCTCCCATTGTAAGCATCAGGCTTTCTGCTCCTCAGAGTGAGCCTCTCAGATGTGTGAACAAACATCTGGAGTGAAATTTTATGTCTCTTATCTGTATCCAACAGTGTGGTGCTCTCTGTCATCACTCGTCTCTCTTAGGAAGTGTGAGAGATGCCATGACTTCCCTTCACATGGCCCTCAGAGTAAAACCCATTTACTTCTGGATGACTTGGAAACTGTGATGTGCTGCTGCAAAATGCCCCGAGACTCTGATACCCCTTACACTAGCTGGCCATTGTACTATGTAACAATGTGATCGTACTCAATGTCTACAGTTCTGCCTTCTGTCCTCATCCTTGTCCTTGTTTACGATGCTTGGGGGATCTATCCTAGTTTATTGGCTTTGGGTCTGCTCCATTGGTTTACTTTAGCCATCAAGCTAAGAATATATACATATATATTCACTGCTCATTGCTCTTTGGCTTTGGTCAACACCAGGGAAATGTGGCCAGGATAACTGTTGTAGTTTCCAGATAAGACAAATCCTGCAGGACTACTGATCAATCTGTATACTTGGAAAGACATTGATGATGATTTTGTAAGTCACTGAGTCTTGGGAGCTGTTTGGTACTCAATATTACAAGCAATAATATTTGATCAATGTAAACACTTCATATTTACTTAATTTATTTGAATTTTTGAGATGAGTACCCTAGGCATGATTTATGGAGTAGAGTAAATGAACCATAAAAGTGAACATTTTATGGTTTGTATTTTATGTGACAAGTAGTAACTATTGTTCACTTTAATAACTATAGTTGATAGAGATTTTTCTTTGGTTACCTTTCTCCCTTGCTTGACCAATTGTCTGACAGAAACAGCTTAAGGAAAAAAGTGTTTTTCTTAGCTTTTTATTTTGGAGGTGTCAGTTAGGAATAGTACAGAGAGCTTGGCAGAGTAGAGCCACTGACATCACTGTAAACAGGAAACAGAGCTGAGGCTACAGGGAAGAGCCAGGCAGGATCCAGGAGCCAAAGAGAGCCTTTCCAGTGACCACCTTTCTTCAGACTAGTACATACCTTTCACCTCTTACCAGCAAGTCCCTTATTTCTTAATTAGGTGATTAATACAAGCATCACATCAGTCCTCGTTATCTTGTGATGACTGGACTGCAAACACCCTCACAGACATGCCCAGAGGTGTGAGTCAAGAGTGTCCTAAATACTCTGAATCCGAATCTAGTCAAGCTGACAAGTAAGTTCAACTGTCAGATAATGACAGTTTATCTCCCAGCAATCTGAAACCCTACTTCCTCCTCCCATCATCTCCACTCCTCCACTGCAGAGGCAACCACTGGATTTCATACATGCTTAGTTTACTTAGTTTAATAAAACTGGAACCTTACAGGAAAATCTCGTTGTGTTGATTTCTTTGCCTTGACAGTTTTCCCAATTCTTCTAAAAATATATATTCATTCTAAATGATCATATAAAATGGTGTGTATTTACAGAGCAGAATGTCAATACATGTTTACAGTGTATGATAAGATCAGCATAATTGGTCCGCTCATCCTCTGACGTTAATCATTACTTTGTGTTGACATTCAATATCCTCTTTATTGTTATTTTGAAATGCTCAATTAGTTGCCAAGCACAGCTATGCTACCTTGTTATTGCAACATTGGATGTCATTCTTACTGCCTACCCAAAGCCCCGTAGCTATCCAACACTCTTTGCTCTGAGATTCAGACACCGTGGGCCAGTCGTTTGCTCTTTCTGTTGCTAACTAGGTCTGTGCCTAGGATTGTCCACATAAGTGACAATGAGTGCGCATTATAACCAGCGATAGAAGTTTATGTGATTTCTGGAGTTTAGCTGTCATTAATGAAGCTATTTCTTTTCAACATATACTCTCATTTCTTCTTACTAAATACTTAGCACTGGGGTGCTAGTGTTGTAGGGACAGCTCCTTTCCAAATTGATTTTACTGTATTATTTCAGATCATAATGTATTAGAGTTTCTTCATGTTCTTGCCTTTTACTTTTAACCATTTGGTAAGTGCACCTAGAGGTTTTAAACTTCATTTATTTAATAAGTAGTAGAGGCGAGACTTTTTCAGATGCATGTTGGCCATCACTATATCTTCTTTTATGATGTTATCTATTTATGTTTTTATCCCTTTGATTTTAAATAATATCCTGCTTTCTAATTGTGATATACGAATTCTTCACATTTTTTTTTTCTGGATTCAAGCCTTTATTAGATAAATACATTTCAGTTCTTGTCTCTGATTAGGACTGTTAATGGCACCGCTTCTCCCCTTTGGCTGCACTACTTAAGGATATCTGTCATTTGCTAGATCAGTAATTCAGGGATTTTTATTCTTTTCTAAATTTTTAGTTCTTTCACCATTATAAATCTTGATTTGTAGCTTTTAATTTTACTTCATTTTATTATTTACATTGATATTAATGAGCTTTTTGGCAGTTTGCATGTTGACTCCTTTCTTTCCTTTTCTTTTTACCCTATTTATGCTTAGATTGAGGTAGTAAATAAACGAGTCTTCATTGTGTTCCTGCAGGTCTTCTCTGCTTTTCAGTTGTCTGCCTCCAATTTTAAATTAATGTAATCATCATCATCATCATCATTATTATTATTATTATTATTATTATTATTATTATTATTTTGGTTTTTCGAGACAGGGTTTCTCTGTGTAGTCCTGGCTGTCCTGGAACTCACTCTGTAGACCAGGCTGGCCTCGAACTCAGAAATCCGCCTGCCTCTGCCTCCCAAGTGCTGGCATTAAAGGCCTGTGCCACCACCACCGCCCGGCTTAGTGTAGTCATTATTTTAATTAGGTTTATGTCTATTATCTTGTTAATTACTTACTCATTTTCTTTTGTCCCATCTATTCTGTTTCCCTTTTCTTCTCCTTGTCTTCTTTATTTATTCTTTTCTTTAAACAAGAAGCTGTTTATCACTATTATTGTGGATATATATGTATATATAATATACATGTGTAACATATAATTATGTTATTGTGTTTATGTGTATACAAATCATGGAATTGACCACTGTGAATACCTTATCTGAGTAGAATAATACTGTGTTTGTTCTTTCTGTGATGCTTAATAACTTAATGTCTCCAAGGTTCATCCATGTGATTATTTGTCCTTTTAAAACAGAATTTATTTATATTCATGAGAGTCTCTGTGTGAGTATGTGTGCATGTGTGTGCCTATGAAAGCTAGAAGAGAAATTCTTGAAGCTGGAGTTATAGTCTGTTATGAGATGACTGATGTGGGTGCTTTGAACTAAACTTCTGGAAGAAGCCAAGTGTACTTAAATGTTGCCCCATCCCTCCAGGCTCCTCTCACCCTTTTTTCAATGACACAAGTGCTCATATTTGTATTGTTACTACTAGTTTTTGTTTTATCTCTTGATTTATCTTAGCTACACACTCTTACACCAATTTTTAGTTGTTGATCTGGATTATGATAAAAAGTTTAAATTATGACAATTTGCTTTCACATCATAATATTCCTTCAAACATTGTATAATAATTTTCAATAATATTCTTATTCATGTTGCATTTTATGTTGTCATTTATTTTACCATATAGGTTATAAATTACATATACTTTATCTTTTTCCATTTTCTTTTTTCTTTTTTTATTAATCATTTCATTTGTTTACATCTTAAACGATATCCCACTTCCCAGTTACTCTTCCACAAATTCCCCATTCCAACATCTGCCCTCTCCCCCTTTGCCTGTCTATGAGGATGCTCCCCCACCCACTCAACCTCTCCTGCCCCATGGCTCCAGCATTCCCCTATGCTGCTAAGGCATCAAACCTCCAGGGGACCAAGGGCCTCCCCTCCCACTGATGTCAGATAAGACTGTCTTCAGCTACATATGTATCTGGAGCCATGAATTACTTCCTGCACACTCTTTGGTTTTTGGTCTAGTCCCTGGGAGCACTGGGTGGTCCGGCCAGCTGACATTGTTCTTCCTACGGGGTTACAATCCCTCTCTACTCCTCTAGTCCTTTATATATTTCATATTATTATATGTTTATTTTACTATTGCAGGTTATAAGCTTGATTTTATAAATAAATAAATGATATAATATATACATAAATAAATGATGTAATATATCATATATAATTGTATATAATATGCATCATATATTATACATAAGAGAAGCATGCAAATTTTGGTTTTTTTTGGAATCTGGCTTATTTTAGATAGCATAATAATTTCTAGATTTATGAATTTTCTTGTAATGTTATAGTTTACGTACTTCTTTTCATATGGGTAAAAGTCTGCTGTGAACTGAATTTTTTTATTCATCAATTTTTTTTGATGGATGTCTCAACTGGTTTCCATTTGTTGACCATTTTGAACAGAGTTGCAGTACACATGAAAGTGCAAAAATTTCTGTGGTTTGGTGATGTAGACTTTTTTGGGTTCAGATCCAGGAGTGACAGACCTAGGTCCTTTGGAAGTTCTGTTTTCAATGTTTTGAAAAACTCCCATACTTATTCCATAGTGGCTGCTACAGCTAACAATGGTTCCACTTTTCCAGCATCCTCATCAACATTTGCTGTCATTTGTTTTATCAGCGATAGGCATGCTAGTGTAAGAGGCAAAATAAGGAAGGAGTTTTAACACATATAGACTGGATTGCTGAGGATGGTGACACATTTTTATGTATTTGTATCTCTTCATGTAAGAGCATAATGTTCAGTTCATCAACCAGTTTAATTGGATGATTTTTGGACATTTATTTTTTCAAGCTGTTTATAGATTCTAGATATTAACTTCCTGTCAGATATATAGTTGAATACTATTCTTCCCTATCCTGAAAGCTGACTTTACTCAGCTGGTAGTTTTCTTGATTGTGCAGAAGCCTTTTAAGTTCAGGTAATCACATTTGTCTATTGTTGAGATAGTTTCCTATGTCCAGCGATGTTGTCGAATGTGTTTATCATATTCAAGAATTTTCTGAAAGCTCTTTTAAGTGCAGGCTAATGTTATCTAAAGACAGAGATAATTTTATTTCTCCCATTCCTATTTCTATCCTTATTTCCTTTTTATTCCTCTCTAGCTAAGACTTGATACCAGCTATTATGAGACGCCCCTCCCCCAACACAGCAGAGGACTCAGTCAGAGAAGCACCTAACTCTCAAGAGACTGGAGGCCCAAGGGAGTGGGGAGGTCTGGTGGAGTGGAAGTGTGGTGGGGTGGGGAACATCTTCATAGAGACAGGGGTTGGGGTAGGAGGGATGAGATGTGGAACAGTCAGAGGGTGGACCAGGAGGGGATAAAGTCTAGACTGTAAAAAAAAATTAAATAAAAAGAAAGAAAGAAACATAGAAAGTATTTATTCGTGCTTAACTCTTATTTTTGGAGTTGCTTGTGCTTTCCTACATAGTATGTTTGCTAGTGGTTTGTCACACATAACCATTATTATCTTCAAGTACATTCCTCTATTTCTAGCTTATTTTTAGACTTTTATCATGAAATGGTGTTGAAATTTGTGAAAGACTTTTTCTATACTTATTGAGATTATCATGTTATTTCTGTTATTAGGTCTGTTACTATTACATTGGTATTACATTTATGGATTTATGCACTTTGAACCAACTTTCTTAGAATGAAGCCTATGTAGTCAGTGCATGAGCTTATTAATATAAAACTGTTTATAAATACTGTTGAGAACTTTCGTATGCATGCTTATAAGAAACAGTTTGAGACACTACTGTTAACTCGTTTTCTTTTGTTTTGTCTTAGGACTTGATTGGATGCAATGGTGAATCCACTTACAATTGAAATTTTTGTAATCGAGAGATTATTGCTGCTTCACTCTCCTCACCTTTATGTGTTTGCATCCTTCTGTTTAATTTTGGTAGGACAGATTTATGTAGAAACTTAACAGTTTTAAAAACCTTTTAGAGTAACAATTTTTTTTATTATCTTGGGCGTTTGAATGTATTCATATGTACCATGTGTATGCAGGTGCTGCCAGAGGATAAAAGAGAGTGTTGGATCCCTGGAACTAGAGTCACAGCCATTTGTAACTTGCCCAGTGTGGGTGCTGGGAACTAAATTTATATCTTCTTCAAGAGCAGCAATTGGTGATTTTTACCCAAGTCATCATCTCTCAAGTCTCATTTCCACTTTTCTAGAATACATATTTTTAAATGTCATTAGAATCTTCTGGAGCATCTTCCTTTTCATCTTTAATATCATTAATTTGAATGTTCTGTCTTTGTTTCTATTGTATTGGCTAGTGGTTTCTCAATCTTTTTTTTTCCACCCCAAAGGATGAACTCTAATTTGAAGTATCCTTTGATTTCCATTTCATTAATTTCTGAAGTGATATTTATTAGTAGTATTATTTTTTTTTGCCGTAGATTGCTTTTTAGGTTGACTTGTTCTGGGTTTTATGATAATGAGGTACATCATTAGGTTATTTGTAATATTTTGAATTTTCAGTGAGAGCATCTGTAGTTATGTTTCTTTTAGAATGATTTTAGCTGTATCCCAAAGGTATTGGGAAGTTGTGCTTCCATGTTCATTTGATTCTAAAGAAATTTCAATTCCTCCTTGATATTTGATGTCTTCAATGATCAGCATTTCAATCACAATTTCTCATTTAGTCTCCAAGAATTTATATAGTACATATTGTTTCTTTGCTATTTACTTATATCTTTATTGTACTTTAATTTAATGAAAGGAAAATTTATTAATTTTTTTTTTTAGTAAAACTTGACTTCTGGACTACAGTGTGACCTATTTTTGAGAAGAACCTATATTTCTTATTGAGAATAATTCCTAGGTAACTGGCAAGTTCATTTAGTCTATGTTGTATTTCAACACTTCATCTTACTGTATCAAGGTCTTTCTGAATTTTTATGCTTGTTATAGTTTACCTTTCTGATACTAAGATATTTTCAATTATTATAGTTTCTTTATAAGATGTTGTCTTTGTTGTGCCTTATTTACATATGAC
The DNA here is from genome assembly GCF_011762505.2 of Arvicanthis niloticus. Lineage (NCBI taxonomy): Eukaryota > Metazoa > Chordata > Mammalia > Rodentia > Muridae > Arvicanthis > Arvicanthis niloticus. The sequence continues at coordinate 109,655,373 of NC_047659.1, read as the reverse complement.
TATGTGTTATGAGTGTTACATAAAATCACTTCCTGGGAGATGTTACACATACATTTACTCACCTCAGATAGGGAGCTCACAGCATATCAAAGTACAGATAGGACCAATGTCCAGCTTGGTGACCTGCTGAGTTTTATTGGGGTTATGTACAGAACCCCAATAGTTATGTATAGGTGAGGGATTAATTACAAGAGCAGAAATAGCTCAAACACATATGCATCATCAAAGTCCACCCTAGAAAGGGTAACAGCTATCAAATCTGGGAACTGGAAGCATACTGAACTGTCTGCAGGCAGCTCAACAAATTGGAATGTGCCCTTTCCAAGTGTTTCACTATTATATGTTGTAGAGAAATTCTCCTCCTCTTATATTTACTTGGAGTATGGAAATGTCTTTTATTTTTTGGATGTTCACTATTTTTTCTTTATTTAAAAAATTATCCTTCAATTAATTACATGAAATATCATATGTATGTAGGTTCAGGGGTTTGATCTTCTGAATGTAACCCAGAGTTTTGCTGACTTTGTGGTAAAACTCAATTCTTTTCTTTCTTAATATTTGAATATAATATTTTCTGAAATTTGTTCTTTATCTCTGAATGTCTTTCCTCTTTTTGCTCAAATTTACTGGTGATTTTTTTTTATTGTGTTTGTTTGATTTATTGAGATTTAACTTTTAACTTTACGTTTGGCATTCTTTTCTCCAAATCTTAATTTTCTGGATGAATTTCTTCTGCATTCTACCACATTTCAAAATTCTATATCGCTTATGTTTTTCATCTATTTTGTAGAGTTCGTACTGTGTATTCTTGCCCTTGTCTTCAAGTCATAACTGATTTCCTTCCTTCCTTCATCTCCTCGTTTGCATCTTATATATGTTATCAATCACTTTCCTTACTAGTGAATTCTTATGATCTCAGTCTGGCATTTTACCTATCGAGAATCACTGAGTTTAGTAGTAGGATACTCACAATCTTTTAAAGCAGTCACGGTGCCTTCATTTTTTTTCTTTTTTTCTTTTTGTGTGTTTCTATGTTGTGCTTTTTGTATCTTTTAACTTGGATATCTCTTAATGAGCAGTCTACAGGATTCACTCTCAGTACTAACAGCTATCATACCAACAACACCAGACTACACAGAGCATGCAGAAATATACTTACACTCAAGGAAAGCCCACTTATCTATTGCTAATGACTCTAAAGCAGAAAACAGCACATATATCATAGTGTGAGCTATGAAGATAAAATCATAGTAGATGTAGAGCGAGTAGATCAACAACATAAAAAAGAGGCAAGGTAAGGAAAAACAGAAAGGGTAGGCTAAATAAAAAAAGAACAACATAGAAGAATTCTCTAAGAAGAGAAAAAAGCAAGAGATTATGGAAAGAAAGAAAAATGATTTCTCAGTAACAAAGTTTGTAACAAAATTGTGTAAGTGTTGGAAGGAAATAAAAAAGTAAAAATATAAAGGTGTTATTTTTATTTCTATAAGGTAAAATCAAAATAACTTAGGTTGAGGAGTATGTGTCCCATCTCTTTTCTGTGGACCATGTAGCTGGGGCTGTTTGGCTGGGCTTCTCTCTGGAGTATCACCCTTTTCTTTCTAAATCTGGTTCAGCTATCTAGTGTACCCTTTGTGACTTCTGAGGCTTTCTTTTTATCCTATCTGAAACACAGTCTGCTTTTTCTCCTGCCTCATGTGGTCACGGAGAGACATTTTCTTGTTCTCTAGCATGCCTGTTAAGTTTAGTGGAGATAAATTGTGTTTAGCTTTTCTGGCATTCATTGCTATTAATCTGAGTTTTATCCAGTGTCTTCCTTCAATTTCTGAAAGGTCTTGTGTCATTTCTCACAGTTGAGATTCTTGTCTATAGAGGCTCCTCTTCTTCCTCTCTCTCTTCTGGAGCTAATCCAAATCTTCAATGTTCAGGAACAAACTTTATTACTTCTATGTTTTGTTTCATCTGGATTTCTTAGTGTTCTCAAGTGTCTTACATATTTCAAATTAATTTTAGATATTTTCCAGTTATTGTAGGAGAAACAATGTCTGGAAAATTTCTTTGTAGAAAGCATGAATCTAAGATTCATTTTTAAGGTGAACAGTTTAGATTGTATTCCTTTCTTTGAAAATAAACATTTCTAAGAGTTCTCTCCAAAAGTTCAGCATCTAAAATGTAGAGAAACAATAGGATATTCTCTAGGTGACTTCCCAGGAGAAAGTGCAGATTTATAATATGTACCTGAATATCCCAGGAAAAGCATGCTGTTTTCTAATTTTTTTTTTTATCTCTGTATGCTTGTTAATTTTGAGAATTAAGTAATTCTACCTGCAGAATCCTGAGTTGAGTAAAGGGAGGATCTGATCATGTTTCAGGTATTGGTCTCTATTTTCGTGTGTGATATTTCTCTAGTTTTTCAAGTCTTCCCTCTCTTCCAAAATTGTCTCCTTTACTTCTCAAAGAGACATCCCAGACTATCAATTTCCTGTATCCTCCATATCAAAATTCTAATAAAAACATACATCCCTTGGATACAAAATGAAAAGACCTTTATGTCTCATTATTCAACTGTTTCTCAATTAGATTTTAGAAGGAGTATTCTAGGGTAATTCTACTTCCCATGGAGGAATGATGTTAAAATTTCAATTGGTTAGTCTGTATACACTATTGGATGTTAAATATTTTGTAAATTATGCCAACAGAACCATCAGTATATTACATGGTGTCTATTTTGTAGTATGTATTCAGTAATGTTTGTTGAATAAATGAAGAACTTTAGGCTAGTTGCAGGGATGACATGGACTGTACAGCTTCTAGTTTTTCTTGAATTGACTGAGGCACAAAGATGAAACTGATATTTCTGTTTCCCTTATGTTTGTTCTGGCCATGGTTTTGTTCATATGTGTCCCAGATAGATATATTTACTCTCTCTTGCTTCCTGTTTTTAGTTTTCTGTCAGTCTTCTTTAAAGTGCCTTCCATCTCTGGTGGGTAAAATACCATCCTTTCCTTCAGACAAATGATTGTAGGCACATTTTACACAGTCTCTCAGAAGTCTGCCCCTTTATGATATGGAGTCTGGTTGTCTACTGTGTTGAAAGGCTCAATGAGTACCCTTCAGGTTCTTCTTTCTTCTTCTTTCTTCTTCTTCTTCTTCTTCTTCTTCTTCTTCTTCTTCTTCTTCTTCTTCTTCTTCTTCTTCTTCTCCTTCTCCTTCTCCTTCTCCTTCTCCTTCTCCTTCTCCTTCTCCTTCTCCTTCTCCTTCTCCTTCTCCTTCTCCTTCTCCTTCTCCTTCTCCTTCTCCTTCTCCTTCTCTTCTCCTCCTCCTCCTCCTCCTCCTCCTCCTCCTCCTCCTCCTCCTCCTCCTCCTCCTCCTCCTCCTCCTCCTCTTCTTCTTCTTCTTCTTCTTCTTCTTCTTCCTCCTCTTCCTCCTCCTCCTTCTTCTCTTCCTCCTCCTCCTCTTCTTCCTCCTTCTCCTTTCTTCCTTCCTTCCTCCCTTCCTTCCTTTTCTCCTCCTCCTAATGCTTTCTTCTTTTCAGCCTCTCACTCTGTTGCAAATCAAATCTCACTCACTTTCCAAATCACACTTTCTGAGTGAAGTATTATTTCTCTTTTTAAAAAGAATTTAGTGCTATAATATTACAAGTAATCAAGATACAATTTGACTATATACCATCATGAGGACCACTAAAGGGAAAGAAAATTGAGTTGGTCGTAATAGTAGTAGCATTACATAAGAAAATTGAGTTGGTCTTAACAGTAGTAACATTACATCTGAAATTGTCTTTAAGGATAAATAGAAGGAATGAATGCAGACATCCTATGTTGAGAAGACAGTGTAGGAATGAAAACAAGAGCAGTGTTCCTAATAAGCCCCAACCTTTGGCATATATTTAATTCCTTTCTCATCTCAAGAGTACTGGGATCAATCTGTGTGATTGTTAGAACAGGACAGAATTACTGTTTTATGTCTTCTGAGGCCACCAAGAGTCCAAAAGACTTAGGCTGCCATCATTGGTTCTGTTCCTCCTGGGTTACTGGCCACTGAGATATCAACTGCCATGTCATGGGTTCATTGCTGCTGTCCATGGTGAAATGTGAACTGTAAGGGGTGGTCTGGTGTTATGTTGAAATTGGAGTAGTCAGTTAAAAGATGAAGTCTGCCAACAACCTCACAAGTGAACTTGGAAGATTCTCCAGCACATAGAACCTTAAGATGCCTACCCATCTGCCCACCGAGATTGACATCAGCCTCATGAGGGCCTCTGAGGCACATTCATTTGACTGAGCTGCTCCTGGATTCCTAAGCCTCAGGTGCTCTCTGAAACAATAAATTTTAAGGATACTTAGTGATGCAGATATAATAACACAGAAAAACACTGGAACTACAAGTACTTTTATTTTTAACATCCTTTCAACTTTCAGAACTATGACTTCATCATCATTTAGATTAACATCTCTGAGACAATGCTAAATGCTAGAAGTTACATTGAGTTCTGCCTCTAGAATCCACCAATTTCAGTATCTTTGAACACTTACCCAACTTAGAAACTTTAATTTTCCTCATCTGTAATGTGTGATGGGAATTCCAATAAATCTTAGAAAATTAAAAGCCATGTGAGATAGTGCATGTATAGCCTTTATTCATGTTTTTAGAACTTGGGTACATTTAAATTATTATTATGCTTATAAAACCGACTAAGACCTCAGACACAAAAATAAATTATAAAATAAGGCTGCCACTTTGCTTACTTTGGTTCACTGTAGATTTTCTTTAGCATTTTGAACAGTAGCTTTAATGAATGTTTTTCCATTTCTTCCTAATCAGCACACTTCAGGAGTCTAACAATGTAAAGACATGTGAAGGTATACCCAATGCCTTTAATTAGCAACCACTAGTGTGTTTTCCCAATGTGCCAACAGAAAGGTTGAAAGTAATCAGCTGGTGAAAGGTTAATTAACTCAATCTTTTATAATTCAGAACAGGCCTAGCTAAGCTTCATAGCACCTCGATATGGGCAGAAAGCCTTATGTTCAAAGAGGAAAGATGGAAGACTTAATCCGAACTCAGCTGAGAACTAACAAAACTTAAGACAAACATGTTAGCCAGCTTCATCTTTTTTTCTTAAAACCTACTTCTTACCAAAGTGCAAGTTTGTCTTGGGGTCATCTATCCTGAGTCACAGATAAGCTAGTCAAACTTTGTAGAGAATCTGGCCAGTGTCTCAGGAAAAGCTGACATCGTATTAGCTCAGCAGCTACATGTGTTTTTGCTTTCTGTATGTTTTTCTCATCTTCTAACTTTCTGTGCTACTCTTTGGAGTGGCAGATATCCTTCCTTGTTAATTTTACCCCACTTAGTGTGTTCCAAGATTACTGCACTCAGCAATATCTAGTTGTGAAAGTCTCCTCTTCTCCCTAACCAGAGAACAGTGTGGGCATAACTATGTCTGGTTGTCAGTGAATTTATCAACTCCTAGGAGACCATAGCAGGTGAGTTGTCATCAGGATCAGCCTAAAGACCGTTTATCCCAGAATGCCAATGCCACTCTATCATTGATGTGAAACACACATGAAGATTACAGCAACTGTTGCCTGCAGTTTATGAATTCTAGTTAATCTCCTGGATACTAGAGGATTCATTTCAAGGTGGGCACCCATCCCTAGCTTTGTAATATATATACTTATATTGTAGGCTTTTTTGTGCCCAAATTTAAAGTTATGTCTATTCACTCTTGCAAAAAAAAAAAAAAATCACAGTTGCTTTTTTTCTTATCTCTTCAGCTAGCTGTGACTTTAATCATAGGATTTTCTGATTACCCAGAGTGCTGAAGGTAAAGACAGAGTATCATGGGCATAATACATGGTAACATGATAAATATACATTTCTAGGACAAGACAAGATAGGCTCATGTCTTCTTTTGGTGGTATTAAATGCATTGGTTAACTGAGAAAAATGACACCTTTGTGTCTTGTGGTTTTAAAAAACGAACAAACCAAGATGTTTTCCTTACTTTTTCTTCCTTGTTTAAAATTTGATTTAAATATTTTAAGGAATAGAGGAAAACAGTGAAAAACAATTAAGAGGAAGGCACAGGGGTGTGACTAGAGTTACAGAAGATTGCTTTGCAGATGTTTGGCAGGACAGTACAGGATTTGCAGCCTAGCAATGAGCAGCAGACACATGACAGAATGAGCAGCAGACACAATGACAGAAGACACATGTCCTGGACAGTCAGAATTTATTCCCCAAATTCCATATGTTTAAAATTTAATCTCCAGTGCAATAGTGTTGGGAATTTGACTTGAATAGGGAGACATCTCATGAACACATTAACAGCGTATCACTAAAGCAGGCTAGCTATTACAAGAGTGTGCTTGCTTTAAAATGAGCCTGATCCTTTCTTTTACTCTTGCTCTCTCTAGCCATCTCTACCCATTCTGTCTTTTCACTTTCCTTCCCGCTTGCTCTGCCCTGACATGACTTCTATACTAATACAACATAATACAAAGATCCTCACAAAATGCTTACATCATGCTCTTGAACTTCCTACCATGAAGAACATAAACTCATACTTTCCATAAATTGCCTACCCTCAGGCAATCTGTTAAAGTTGCACAAAATGAACTATGACATTTTGGTCCCCCCATTATCCCTAAAATCCATCTATACAGGGTTCTCTGGTGGAAAATATCATTCCAATACCCTTTGAGCATGTAGAGGAAGAGACTTCCAGTTTTCCTAGCACATGTATGAAAGTTCTGTGAGGCTGTAGTACAATATCTTGCTCCTTTGCTGAATATTTCTGAGAATCACGGATTCTCTTGGAAATAGTGATTCCAATGAATTTGCTATTTAGTTCTCCAACAAAGGAAGAATCTTCAGTTTTACTAGTGCAACAAGGAAAATGTGTGATGCTTAAATATATTTTAACATGGCCCTAAAGACCACAGGTACCCTAACCTAGTGAAATGAACAGAGCATCCAAATCCCAAAGACCGAGGCCAAGGTTGAATGTGATGTACAGGCCTTTGTGGTCAGCTTGGTCTTTTCTATTATTAAGTCTACTCATTGCCAAACACAGGCATCGGCTAGCTAGATAAGCTTATCATAACTTCTCTCTTCTAGGGAAGTTGAGATTTACTTTATGTCAATTCTTTATAGATCTAAATTACATCGGGATAATAAATGTGTTTCTCTGTTAGACCTCAACCTTTGGAATTAAGTAGCTTTGTAGTCTTACTTTATCAAATGTGGATCATGATCTGCAATTTTCATTCCAACTTGATCTGATAAAATCAAGTTTAATTCATCTTAGCTTATTACTTTTCCACTTCTGGAAAAAAAATTCTAAGGAAGGGGCATAGAAACTTGAAATGCCAATCAAAGATTTGCTCTGAGGTAAACATGGCTGTGGATTCATAGCATAAACTTCTGCACAGATGTGGTGAAATGAATCATCAGGCAAGCAATGTGAAAATAAACAGTTGCAGCTAAAGCCACATTTTAAGAGTCCCTGTCACAGGTGCCTTGCGCTTTACACATGTTAACTCTTTAATGCTCACAGCAGCCCTCAAAAATGGGCTTTCTTCTTTGGCAGCTCAGAAAACTTGCTATAGGCAGAAGGTGCTAGACAGGTTTGTGAAAAGTCCTTATGGGTTTTCTTTGTATATCATTCTTGGACTCAACTCTGTTCTAACTTGTCAACAGTCAGTAAGAAGACAGAGCCTATGTGCCACACAACTTCCTAATCTTTGTGTGAGTTCTGGGTCTATTTTTTTCCTCAGTAGTGTGACTCAGGATTTATTTCTGTCTGTAAGTTCTCCTTGAATCTCCTCACAGTTCTTTGTGGAATGGAGCGATTCTGTCTACCTGTCAGGATTACAGTGATAACTCTCAGATGATTGAAATGAAGCTTGTCAACTGCATTGGTTACTCTTCTTGTTGCTGGGCTGAAATCCTTGGCAGGCAATCAGGGTGGAGGGATTTATCCTGGCTCATGCCTTCAGAATGTTCAGTCTGTGGTCACTTGGCCATGCTTTTGGGCAGAATTTCATGGTGGCAAGGGCCTATGCCAGAGGACATCTTTTTATCTCATGGACGGCCAGGAAGCACAGAGACAGGAAGCTGCCAGGAATAACATGTACCCAACATCTTGCTCTGGTGGTCTACTTCCTCCCACCAAGTCTCACCTCAGAGTTTCTACAAAGCCCACAAATGGCACTAGTAACTGGGAAGCAGGGTTGAAAATACAACCTGTGGGGATCATGTCACATTGAAACTGTATCACCAACCACTGCTATTGTCTCTTCACTTGCTCTACCTCTCTGTCTCTCCCATTCTTTCCCCACATCATTGTGCATGTTGTCATACAGTATTTATCTTTTTGTGTCTACAAAGAAGAAAGTTGTTATTTGTTTTTTATATGCATTACATTTTGTGACTTGTTCACTCCTTGGCACTCACAAGTGTTCCTTTTCTGGATCCATGTATTTCCTTAGGCTAGGATGTTCCAACCTTCACATTTTTCGCAACACAGCCCAGGGGAGTTCCATCCTGCTGTTTTGAACATTTTGTCCCTTCCTGCTTAGTCTCAAATCTCATGCAGCATCCAAAACAGCCGTGCAACAGCAGCACAGACAAGAGTCATAGGAGGTTACAGGATTCTAATTATAAACAAAGCAAACCAGAGTTGTATAATTAGAAGGGAAGGAAGAGAGTTACAGCTATTTTAAAGGTTGTGACCCAAACTGAAAAAAGACAGGAAATTCAGGGAGGCAGATGCCTCATCAACTTTCCTTTGAACGTGCGTCTGTCTGTGTGTGCATGTGTTTCCTGATACATTGTTCCCCTTTAAGGTATTTTGAGCTTCTAATTTCTGAATTTTCATTTTTAAGGCATTCACAGAACGTCATACACAGGAGACTGATGGACTCCTTTGAAACTTAAATAACCCAAAGGAGCCATCTAAATCTCTGATTAGAATATGTATTCATGCATTTTTTAAAAAGGTATATTATATACATCAGAGACTTGGATGGCTCATTAGGAAGGCTTTGGGGGAGCTTGTAATTCAGGATTTAATGTGCTGGCCACAGACTGTGCTTACTGGGGCTGTACTAAATCCATTTTATTCTACTTTACTTTCCACAGTAACATCACAAGCTAAAGCATTTACACAAAATGACTGACTAATCATTTGCTTGGCTTCATTTTTGAAATCTAAGGCTTTTTTCAAGTTAGATGAAAACCAGTCCTACCTGAGGCTAACACATCTTCCACAAAGGACAAATAACCTTGGCAAAACTTTCTTATTTGTTTCTTTCGTTTCTGTCTACATCTCTTAATTTACATCTGGGACATGAATGAATTCCTTTAATTTTTATCTCTGGGGCATTTTCTAATTCTTGGGTCCTTGAGATCAAACTCTAAAGATTCCTCCCATAAAGCCACCTGAAAGTAGACTAAGCTACATAAGCCTGTACTAATATTTTTTTCCTTTGGTGTTATTTAGTATTTATATTTGTCAGGATTCAAAAAAGAAACAGGTGGGTGGTGGGAAGGTTTTGAATGAAGCCATGTAATGACTAGGGTTTTGGAAAACACACTCTCACCTATGAGAGGAGTAACCAGGCATCAAGTGCTAAAACTTAGCTTTCCTCATCGTATATGGATTTCAACACCCTGACTTGTTCTATTCTTGCTTCCTCATTTCTTTATTTTACATCTGCTGGCCATGTATATATATTTATATTTCTCAGTTTGGTGATACTATGCTGACCACACTGAAATGTGCCAAGCTTCTAGTAAATCCATCCTGAGTTTCATGTGACATTCATTCTTTTGTATATTCTCAGGTTGATGAAGAAATAGTGAATTCACTTCCCATCTGAACAAGCACAGTTCTTTAAAAAAACATAATGTTTTAATTGGTTATTTGGGAATTACACATAATGCACTCCAATCACCTTTACTTCCCAGTCTTCTTGGGACACACTGCCACTTGTGACCTCCTCCCTCAAAAACAGATAGAAGAAGAAGGAGAAGGAGCAGAAAAAGAAGAAGAAGAAGAAAAAAAGAAGAAGAAGAAGAAGGAGGAGGAGGAGGAGGAAGAGGAGCAATAACAACAACAAATTCAATTTGTGTTATTTAGTCATTGGAGTTTGATCAAACTCACAGTAGCCAGAACTTTAAAGAAAAGTGAGTCCTTCCCCACCCCCACACATACCAGAAGCCATTTATTGTAGAGAGCTACAAGCATCCTTACCACAATTTTAAAGAGTTCTCTTCCATTGCTTCTATTGTTTCTTTTGTGAGGTGGAGGTAGGGGTTGCCACAGAAGCCTTCTACATCTCTCTCACCTGTGAGTCTTCATTCTCAGATACCACTGCAAAAGAGACTTTTTTGTCCTTTACAGTCAGTGGGGTCATAAATAATGGACTTCCACATGGTATCTGATAACAACAAAGACCATGAACATCTATCTGGTTCTAGGGTCAGCATGTGTCACAGACCCCAGCACAGTCTCTGGTGGCAGTACAGGCCTCCAATACCAACACTGTCCCCAGCAGGAGACTGACCCACAGACATCATCATGACTTACTTCAGGTGTCAACACTGACCACAGGCATCTGAATGGCCTTTGGTAGTAACATGGGTCAAAGACATCAACACTGCCCCTGGCTGCACTAAGACCATGGACCCTAACAGCAGCATAGGCCACAGATATCAATGTGGACTAAGACCATGCATATCAACATGGCTTCCAGCAAAAGTTCAGGCCTCAGACATTGTCAGGATTCAGCTTCTCTTTATGGTGTAGGCAGCACTCTCCCTGTTCTTCGATCCTTCCCACTCTTCCATTGCAATGCCATTGAAAACTTCAGTGTGTCACTCAGTGTCTCTGTGTGTGTGTGTGTATGTGTGTGTGTGTATGTATATCCCACACAGCTCTACATGCAAACACTCATTGTCATAAATCATTGGTTGTTGGGACCCGACTCCTAGCAGAAAGTGGCTATCATCCTTGCAGCCATCTTGAGCCATATACCCTGACAAGGGACTTGTTTTCAACAACCCACAACATCTGAGCACACTCTATTAAACATCTTTTTTTTTCTCACATATCTTGTTTTGCTGTTTAGTGACCCCAGCTGCAAGGTGCACGTGGTATCCACAGCTGCAAGGCGCATGGTAAAGTGTCTTCAGCTGTGTTCCCCTGCTTGTCTGTGGCTGCAAGGCATGTGGAAAAGCATATAAATACCCAGGATTTTCTTTCAATAAGAGAGACTTGATCAGACCCTCTGTCTTGTCTCCATTCTTCGTGTCTCTTGCCCCTCCATCCCCACTCTCTCTCTTGCTAGACCCTGTTGACTGACCAGCGGGCCGGAGCAGCAGCTTGGGCCAGGACATCTTGGCCCCCAAACGTGGGGCAGCGTGGAACAGAACTCACTGGGACAATTGGTCTGGCTCAAGGCCTCTAGTTCTGAAACACCAAAGCTACTGAACCAGTAAGGAGACTCCTTCAGCTGCAGCCATGCTTTGTGTTTTTATCTTTGGTGACATTGACATGCTCTGTGATCTGCTTCTCCAGTACTGGTTCCTCTTTATGGCCCAACAGCTCATAGGAAGAATAGGTATTGGAGTTGACAAATTCAAAGTGCTAAATCTGGACCTGGATGGCAGATGATTGGTCAGGGCTTTTCCTGGATGACTACCTTGTACTTTGGACTCTTCCAGGTGACAATTACTCCTTTTTATACTAGGGAAAATAGACTACACTTAGAGGACTATTGAAAACTTAGTGGTCATAGCACATTATCGCCTGTCTTCTATGCCTTTTAGGATTCACTGTCATAGGAGAAGATTCAGGGAGAGTGGTTTTAAAATGAGTATTTATGATACAACACAACAGGCTTTCAAGACATTTGATACTCTATAGATGAAACACAGCAATATGTACTTTAATTAAAATATAAAATGGAGTTTAAGAATTCCCTTTTCTATGTCTTAGAACTGAGAAAGGTTGAGGCTGTTTCAGATAGAATCATGTCCAGAGCCCAGGATGAATACAAAGGAGCAAATTGCTGACCATCTGCTCCATGTCAACACAATTCATTGCTTGTGTAAGGTTCTACATTCATACTTTGTCTTCTACTCTATTCCAAAAAGCCATTATTGTCCTTTGTATTTGTAGACAAAATAAACATGCATCAAGTGAGAAACTTGTCAGCTGGGTAGGTAGTTCTTGAATGGTTTTGTAACTGACTGCCTGAGTCTCCTGCTCCAACTGAGATAGTATTTCTGTATTTTGGGTTTCATTTTTAAAAAGTGAGCCAGTCAGACTAGGAATCTGGTGTATTGTTTTTAAATTTAATTTTTGTTTTTTAATTTCCTTTGCTTGCCTGGCTATCCCTTTAAACTAGATTGTCGTTTAACTCATAAGGAACTGCTTGCTACCACAGGGCTGGGAAACATTGAGATTAAAGACATGCCAGTCCCCTCTTGTACTTCTTTTAAAGAGGGTTTTGGATTCTAATATCCCAAATATTTCTGTAGCCTCTGAATCATCAGCCCTAAGCCAGATGATTCTTAATGTTCCACAGAGCTTGATAAAATATCATGTCACCAAAAGCAACTTGGGGAAGAACAAGTTTATTTTATTTTATAGCTTGTAGTACATTATCCAGAGAAGTCAGGGCAGAAACCTAAAGCAGAAACTTACAGGCAAAAATTGATGGAGGGCTACTAGCTAGTTTGCTCTCCATGGCTTGCTTGGCATGTTTTCTTATACCCTCCTATGTCCATCCACCCTGGGATGGTACCACCTATCATGGGCTAGGTTCTCTCACATCAAGCATTAATCAAAAATATGCTTCCATGGCCTTCTCAGACCAATCTGGTGGGAAGATTTAATCAACTGATGTTTTCTTTTCCCAAATGGTTCTGTCCTGCGTCAAGTTGACATAAAAACTAGCCATCCTACTAACCATCAATACAGTATTAAGTAGCTTTTCCTGTGTGTAACTAATCTCTTAGATTCATTTTTAGCATGTGTAAGAGTATGTATATTGAATTAGAAAAATAATGTAATCCTTGATTAATTTTATTTGTGATTTTACTAATTTCTGGACTTGTATTTCTTTCTTTAATAACTTATTAGTGATTATAAATTTTTAAGTAATGTTTAAAAAAGTTTCTTAATTTAAATTGAATAGCATAAATAGATGTTCCAAGTTAGTTAATGTGTTCATTCCTGTAGGATGTAGAGTTTAACAAAGCATCATTTATTCCTCAGAGGATTTACATCCTTGAAGACAAATACATCTGTACCTCTTATAGAATGCACACTGATGTCATGCTATTGGGCTCATTGTCCCGGGGCTGTGGGTGTTGGAGGTGTATGGCATGAGATCACTGATTCTTCGGTCTCAGGGAACTGTGCCCGTGGGGACAATACGCGCTGGAAGACTGACATACTGAAGTGGATCCATACTAGTAATACACTTATTACCATGAAAGAAGAGTCCATTGTCCTGTCAAAGGTTATAAATCTCAACCCCGGAGATCACTTACAAATTTCACATGACTTCAAAAGGCATTTTAAAAAATTGAGCAGCTTAATTGGGGCAAAAATCATTTCCTTCCTTTTCTTTCTTTCTTTCTTTCTTTCTTTCTTTCTTTCTTTCTTTCTTTCTTTCTTTCTTTCTACCCCCCTCCCCATCAATAACACTTGATTCAGTTAGCACTTTGTTCTCCTGGGGTAGTTTTGTTGTTAACTTCTCTGCAGATATAATCCCTTCTCATGTGTTCTTTTCTGCTTGAGATATACTTTCCTTCTTCTCTATCTCTTCCCACCCTGCCTCTCCTTCCCTTCATCCCTTTCTTCCTCCCTCCCTCCCTCCCTCCCTTCCTCTTTCCCTCCCTCCTCCTTTTTCACCCTTTCTCCCTTCCTCCCGTCCACCCTTTCTTCCTCCTTTGCTTCTTCTTTATCTCAATTCTGAGATTTCTAAAGAGTAAGAATTGTGCTATTGTCCTCTCACTATCTGTTCTCCATTTTCTTAGAAAATATAATCCATTTTCATATTTTCAATACTGTCTTATAATGAAAACCCCATTTTTCTAAGTTAGATCATTTCATTCCATTTTAATTTTTACACGCAGGACATAAACTAGCTTATTAGATGATTCCAGTTTGATTTCTTCTGAGACTTTGGAGATCATCATGCAAATGTGTGACTTCTACCTTTTCCATTTCTGTTGCTCATGATTCCAACAGTGAGTCTCAGTACCTCCCAGTTGCTCATGCTAAAAGTTGAGGTGTTCATTTAAACTTCATCCCATCCCCAGAGATCTTGAATCTGTCAAATAAATATCTCAAGTCTGACTATTTCCCCCATCCTCATCAGCATACCCTTTGCTATGTCCTTGATGATGTGCAGCTAGTCAATGGAACTGCCACCTGCTGAGACTCCTCATAATCATATTTCATCATTTCTACATCTCTAAACATTACTCATTGTCATATAGCCATACTTCCATACCAAGCATCAAAGAGAGAAAAATCCCTGCTGCTTACCTCTGCTTCTGTGAAAATGCACTTAACCACTTTTCATTTATTTAAAGGATTAGGCATTTTTTTTCTTTCTTTCTACATACCAGAGTTATTAAAGGGTTTTCCAGAACAAAGAGAGCTTCCTATGATAAAAACAATAATAAACATTTCACAGGTAGGTTGAGATAGTTTTTGATTGGGGAAAATCAAGGAAGGAGGCCAGTAAACAGGGTAATCCAGCAGCAGGTACACAAAGCACAGAGAGCTAAGCTACAACTGCCATCTATTAATCATTTCATTTACTTGGATAATTGTTAAAGTTCACCAAATACATGTCTGTATTGATCCAGTTTCTCCCTCTCTGGTAATGCAGAAGCCACAGGCTCTTTAGACACTTGCTTTAGATTAAATATCTCCTAATTGTACATTCTATTTCATACAATCCTCCCTTGGAAGCCATCTTTTTGGTAGTGTTTTCCAAAAACCACAGGGCTCAGAATTGAACCCATTATTCACTTGTCTTACTCAGAATTCCCATTGCTGTCATACAACACCATGGCCAAAGCAACTTGGGAAGGAAACAGTTTATTCAGCTTACAGTTCCACATCACAGTTCATCAATGGAAGTGAGGACAGGAACTCAAACAAGGCAGGGACCTGGAAGAAGTATCTGATGCAGAGGCCATGGAGGGTGCTGCTTATTGGCTTACTGAGCCTGCTTTTTTTATTGAACCTAGAACCACCTGCCCAGGGATGGCACCACCCACAATGGGCCAGGCATTTTCCATCAATCACTAGTTAAAAAAATATCCTACAGGCATGTCTACAGTCCACCCGTACAGAGGCAATTTCTTAGTTGAGGTTTACTCCTCTCAGGTGACTGTAGCTTGTTGTATCAAGTAGACAAGTAACTATCCAGAATACTTGCTCAATATGGTCTCACAGTGACCGGTTCTAAAATGTTGTTATTTACTAATGAGAAGCTGCCTCTAGGGATTGGGGTGGTTTATTCTGGGAAGTCAAGGAAGGAGATCAGTAAACAGGATAACCCAGCAGGTGAGAAGCACAGCATCCATGGCTCTACTTATCACAATCCAATCTGGATGTGGGGTATATCTGTCTATATAGAAGCAACATTCCTGCCAAGCCAGGGATACTTCTGAATTACTTCTAATGAAGATGTAAGAATCTCAAAATACAATTAGAGCATAATT
Source organism: Arvicanthis niloticus (assembly GCF_011762505.2). Lineage (NCBI taxonomy): Eukaryota > Metazoa > Chordata > Mammalia > Rodentia > Muridae > Arvicanthis > Arvicanthis niloticus. The sequence goes on along the minus strand of NC_047659.1, from coordinate 109,639,608 downwards.
ATGCCAATTTGTACCAGTGAGGTACAAGATAGTCCTAATACCCAGTCCATCCTTTTGTTGACTAACCAGCACCTCTGTCATCTATCCTAACTAAAACACTTAGTTCTGAACCTGGCTTTTTCCTTGGCTTTAGGATGAATGTCAGCTGACGACCATCCACTCAAATCTTTTCTCTCAAGGTAAATAGCTATAAGTTTTCAACCCCCTTTTAACAGGAAGGGTGATGTGTAGGAGGAGCTAAAGTGGGAGGAGTACTGAGAGGAAGAAAAGGAGTAAGAAGAGGAGAAGAAGAAGGAGAGGAGAAGCTAGGTGATGAAAGAGAGATAGAGGGGGGAGACAGGGAGGCAGATGTTCATGTATCTCCACCAGTCAAAGATAGTTGATATATCTAGGTTGGGTAGTGGGTTACACCTCTGATTGAACAATACCAAACTTATAAAGCCTATGATTAACATTTTTTTAAAAAATGTATAAATGCAAAAAGGAAAAGGGGGCATGGGATAGGGGTTTTCTAAGGAGGGGGGGAATGGGGAAAGGGGATGGCATCTGAAGTGTAAATGAAAGATCTAATAAATAAAAAAAAAGAAAAAAAATTTGATACTGAAAAAAAAAGATGTAAGAATCTCAGCTATTCATGCATCTGTCATGAATACTTATGCTTTTTTATATGACTAACTTTACTTGTTTCTTTTTTCCCCAGACCATCTTTTCTCTATCTCTAATTTTCATGTTGTCAATAAAAATTGTTTCTGTTTTAGAGAAGATAAACAGTTTGCATATACATGATCATGCAATTATAATGACTTCATTTCATAAGTCTCCACTGAGTGCTTATTATTCTTAGTCATTGCTTTAGGTGCTAGGGACACATTTGTAAACACATAGTAAAAGGCCTTCCCTTTATCATTATTCTGTGAGTGGCTGGGTGGAGCCGTCAAAAAGCACTTACCTTCACTAAGAGGATGGTGTGAAAACTACTGGTTAAACTGGAAGCCACTTTAAGGGTAGCAGATTCTGTAATGTATGTCAAGAATTTCCTGGCTCTATCAGGATTCTCCTTAGACCTTGCCTTTACCCTCATTTACATTTCACCTTCACTTGGAAAGCAAAGAGATGTTAGTTTGCCTTGCCTATGGAAGTTAATTGAAGTTTTTTCTCACACTAAGCTGGATAATTTAAAAATTAATACAGTGTGCAGACAGCAGTGCCTAAAGGTTACAGAGAAAGGGTGGTGAGCTGGAGGCATTCAACTTTGCCAAACAGAATAAGAAATTGAGAAGGCTAAATTACAGACCTATTAAAAATAAATTAGTGGTGTTGAGAAAAGCAAATTAAGATGCAGATAATCAATCTAATTTCAGGGTCTCTGGTGAGTGTTAATGTGCAATGCTTCTCATGTTTGATGAGGGTATCTATTAATTAAAATATTTATACAAAATGAGCCTTCACAATGTTTTTTTTCAAGACGGACTGACTTTGATTTGTTTTACTCTTGGAAGATGGCCTTAGGTTTGTAGGCAAAAGCAAGAGATACTTGTCTTTGTACAGTCTAAATTAGAGACCAATTTCCCTAAATAACTTTGCTAGCTGGAGAGAGTTCTTTCTTTCTTTCTTTCTTTCTTTCTTTCTTTCTTTCTTTCTTTCTTTCTTCTTTCTTCTTTCTTCCTTTCCTTTGGCTTCATGTACCCAGTGTCCAGTTCTTCCTGCTGTTTTCTGCTGCATAGTTTTTCTCAGTGCAGCAGTGCTGACTACACACCCTTGCAAAGGGTTGGGTTCCTAACTGATTGGGGAGAAAAAGAAGGTTGAATTGAGCAGAGAGGTCATGTAGGAATGGGCAGAAGCGATGAAGTACTCAGGAGAAGGAAGGAAGCATAGCAGGGTGCATAGTTACTCAGCAAACACAAGAGTAGAAATTATGGGGAGTCTGTGCTGTGTGACTGAGATGTGAAATGTCTGGATCTGAGGCCATCATATGTAATTGACTTCTGGCATCATTATTTTCCCTTTTACTGGGTACATCACTATACAGATTGTCTAAGCTTAGACAGATCTGCAGTGTAAGACTTTTGCTTCTATTCTTCTTACCCAACTTCTGAGCAGGGGTCAGAGAATAGCCCAGCAGGGAGGATACACAGAACTTGTGCTGTGCTTTGGCCCATCCGGAAATAAAAGAGCTCAGCTCTGTAGCCCTGGAATCAAAGGAACAAAGGAGGCCTGTGCTGCACATTACTGTCTTAGTTTGGAGCAGAAATGAGACTGAGTCAGAGGCTGAAATTAAAGCAGTTCCCTGTCCACCACAAGTCTCTTGTGGGTCTAGCTCTTGCTAAAAATGCTAAGAAGAACGGTGGATGGCAACATGTAGAGTTTTGATCTTCATTTTTATTTTTTACTTTTAAATTGACAAAGTCACAAAATACAGAAAAAAAAGTACAAAAGAAAACTCTAACAAAAGATACATACACAGTGATTCTTTTTCTCCAAGTCCAAGTATGATTTTAACAGGTTTTCACAGGAGATAGAAAGGGGAAATAGAGAAGGGAAGTGCCATATAACCTTGACCAACTTGAGCTTCAGAAGCTTAGCATGATCAGTGTTTTAGGTTGCACTCAGAGAGATGGTCATATTCTCCCAGGAAGGGGAGGGGTCATGATAGTGTGACAGAGCTCTCACGTACATGGGCCTTTGTCTTAGGTCACCGTCTTCGCATGCTCTTAGGGTAGAGTCACATTTCTTGTTGTCTTTTTGGAGAACACCTCTTTCCAGAGATCTTCACATGGGATTTCCCCACTCTGACAACTTGTAGTTTGTTTTCATTTTATCCCTCTCTGTGTGCACAAAAATAATGCTTCTACATTGTGTTGGCTCTGAGATGTAGACATATCTGCTGAAATATTGGCAAGTCACTCTAGAGCCCCAAACTTCTGTTATTCTTTAATTTCATTGAGGGTTGTTGTAACATTAGAATAAAAAGGAATAAAGTTTATATCTGTGCAGGGAGACTTTATTTTGAATTGCTATTTAAATGAAATCAAAATCCCATGCCTGTTTTTAGCACTATAAAAGACCTGGCATTATTGAGCAAGGGAGTGGTTTACATCAGTAGGTACTCTTTTTTTGCTGTTACAGCCTCATGTATCTCTGCAGTTTTGTTGTGTGGACCATATGACTTCTAGTTATCTCATTCTCATCATTTCTAAAAGAGAGTCCAATCCTATTGGGAGGGTCTGGAAGGATGAAAGTGAAGTTAGAAATATTGTAGTTATAATCCACCAAATAAAATAATGATAAATAAAATAAAAAGAATTAACTGGCCTGAGAGCATAACTAAGTAACCATTTCCTCTCCAAATCTGTTCTCTTCCATGTATTTGCTCTAGGAAGTTTCTCTTGTGAGATGACCCACTTCCTGGACACTCATGCTCTCTGCTTCCCTGTTGAGTAGTCTAGGAGGATATTTTTGACTAGGAACAAAGAAGCTAGTTTACAGCTTCAGCCACAGAAGCATGATTGATCCTGTAGTTGCATATCTCACCAGCATTCTGCAATGGTACTTCTTCCCCCAGCCTCCAGGTATCCTGGCTTCCAACAGCTGCTTATCTGTTGTTGTTTCATTGACCCCAAATAGATCCTCTTAACCTATGTGTATCTGTGTACAAATTTCTTTTACTAAAATGACTATGTAGAAAAGCCACTTGTATCCTGACAGAAACCAAAGTGATGCAGTCATCATCATCCCTCTGGAAATCGGCTAAAGTATAGTTTTCTTTTGGCAGCAAGATCTAGAATAAACTACAGATTTCTCTAATCCTAATATATAAATCTGGGTTCTGGAAGTAAGTAGAGACAAAGTCTGTGAAAACTTCACATCTGCAGTTACCCATGAGTACATATGTTGTATAGGTAATTACTCCTTGAGGAATTATTGAGCCATGTTGGAATTGGAGCCATAAGAGAAAATCAGATGGTGGAAAGCAGAATAATTATCATCTTTTATATGGAATCAGAGAAATGTAAATTCAAGTCACAGCATTGTTAACACATGTTAGTCTTCTTTGGAGGCAATCTACTCAACTTACCTCTTGTAAGTGGTCTTATAAGAAGTACAGATGACTATAAAGTACCACGCTCCATTCTATTCCACAATCCTATCAGTTTCACAGCTACATGCACATATATATTTAGTGCTTTACTCAACTTTGGTCAGAAAACTTATATCAGAGTTTGCAGCCTGTTGGGGAATTGAGGTGATATGAAATGGGTTAAACTTGTTCTAGACAGAACTACATCTCCCAAAATTTCCTTTAATATATAATGCCTATATGTCACAAGAGATTTGATAAGCCCATTTTATAGTTTACACACTTGCCACTTATCAGCTGACTCCCCTTGTCCATGTAAATTAACACCAGTGCCGCATCTATCCTGTTATCCGAGAATCCTTCTGCCACACCTCTGACTCTGAGCTCAGATGTGTGTGTATACATCTATGATAATTGGCCCTAGACTCAATAGACACCATGTATTAAAATATGATATAAAATCTAAAATATATATTTAGTCCATTTCCAAGGTTTAATGGAACTCACATTTGTGATATTTTTGTTTTGTTTTGAAAGGGAGCTTTCACTATTTAATTCAGGAGGGCCTTGAACTCATGATCTTCTTTCATCTTCTTGGGTGTTTCCGTTTGTATCTGTCTTCAACTAACTTGTAAACTTTTCTTTTCAGCTGCCAAAAGTCCCGTGAATTTCAGCTTCTGGCATCATACTTGAAATACACAGGCAAGCAGGCAGGCAGGCAGGCAGGCAGGCAGACAGACAGACAGATACACACACACACACACACACACACACACACACACAAATGGGAGGAGAGAGAGAGAGAGAGAGAGAGAGAGAGAGAGAGAGAGAGAGAGAGAGAGAGAGAAAGGATATCTCACTAAGAACTAAAAGTTTATGTTTACTTGTATTAGATTTCTTGGTGAAAGCCAGGAATAGAACACTGAAAGCAGCTGCAATCAGAACTACTTGGAATTCAGCCACCAGGAGATGTTTTGCCCTACATCAATAACTAGGGGTGAGAAGTGGTGTCGTATGTAGCTGAGCAGCAGGGTCACTTTAAGAGGTGAGAGCCTTCTGGTCTGCAGAAAGCCAACACTAGTGCTCACTAGGAAGTAGGTAGGCTTGTTTCCTCAGCATGTGCAACATTTCAACCTGTGCTTTTCTTTCCTGGACATCTTCCAAGAGTCTGATGTTTGATGTTCAACCAATAGCATAGCAATAAGAAGAAGGGAAAGTTTGGTTTCTCAGGAATGAGCAAGCAGTGGGAGCCTGCCTGTCTGCTGAGCTGCAGGTGTTCCCAATCATGCACTTAAAGAACATCTTGTTCAAGCAGGATGTAATGATGTATGGAGATATTTGCCATTCTTTCTTCTACTCAGTCATGCATCTGGTACTTGCTTCTGAGGAGAAAGTCTAAGACAGGATTGGTAAAACAGTCGATCTCGAATCTCTGCCAGGCTTTTGAATTCTTAAGCGAATCGGATATTTACAGGAAAGAGAAAGATAGCTGCAGTCCCATCTTTACATTGAAGAAGCATTTTTATTTGTCCTTAGAAATGGAAGGACTAAGGGGACGGATATGCCCGCAGTTTGCTTCTGAAGTGTTTCTGAAAGGGACCAGAGCCTGGAACAACAACAACAACAACAACAACAACAACAACAACAACAACAAAATAGCCAGAAGTATAAAGTATATAAGAAAATGGTCCGTGTATAGCCTTGTAGGAAGGTTTTGACTCACAGATATTTGGGGCTTTTGGATTCAATAGCCTTGGTGATCAAATAAAAGACTTTTGTATAAATGTTTTATGCCTACTTCACTTCTGACCCATCATATTCTAGGAACTGGCACTGATTTATTCTGCCAGCATGGAGTAATAATAAAATGGCTTATAATTTTGTGATTGTGAGGATTTTGGTTCTCATTGCAGGCCACTTTATGAATCTTAAATTCTTTAAGAATTTTACAAAATTAGCTCACTTAATGATCATGAGAGTTCTGTGACTTGTCATTTTATACTGAAGTTGTCATTTTATACTCAAAGTTAGAGATTAAGGGACTGAAGGCAAACATCCAGATTTCGGCTGTAGTTTGTTTAACTCTAATGTTAATGCTGGTATAGTAATAGCCAAAGAAATACACGCTTCTCACATATTTTACTGAGTTTTCAGATGTAGCCAATGGATCTTGCATTTATTATTGAAATAAAGGTATTTTATCTTGGCACTACTACAAAGAAGGCAATCATCCACTTAATTTAGAGGTGAAAGCAAAAGCTATGTACCTTGATCTGGTCATAATCCTTTGGTTGGCCATCACAAGTCATAAGTGGAAATTTAAAATTCACAAAGGGACCTATCTATGGCCTCAACACAGTTTCATGTTCTCAGCTAAGTATCTGGAACATAAGCCCCCAATAAATATCAGCTTCTCTAATGATTATGATGACAATTATGGTTATTACCACCCATAGAAAGCTTCACAGAGACAATTTACCAGCACACAATTGCTGCTCCTTCAGGTCTGTCTTCTGGTTTCACAGAGGTGGACTTATCTGAGGTCATCACGGTGATTGTCCGATGTGGTAGATGCCCAAGGTTTTTAATTCTTTCTTGGGTCTATTTTTGGAGGAAGAAAATCTGATAATCTAAATCAAGACTTTGGTATATTAATTCAGAACTATTTGCATTTAGAAAAGGGGAAAAGCTTAATAAAAAGGAAAACATATTTAACAGCTACATCACAGGTTTCTTCAGATATCTATTGATGCATAAGTACGATGTAATAGCCGAGGTTCATTGGGAGGGTCAGGCTTACCAATGGAAAGGAAACTGGCCTCTCAGTTCTCACTTTATCCTTTTTTACTTCTTTGATGACTTGGACAAGACACTGTCTTTCAAGAGCTGAAGGAATTATATAAGCATGGGCAACCATGAGCAGTGAGGGCAGAAACACCTCTTTGGTAATATTAAAACCAAACAGCATCTCATAAAACCTATTGAGAAGTAGCTCCGTTTCATAGAGGAAATGGGAGTTGACTTGCTACATTTTGGGAATAAGAAATAGCAAATACAGGAAAAGTTTGTCAATAACAGCTCCCACAGAGGTCTGTATTATGGAACAGATACTCACTGAATAAATCTTGAATGTTTGGGAGAGTCTAGTTTTTGGAGAATAACATGAATAAATGAAGCTCAGCAATGAAATGCTAAATTTCCAGTGGGCAACACACTTGTTGGTATAGACCAGCTCATTTATTTAGTATAAATAAAGTAAGCTCATTCTCATGACATGTAGAAAAGGGGGCTTAGTTACATATGATATTCAGTAAGAATTTATGGGATCAGTGGCTATAGTATATGAAAGTGCAGACAGTAGAGAGCTTGTGAGTTAAGGTATCAGTTTGGCCAAAAGCTCCTTTCTTAGGATCTAACTGTCTGTGTGACCTTGGCTCGGTTTCCCAAGGTTTCATTTTCAAATGCTTTCTTCATGAAATGGCAAAGCTTGACAATACTGGAGTCCTTTCCACTCTATGAAGATGACAAAATAAATTCTGTGCTCCTGCATGTTCAAATGAAAGTTGATACTCAATCTTCCATCTGAGACCTTTAGGCCGTCTTTATTTTAAAGTTACTTTTAGCTAAAGTGATTTATAATTTCATTTTCTATGAAACCATCACTAGACCAATAATCCTGTTTTTTTATTCTATATGCTACTTTCTGATTACCTGCACAAAATATTATTGTTAATTTTTAGAGATAAATGGAATTATTAAGCTATTTTTCTTTCAGAAAGATATTCAAAAATTAAGTCTATGGATTTTTTTTCTAATAGGGCTTATGACATATTTATGAGAACATTGACATTATTTTTAAAGATTTATTTTATTTTATATTTGTACCCAAATGTATATATGTATTCCCTCTGTGTACACATGCATGTAGATAATATTTGAGGACATCAGATCTCCTAGAACCGAGTTACATGTGTTTGTGAACTCCCTGACAAGATTTTGGGGAATTTAACCTAGATCCTGTGCAAGAGCATGAAGTGTTTTTCACTGCTCAGCCATCTCTTTAGGACCACATTTTGACTTATTATTTTTTTAAATAAACTTTTTTTCAGTGAATATACTCTTCATGCAGACAATTTCACAACTAATAACATGCAACTAACTTATTTGCCCATGTAACCACTATTCAGTCCAAGGAATCGACAGTAACCTCCTTTGTAAAAACCACTCTTAATGAACACTTCCTCATTCTCAGGGTGAACTTGCCTTGGTTTAAATATTGCAGTGATTCATGAACATTTTAGAACTTCATATAAATGGAATCATTTCAACATGTATAATTCTAAGTCTGACTTACTTAATTCAATAATGTTCTATAAAACTTACTTTAGGTTGTACTATATGGCTATATTTCTTTTATTTTTATCTGTGCATAATGTTCCACTAAGGACAACATTAATTACATACATAGTAATATTTGTGGGCACTTATACCTTTGGTTTTCATTTTTTCAAATAATGCTATTTTGAACAAACTTATTCCTTATGGTTTGTTAGAAATAAGCAGTTCTCCTACTACATATTCAGGAATCATAGAGTATGTACATATTTAGTTTTAAAAGATACTACCAAAATATTCTTCCCAACTTGATCTGTTTGCCATACATGTACATTCCAGTACATTCTCATTCTCATTAGCGATGGCCACAGTCAGTCGTTCACTGTTCTGATGGCTGTGTGATGGTGTCTCATTGTGGCTATAATTTTTGTTTTGCTACTATCAGATTTTATTTCTCATGAAGATGCTTTCTTTTGGGAATGACATTTGAAGTTTCATGCTTCTTTATGGAATATCTTATTTTTATTGACTCATACAAGTAATATGTTAGGTATATGCAGTGTATTCATCTCTTCCCACAATGTAGCTTACATGCTGAAGCTTTATTTCTTTTCATGAATAGAAGTTCTTATTTTTATTACCATTAAACCTATTAGTGTTTTTCTTTCATTTCTCCCTACTCCTCCCATTTTTTGAGACAGGTTCTCACTATGTAGTCCCTATTCTCTTAAACTCTCTAGGTAGACCTGGCTGGCTTTGAATTCACAGAGATGATTGACTTTGCCTCCTGAATGATGAGATGACAGGTGTATACCATCATGCCAAATTTATTTATTTATTTATTTATTTATTTAGATGATTCCTGCACATCTGTTTAGAAAAAATTTCATTTTTATTTTTGGAAATTTTTTTTGCAAAATTTATTTTAATTTCCCTTTTATGTTTAGGTCAGCTATCTTTTTGGAATTATTATTTTAATATATGGATACTAACTGTGTTTTAATTATTCTTTAGGTCATCAGCCTTCTCTACCAGGGTGTAAAGAGCTAAGATGGAAAATTATATTTTAAAGTCGGTTTATTTTCTAAGGGAACCATATGTGTAATGCTTAAGTTCTTTCCACTCACAAACAGAAGAAAATTTAGTTGATTTTTCTCTCTGGGTTAAAAATACCATTTTAAGAGTCATTGAAAATGGCATCCTAGTGTGTCATTGGGGCAAACCTCTGCATCACTCAACACCATTGTAACCACAATGCTGACTAACTTTGAGCTGATTTCTTTCTTGCACCTGGCATAATCTCATTACCAAGGCTATTGATGCCATTTTCTAGGTCAGGCCAAGGAATATGAAGTAGAAAAGGAAGCTGTCCAACACTGATTTATGAGTTATTTCCTTTTTTAAAATTTTATTTTCTAGTGGTTATTGACTTAACCTTTTTTTATACTTAAAAATATTAGATAATATAGTTTTCTTGCTCAAATATCATATAAAGATTTTAGAACATCTTTACCTGTCTATATTTTCCAAGTACCTCTATTCTCTCTTGGCTTCTCACTTTTATGATTTTATATGTGACTCTCCATGATATATATCATTGATATATATACATATATATATATATATATATATATATATATATATATATATATATCTCCTGTATAGAATACAAAGGTGAATAGCCAGACAATAGACACAAGAAGTCATTAGGAAAAGCACTTATTGGGATAGAAACCTACAGAGACACAAAAAGTCAGTAGTCATGAAGGTATTTATCATTGTCTCGGCACAGTAGACAGGGATCCAAAAAGTTGTAATAGTTCACTGTGCACTGCTGTTAACAGAATTAGTAAGTGCTGGATAATTTACAAAGAAAAAAACTTCGTTTGACTTTCAGTTCTGGAGGCTAGAAATTCCAATACCAAGATCCTGGATCTAGAGAGGGTGTTCTGACTGCCACTCCATTGTAAAAGGCAAGATTATGGAAAAGAGAAGAGGAGGAATACACTTTTTTTTCCTTTTGAGATTATAAAATAATTAAATAATTTATCCTTTCCCCCCCTTCCCTCTAAACCTTTCTATATTATATGGTCATCTGTTTTCAATTCATTCATTGTTGTTACAAGCATATACTTATTGTAAATACATATACATCCCTATATATAAAACATGCTCTGTATTATGTTCTTAGATGCAGGAGCCCTCTTTTACAATGACATTCTCTCTTCTATGATAATATCCTTACTTTGTTATCTAATCCTATTTTTTATTTTAAAATTGAATATTTTATTTGTTTACCTTTCATATGTTGTCCTCTTTCCTGGTTTCCCCTCTTCAAACCCCCTATTCCATACCCCCTTACCCTGCTTCTATGAAGGTGCTACTTTACCCACCTACCCACTCCCACCTCACTGCCCTAGCATTCCTCTACACTGGGGCATCAAGCCTTTACAGGACCAAGGGCCTCTCCTTCCACTGATGCCAGATAAGGCCCCTTCAGCTCCTTCAGTCCTTCCCCTAACTCCTCCATTGAGGTCCCTGTGCTCAGTCCAATGCTTGGCTGTGAGCATCCATATTGGTCAGGATTTGACAAAGCATCTCAGGAGATAGGTATGTCAGTCTTCTGTCACCAAGCACTTCTTGGCATCCACAAGAGTGTCTGGGTTTGGTGTCTGCATGTGGGATGGATCCCCAGGTGGGGCAGTCTCTAGATGGCCTTTCCTTCAGTATCTGCTCCACTCTTTGTCTCTGTATTTCTTTTTACACGAGCAATTCTGGGTTAAAATTTTGGAGATGGGTGGGGGGCCCCATCCCTCAACTAGGGGGCCATGCTTGACCTCTAGATTTGGTTTTGACAAAGATCCCACATTGTGTCAACAATGCTTCACTAATAACTAAGCTTCTAGCAGACGAACTTTGGGAAACACAGTCTAGCTATCCCATTGTCTATGTTTTCTGGTATTGAGCAGTTGTAAGGAGTTGTTGTAGAAGGTAGTTATATTGTCTTTGTATTTATTGTGTTTTGTATATCTGTAGGATGAATGTATCTTCCAGTTTCATCTTCTTTTCTCATTACTTCTGTGGGCTTGCTTTGTTTTGTGTGAGTCTTCCTGGTTCTCAACTTGGGTTTATGTTTTATTGTACTATTTAGTGTATATGGTGACAATGTCAGTAAGATATGCAGTGATTTGACAGCAGTCTCCACAATAAGCTGCAGTAAAAGATGCTGCTGTGCTTGTGTGTTATCATTAAGGTCCAGATACAGTGCCATTCAAGAACTGGTTAGGAAAAACAATTTATAGTATTTTAGAAAAAAGCATTTTACAAGGATTAAGAAGTACAAAGATAAGGGAGTGTGAAAAGGGAAAAAAGGAATTAATAAAAGACAGATATATAAGTCAGATCTACAAGAAATAATAAATATAGAATAGATACAGAAAAAGAAAGGATATTTATAGAGTCTACTTAGGTAAGATACAATCTAAAATAAAAAGTACTACACAATTAAATTATAAACAGAATAAACAACTATTAGATAATAAAAATAAAATAAAATTTAACAGAAAATATTATAACACCACTCAATATTGCTTTCTAGCGCAGAACAATATGGCTGCTCTTGTCCCTGAGTTGGTCTTTGTAGCTGGCTCTATAAGTTGGGAGAGACCTGCTGCCTACCACCTGCAACTACATCTCTGCTGTGCTGGGGATTATACTTTCAATACATGGGTTTCTGTGAGGTTGTGAAAGTATGCAAAAACACCTATATGTTTGTGCTTACTTTTGCTCTTAGCTGTTAACTTTCTGGTTACATCTCAGCTGTGTGGGTCTTGGTTTTGTATTTTTTTTTGTTGTTGTTCATCTGTTTGTTTTAGCTCATAATGGTTACTATTCTTCTCTGTTCTGTTTATATCCTTTGAGAAGACTATTCCACACTCAGTGTGATTCTTATATCTCCCTGTTGTAGCTCACTGAAGTGGTGGTGGTGGAGGTGATCCCATTCATAAATTCTTCAAGCGAATCACTCTGCAGTGCTGGGGGAGAATCTTAGGCTTCTCTCCAGGCTTTCATGCTGCACTTTTGCTGCAGTCTCCACTGATCTGCTGGAGTATACATATCTTTTGGTTGCAGCCTGATCCTTCTCTTTCTGGTTTGTTTTTCTTATGGCATCCAGGTCCAGAGGGGCCATTACCACCACAGCAGCAATCGTTGACCCCCATCCTGGCCCTAGCAGTGTTTGTGTCAACAGGAAAACAGGTTGTAACTGTTCATGGCTGCTTCTCATTGGAGGATATCATAACTTTCACCCCTGCTTTGTCATCTTCTCCATATCACTTGCCCTTTTCACAGCTTTCCACTGTCACGGGTATACTTCTGCCTTTTATCTTATTTAAATAGAGTCTGTTTTATTTTTTCAAGATTCTCTTTCTTCATGAGGTTACACAGAGGCAGATACTAAGTTGACCATCCTTCCTTACAGTGTCCTCAAGACTTTATAGAGAAGAATCATGTTTACATAGTTTTTCTTGGAATGGAGGGAGAGACTAAGAGGGATGAAGTTAGAAAGACTAAAGTTTGTAAAGGAGATAATTGAACTGAGTGAGATGAAGACAGAAACTTGTTCTCATATTTGTGAGGATAAAACAAAGAGGGCAGATGAGGAAAGTCGGGGCTGGGAACTCAATATGCCCAAAGAGGATCCACAGCACAATTTGTTCAGAAATACCTGAGAAGTGGAGACTAGAGTTTGTTTCTTCTTCTTCTTCTTCTTCTTCTTCTTCTTCTTCTTCTTCTTCTTCTTCTTCTTCTTCTTCTTCTTCTTCTTCTTCTTCTCCTCCTTTTTGAATTAAGAACTGTTTACTTTGAAGCTCTATGCATCACATACTGTAATAAGCTACTTCCTCTTGTTACCAATCCTTAGTCAGAGTCACCAAATACACAGGTAAGGTAAGCTTACAGAAGCAAAGATGGCATGTTCTAGGCAGCATTATGATTATAGTTGCAAATGTGGTCACTACTTAAGAAGACAATTTGTGAATTTATAGAACATGTGGTAGTCATGATAGAGTAGTCAAATTGCATAAGAATACTGTAATATTAAAAAAGAACCTGTCAACCTCTATTTATTTTTCAATTATTCCATTGCTTTCTAAATGTTTATTAAAGATCTACAACATACCCTCAATTCTGCAATAAGAGTAATGAGCAAACTATAGTCCCCGTCTGTGTCTACATTGATTTCTGTTAGTGAAGACAGATAATATTTTTTTTCCATAAAAGAACAAAGCAAGAGAATTGGAAGAAGAATTCTCATATAGATGTGTCTATAAAGGTTTCACAGAGGGAAGAATATTTAAGCAAAAATGAAAATGTTTGGAAAAGATCATGGCTGCTAAATAAGTGTTCCATGAGATGGAGAACCAATATCCAGAGACACTGCTCATGTGTCCTGGCATCAGCAAGAAGGCGGTGTTTGGGAGGGCTAAGTTGTGCTGAATGAGTAGGGTAAACTATAGATGAAGATAGAGATGAGATATTGCCAACATTTTATGATCTTGCAAACTTAAAACTTCACAAATAGCTTTGTATTTCTCTGTGAAGGTGATAAACACACCTTAGAAGGATCTAAGTATGCTGAATGTTTTCTGCTTTGAATTTTCTACCAATTTGCTAAGTGAGATGAATTACCACAACTTTCACTCAAAATGTATGCTTTTGATGATTATTTTGTTGGGTGTAAGCTGCTAAGAACACAGATACTTTTGATGGCATGCATATGTTGAAGCTATAGCATGCAAAGCAACTGAAGGCTTAAAATATTTTTTAATCAGTGTTTGTGATGTGATTGATCAAAGATCATCAATAAATTATTTTAAGAACTGGCTCATCTTCTAGCAGCTTGTTGGTTGCCATACATTTGTATATCAAAAGGATGCTTGATAAAGCAGAATGGACATGATTGTAACAATCAGAAATTCTTATATAATGGTATTTGTATGTATTTCTATTAAAACTCATTTTAAACAGAAAAATCTCTGTTCAAATTTGAGATTTTCCTCTTTGTTTATTAATGTTGCTTAATTCTAGTATTTAGAGTGGGAGGTAAAACTCCCCTGATAGAATCATTATAAGTCTCTAAGGGTGATATGTCAAGTCTATAGAGAAGAAAACCGTCAAGTTTGCTGGAGTGTATATTTGTTTATATCGACACAACATATTTTGTTATTAGAATTTTCTCTTTGACTTTTCATAACATACCTTGAATGTTGAATATTTGTATAAGATACTGGTTCTAAGACATTGGTAAATTCGACTTGTGGGGATCAATTGGCAATAATGGAGATAGTTTTTGTTATTATGACTTGAAGTTATTACTGGCATCTAGTAACAACTTGGCATCTTGGGAGAGGCTGGAAATGTTACTAAGCATCTTCAGATGGGACAGTCCTCTTTCCATGCCCTGACAATTAGTCCAAATTGCCAGTATTGCTAATGTTGAGAGACTTTTCCTAAGTGTTGAGTTGAACAGTGTAGACTCAGCTGAAGATTTCCGTTTTAATCACATGATTTTCTCATTGGAACATTGTGAAATACCACTACAGCCTCATTATCAAGCAGACTAGAAAGAATTTTGTAGTTTGTGAAATAGTAGAATAGTGAGCAAATATTCTTGTTCCTGATGTGGCCAGTTTGGGCTGCTACACTGATACTGAGCTTAGTCACTGGTTTCTGGTTACTAACAGTATTAGATGTGACATTAGACAAGTTCTCACCTGGGCATATGCAGTTTGGCTTGTCTTTGACTCTGCTGCTATTTGCCATTAAAAGTTTGACTAAGTGAAAGAGATACATTTGGATCACATACAAACCAAGGTCAAGCCTTGTCCAGCTGAGGTGCAGCCCAAACCAGGGCTGTCACTAAGCACAGCCGAGGTCAGCATACACGCAGACTTGCAGACTTGCAGATCTACAGATAGAATGATAGATGCTAATCCTTGTAAGACAGTTAATTACTATTGTTGTGTCAGTAGCTGTCCCATATGATACCTGGGGAAGGAGTTTTCTTAGATTCTCCAGTGTTTATGTTTGATGGCTTTGTTACTTTTCTTATCAAACAAAATGAAGCAAAACAAAGAAATCAGGCAAAAGCAAAATAATAGCTACAGAATATAACAACACCCACTAACAATCTTTCATCCTTGGGTCTGGATTCTATAGTGTTTACTCTCAGGTGAAATTTCCTGGGAAGCTATTCATTCATTATCTGTGATCCCACCACCCAGTGCATCCTTCTGTCTATTTCCCCCTTTCCATAATGCTTATTTGGAAAGTGTTTATTGATAGGTTTACTAAGCAGAGGAACTTTGGGGGTAGAAACCATGACATGTGAGCCATCTGTTGTGGCATATGTGCTAGTTAGTGACTCGCTGCTTGGCAGTGTCATAATTGTGATGTAAAGACTTGAGTGGAATAAGGAAATTGTGCTGACTTAGCATTTGTATCATTTGTATTCACATATCCATGGCTTATGTTCTGAGGGTAAGAAAAAAGATCAAAATAAAGTAGTTAGTGAAAACCTGCTGGGTCTGAGGGAAGACTGGCCTGGAGAAGGGCCTTGCACAGATGGCAGAATATCTGCTTCATGTGCCATGTGAGCTCACAGAGGGGCAGCTTCCTTGACAGCTGGTGGTAGTGCTGAGCCAGTGCTTTTCTGATACTAAATGCAAAATTATGAGCAAAAAGCCAGTGTTGACACTGTAAAATAATCTTTTTACCTGGAGATAAATGTAGAGACACACGTGCTTGTAATAAACCACACACACACAAACACACACACACACACACACACACACACACACACAGAGAGAGAGAGAGAGAGAGAGAGAGACAGAGAGACAGAGAGACAGAGAGAGACAGAGAGACAGAGAGACAGAGAGAGACAGAGAGAAATCTTTTACACAGATTTCCCCAGTGATAGTGTTTTGTAAAATTTTAGCACAACCAAGGCATTGACATTAATGCAGTCAGACATAGAACATTTTCATCATCAAAGAATCCCTCCTCAGGTAAAAGAACAATGTGTCTGAAAAAGTCACAAGATGCCACATTATTATATATTAACCTAAAATTACATATCTCATGTAAGTATATGTATACAGTATATGTATGTTGTGTAAATGAATATATCTTGTCAAGGCTGACAAAGCTTCCTCCAGGAGCTGGAGAATATTTCACAAAAATCCCAAGATTAGGCATGAAAAGACTTCTTTTGAGTTGTTGGTTAGTGTTGTACAAAAGACTCCTGAAACAACTATTGCTTTTGCTTTTGATTGCCCTCAGACATGGAAAGAAAGTCCCTATTGTTGAAGACACTAAGTACTTTGGATACAGAACCCAGAGAACCTAAGCTGGATCTGACGTCAAGCCTCCTTGGAGACTAGCTTTCATGGTACCAGAAGGTTCCATAAAAATTTCTGAGAGAGGGAACAAGCCAAATAGTCTTACCTAGCAATGGTCCCTATGAGGCACAATAACAACCCTAAGGGTACAATAATACCACACCTATCTTGGCAGTAACAAGCAGTTCTCTAGTTGGATGTAAGGCCTTTCCAACCAGAAAGAAATAATACTGAATATTTCTTTAAGTGTTTCCAAGTCATTTGAGATTCCTTTATTGAGAGTTCTTTGTTTGGATCTGTACTTCACATTTTAATTCAGTTACTTGTATTTGAATATATAGTTTCTTTAGTCTTTTAAATATATTTTGATATTAATCCTCCTGGTGTTGGTAAGAATCTTTTCCCATTTGGTATGCTGCTGGTTTGTCCCAGTGATGGTGTTCTTTGTCTTACAGAAGCTTCTCACTTTCATGAGGCTTGATTTATTAGTTGTTGATCTTAGTTCTTGTGCTACCATTGTTATGTGAAGAATCTCCTACATCAATAAATTCAAGGCTACTGCTACTTTCCCTTTTATCAGATTTGCTAATCTGGATGTATGCTGAAGCCTTGGATCCATTTGAGTTTGTGCAGGGTGATAAGCATGAGTCACTTTTCATTCTTCTACATGCAGACATCCAGTTTGACTAGCACCACTTGCTGGTGATGCTTTCTTTTTTTTCCTCAGTGTGTGTTTTTGGTTACTTTATAAAAAATTAGGTATCCATATATTTTGGGATTATGTCTGGGTTTTCAGTTTGAATCCATTGATCACTGTTTCTGTTTTCATGTCAAAACCAGGCAGTTTTTAATTATTGAAACTCTGTAGTCCAACTCGAAATCAGGGGCACTTATATCTCCAACAATGTGTATTGTTTAGGGTTGTTCTAGCTATACTGGGTTTTTGTTTTTTCATATGAAGTTCAGAATTGTTATTGCAAGGTGTATGTACATAATTGTGTTAGAATTATGATGGGGATGACATTAAATATGTAGATTGCTTTTGGAAGGATGACCATTATTTTAATCCTACTGATCCATGAGCTTGAGGGATCGTTCTATCTTTTGATATCTTCTTCAAACTCTTTCTTCAAAAACTTGAAGTTTTTATAGTAAAAGTCTTTCACTTGCTTGGTTAGAGTTACCTCAAAAACCTTATCAGCTGTAGGAGTTCACTGGTAGAATGTTTGGGGATACTTAGGTATACTATCATATCATCTGCAAGTAGTGATACTTTGACTTCTTTTTTTTTCAATTTGAATCCCCTAGATCTCTTTTAGTTGTCTTATTCCTCTAGCCAAGACTTTAAATAATATATTGAAGAGATATGGGGAGAGTAGACAACCTTATTTTGTTTCTTATTTTATTGTTGCTTTGATTTTTGGTCAACTTAACTTGATGTTGGCTATTGCCTTGCTGTAAACTGCCTTTATTATGTCTAGGCATTATCACTTGTATCCCAAATCTCCATAAACTCCCCAGGACTTTTATCATGAATGGGGTGTTAGATTTTGCCAAAGGTCTTTTTTTTGCATCCAACTAGATGATTATGTGTTGATTATGTAGTTTTCTTCCAATTTTTTAATATGACAGATTACATGTATTGATTTTCATATATTGAACCATCTTTACATCGCTGGGATGAAGCCTATTTGATCATGGCAGATAATTTTTTTGATATATTCCTGGACTTGGTTTGCAAGTATTTTATTAAAAAATTAAAACTATGTTCACTAGGGAAATTTGTCAGTAATTCTCTTTCTTTGTTGAATCTTCATGTGGTTTAGGTATTAGGGTAACTGTGGCCACATTAAAAAAAAGTGGGCAATGTTCCCTCTGTTTCTATTTTGTGGAATAATTTGAGAAGTATTGGTGTTAACTATTCTTTGAAAGTCTAGCAGAGTTTCAAGCTCAATGTGCTGAAGTTATTTGGCTATGGACTTTTTTGGGTTGGAAGACTTTTAATGACAGTTTCAATTTTATTTGGGGTTATAGGTCTGTTTAAATTGTTATCTGATATTGTGTTAACATTGGTAAGTGATACCACACAAAAAATATTCTTTTCTTTTAGATTTTTTTCTATTTAGTGAAGTACGCATTTTTCAAGTGTGTCTTTATGATTCTCTGATTTTCCTTGGTATCTTCTGTTATGTCTCTGGTTAGTTTCTGACTTTGTTAAATTGGAGATTCTATCTTTATCCTTTAATTAGGTTGAATAAGGGTTTGTTTATCTTGTTGGTTTTCTCAAAGAACCAACTCTTAGTTTTACTGATACTTCATTTTGTTTTCTTTGTTTTTATTTTATTGATTTTAGCTCTGAGTCTGATTATTTCTTGCTGTGTACTCCTCTTGGTTGTGATTACTTCTTGTTCTAGAGATTTCAGTTGTGCTATTAAATTGCTAGTAATATATCTCTCCAGTTTTTGTGTGCAGCACTTAATAGTTTGCATTTGCCAATAAGAACCTCTTTTATTGTTTCCCAAAAGTTTGAGTATGCTGTATATTTATTTTCATTCCATTCTAGTCTATAATTTCTTTCTTTATTTCTGTCTTGATTCAGTTTTCATTCATTCTTGCATTTGTTGAGTCTTGCTTTGATTCAAAGTATGTGATCAATTTTTGAAAATGTTCCATTAGGTGCAGAGAGGAAGGTATATTTGTTTCTGTTTGTTTCTTCTTTAAATATCTATTAAGTCCATTTGGTTTACAACATTTTTTAGATATAGTATTTTTTCTGTTTAGTGTTTCTCTGGGTGACATCACCTGTTCATTGGTAAAGTTTGGCATTGAAGGTTTGAAGTCTTCTACTATCAATGTCTGAGAGTCAGTATGTATTTTAAGCTGTAGTAAGCTTTTTTTTTTTATACACTTGAATGCTTTGTTGTTTTGGGCATAGATGTTAGGAATAGCAATGTTGCAGAGACTGAAGGAATGGCCAACCAATAACCTGTTCAACTTGACACCCATCCCACGGGCAAGCACAGTCCCTGACACTTATAATAATACTCAGATATGCTTGCAGACAGGAGTCTAGCATGGCTGTCCTCTGAGAGGCTCCATCTAGCAGCTGACTCAGACAGATGCTGACAACCACAGCCAAACAATGGATGGAGCTTGGGTACTCTTATCAAAGATTAAAAGAAAGGATGGCAGCTCTTAATGGGATAAACACTCTATAGGAAGACCAATAAAATCGACTAACCTGGACCCTTGGTGCTCTCAGAGACTGAACCACTAACCAAAAGACATACACGGGCTGGACATAGATCTCCCTGTAAAGATGTTGGGCTTGGTCTTCATGTGGGTCCCAAATAAATGGAGTAGGTGCCATCCCAAAAGATGTTGTCTGTTATGTGGGATATATTCTTCTAGCTGGGCTTCTTTATCTGGACTCAGTGGGAGAGGATGTCCCTAGCCTCATGAAGACGTTATGTGCCAGGGTTGAGGAATACCCTGGGGGGCCTCCACCTGCTCAGAGGAGAAGAGAAGGTTGAGTAGTGGAAAAGACTGGGGAGGGAGAGAGGGACAGTGAGTGGTATGTAAAGTGAATAAGTAAAAAAAAAAAAAAACAAAGAATTTAACTACAATGTCTTTTGGTGGATTTTTTTCATGAGTATGTAATGTTTATTTATATGCTTTGATTAGTTTTAGTTTGAAGTCTATTTTATTAGATATTAAAATGGCTACACCAGTGTAGGAGGAGCTTATGTGGGAGGAGTAAGGAGAGAAAGAGGAGGAATAAGAAGAGGAAGAGGAGAAGGAAGAGGAGCTAGGAGATGAGGGAGAATGAGAGAGGGGGGCATGGAGGTAGATGTTCACTTGTCTCTAGCAGTCAAAGGTAGTTGGTACATGTAGTTTGGGTATTGGGTTACACCTCTGATTGTATGGGCATCTCGTTATTAATCATTACCAAATATATAAGCCTTTGGATAATCTAGGCATTAGAGTCTCATTTGTAATGAGCCTGCATAGATGGTGGGATGGTCTGGGCAATATCCATCCTGGCAGAGACAGCATGGAAGATTCTCAGAGCCATCTCCCATGCTGGTGTCTTGTGGGTGGCAGGGCTGGTATTTCTGGCTGGCCATATCTAGTTGCAGTGCAAACATGGCCTCTGTCTAGAGAACATGGTGGCTGAGCTATGCAGAGTTGCTCCAGCTTAGATAGTAGGCTTTACCTGTGGCCGTTTTTTAAAAATAATTATTACAACACACCAGCTTGCTTTTTAGGTCCAACTCTTTATCCTAAGGGAATATTTATCATTAATGTTGAGGTGTGTTTCTTGGACTTAGTAGAAGCATTGAACTGATTTTTATATCTGTTCTGTTAGCCTGTGTATTTTGATTGGAGGATTTAGACAATTAGTATTGAGACATATCAATGACCTATGATTGTTCTTTCCTGTTATTTTGTTGTTGGTAATGGTGATGGTGATGTGTGTGTGTGTGTGT
Organism: Arvicanthis niloticus; assembly: GCF_011762505.2. Lineage (NCBI taxonomy): Eukaryota > Metazoa > Chordata > Mammalia > Rodentia > Muridae > Arvicanthis > Arvicanthis niloticus. Next base: position 109,618,306 of record NC_047659.1, on the reverse strand, counting down.
GTGTGTGTGTGTGTGTGTTTCTTCTGATTTTGCTGTCTGCGATTATTTATTCTTGGTGTTTTCTTGCATGTAGTTAACGTTCTCAGGTTGGAATTTTCTTTCTAACATCTTCTGTGGTGGTGGATATATAAATAGATATTGTTTAAATTTAGCTTTATAATGGAATATCTTATTTTCTCCATCTGTATTATGCAAGATATAATAATCTGTGGTCTCCTAGAATCTTCAGCAATTTGTCCAGGTCCTTCTGGCTTTTAGAGTCTCCAGTGAAAAGTCAAGAATGATTCTAATAGGTCTGCCTTTGCTCTTTTCTCCTTGCAGCTTTTAATAGTCTTTCTTTGTTCTGTACATTTAGTGTTTTGATTACATACCAGGGTGACTTTTTCTTCTGGTTCAATCTCTTTGGTGTTATCATTGCTTCTTGTACCTTTATAGGCATCATATTCTTTAGGTTAAAAAAAATTTCTTCCCTGATTTTATTGAAAACAATTTTTTTGGCCTTTGAGTTGGGATTCTGTTTTTCCTTTATTCCTATTTTTCTTAGGTTTTGTATTTTCATACCACCCCAGATTTCATAGATGTTTTGTGTCAGTTTTTTAGATTTAACATTTTCTTTGAGGAATATATTTATTTCTCCTATTGTTTCTTCAATGTCTGAGATTATTTCCTCCATCTCTTGTATTTTCTTTACAATTGAATATTATTCTGTAGTGTATGTGCACTACACTTTCATTATCCAGTCAGAGATTGACGGTTATTTAGATTCTTTTCATTTCCTAGATGTTATAAATATAGCAGCCATTAAAATAACTGAAGAAAATATTTGTGACATAGACATTTGAGTCTCTTGAGAATAGAAAATGAAGTTATCAGTAGCTTGGTTGATTTAATTTTAGCTTTTTGAGAATTCTCCATGTTAATTTTCATAGTGGCTAAATCAATGTAAAATAAATCTTTTAATATTTAAAATCACCCTTTGTCCTTTTTGTCATGACTTCCATTCTTTACCAGATTTTTTAAAATACTCAACATTTATCAATTTGTTACAGTTTCCCTAATTTTAGAAAATACATATTATTCAATTCTTGAATTACCCTTTTCTTACCAGCATAATTCTCAGGAGATTCCTTTAGGTGTTGTGAGTATCAATAGTTTACTCTTAAAAAAAACCCGAGAGCTAATATTTGTGTGGATGTATACACTTTGTTTAACCATTTACTTATTATGGAACATTTGGTTTGTTTCCATATTTTGGCTACTATGAATAAAGCCACTCTAAACTTTAAGTATGCATTTTTGTGTAAACAGTTTCATGTCAGTGGGATAAATGCCCAGGAGTGTAATTGCTAAATTATGTAATAGACAGATATTTAGCTTTTAGAGACATCTAATAATACTTTCCATTTTGTCTATTCTAATCTACCTTTCAAATATTCATTAATGACCTAATTTATCTACATCTAATATTTGATGCTACTTTTAAAATGTCCGGATAGATATGTATTGACATCTTATATGTCTTTAATTTGTATTACCCTCATTGCCAATAATATTGAAACTCTTTTCACGAGTTTATTTGCAATCTGCATACTTTCTACAATAAAATGGCTCCTTGTATATTTTTCCCATTATCTAAATAAATTGCTTGTTTTATTCTGTAACATGTTGGGAGTTATTTATATAATATCAATAAAAGTCTTTGGCCAGGTAAATGAATTTAAATATTTTTTCAGTTGATAGCTTGTCTTCTTGCCTTCTAAATTTAATTTTGAAAGGGTAGATCTTTAATTTTCATGAGTATCATTTTAACCTCTTTCTTGTTTATTTATTGTTTTCCTCTTCTTTTATTGTGCATGCATTATGATGTGTTTTTTATACCCATCCCATTCCCTTCCCTCCAACTCCCTCACCATTTCTTTTTTCCTGACTTCACTCTCTTTTCATTCTTTCTCTCTCAACCAACTGATTTCCCTTAGTGCCCTTAGGGCATTGGTATAGAACACCAACTTGAGTATGTGTAGGTTTTTCTTTTTCTTTTTTTTTTTTTTAACATTTGCAGCTCTGAAGAAAACTAACTTGTCTCACAGCCAACAGCTCCTCTCTCAAATAGAAGTGGGACATCATGAGCCCCACCTCTACTCATGTTGAACTAGCTTGATCTTGTGTGGGTCTTGTGCATGCTGCCATTGTGAGTTCCAGTGTGTGTGTGTGCATTGGTCCATCATGGTTAAGAATTCCTTGCCTAGTGTTAGAGTCAGAAGATTTTATTCTTTTACTAAACATATAATCTTCTACTTTACATTGAACTACCTGACACATTTGAGGTACATATTACACAACATGCTAGTCAAGTCTCTATGGGTGCTCTTTTATTGCATCATTATTTATTTAAGAAAATGTCTTCTCTCCATGGAAATGCTGCTGTATTTTTCTTGAAAGATAAGCTAGAGTTATTATTATATGGTTCTATTCAGAATGTGTGTGTGTGTTTTAAAAAATTATTCTATATATTTATCTTTGTCATTGATTGGTTAGTGTCAATTCAATAGATTATTTTTAGAATCAGTAAAATTCCTTCTTTTATTTTTTAAAATTTATTTAAATATAATTACATATATTAAATACAATTTTATAAATAAAATTAAATATAATTTTATAAATAAAATTACTTCTGGTTATTTTTGCTTTTCTGCATAATATTAAAACTATCATGTCTGCATCTACAAAAATGTTTCGTGGATTTTTATAGTAAATGTGAAAACTGCGTCAATTTAGGGAGACTGACATCTTTGCTATATTGAGTCATCCAATACATGAACACAGTACATATCATTTCTTTTTAACTCTCCTGATTTATTTCATCAATGTTTTGACACTTTCAGTAAATGTCTCACAATGGATTTTCTTAGATGTATGCCTAAATGTCTGTTTTCAACTATTATTATATTGCTTCTCTTGCTTCAGTGTTGATATACCTATTGGCAGTATACAAAAATAATTTCCTGTCTCTTTTATTTTGACTTTGATGAACAAGTTGTAAATATTTCTAGATGAATTTATTTAAAAACTGATGTTACTTCTTTGACTAGTTATCAGAATTTTCCAGTGAGAAAATGGGAGCCCAAAAGGGTTATTTTTATGAGTTTTATGAGTTTATGGTAAACAAAATGAGTTTGCAGATAAGGGTGCTTGATGCCAAGCTTGAGGACCTGAGTCTGATACACTGAACATACCCAGTAAAAGAATCAATTCACACAAGTTATTCTGTCCCCTCCACACACTATGTCATACACAAAGACATACACTAAGACACACAGACACAGTAAAGATACATAAATAATTATAAAATTAAGTTATAAAGTTAATTAACTTGTCAGTGATGAAGATATTCAAATGATCCACTTCATATTTAGTTATGTATAGTTTTAAACAATTCAATTGTATTCCTATTCTGCATCATTTTTATTATTAATAATTTGTACTTTCCTCTTTAATAGTATTGCTATAAGTTCAATAGTTTTGTTGTACTTTTCAATAACCAATTCTTTATGTCATTGGTTTTCTGTTATCATCTTCCTGTTTGTAATGTTATTGTTTACCTTAGTATTTATTGTTTCCATTTTCTGATTGTTTTAGGTTTATTTTGTTCTCCTTTTTTGATGCTCTTAAGGTATGCTTGAGGTTAGTAATTGGAGGACATTTTTCTTTTGTAAAGAATTATATACTTTTTTCTCTCAGTACTGTCTTGGTGTCCTGCCAATTGTGATACACAGTATTTTCATTTTCATTCAATTAAATACAATTTAAAAATGTACTCATTGCATTCTCTTTAATTCATAAGTCATTAAAAAGTCTGCTGTTTAGTTTGTAGTATTTTGCAGTGTTCATATTTTAATCCTGTTATTGATAATTTTATTTTATTTAGGAAAAGAATTCTTTCTACATGATTTCAATTTTTTAAGTGTGTTTACATTTGATCTGTTGTCTAGAGCATGATTAAATTGGGCAAGGTGTCCAATTTAATTCAATAAATGTTACATTGATCCTGATGTTTAATGGTATTTTATGAGGTATAAAATGAGGTATTTTATATCTTATGTGCTCTGTTAAGTTTTTACAATTGCTGAAAGAAAAACACTGAAGTTTCCAACATTAACTATGGTGATTTACTTTTCCCTTTATTCCTATTGGGTTTTGCTTCAGGCATTTTTTTAGGATTAGAAATATTTTATTTATTAATTTTCATTTACTTTTTCAGTGCCGATGAGTCAACTCAGAATCCAGTATCTGCTAGGCATGTACCCCACCATTGGCTGCTTTCTTAGGCTTTGCAATTATGTTTTCTGGCACATAAACATTCAATATCACTATTAAATTTATTGGAAAATTATTTCTATTATTACAGAAGATTATTGTTTAATCTTCAATTCAATTTCTAGCAAATGTTTTATTCCAAAGTCCATTTTATATGATATTAACAGCCATATATGTATTCTTTTAGTTAATATTTGGCCATAGACATAAAGCTAAATTTAGAGAAAACTTCGACTAGTTTTCATTTGTTCCCAATGAAGAAACCATTTTATTCAAGGTGGATAATGGGCAGCAAATTGGGGTCAGATGTCTTTCAGGGTATTCCTAATGAATTCACCTTAGAAGGTGCAGATAAAAAGCTGTAAATGTTTGAGAAATTTCACAGACATCAGAAGGCTAAATTTTTGGAGCTAATGACTTGAGGTTCAGTGAGTGTTTTTGAACAACATTAGAACAAAGAAAAGGAGTACATTATCCTGAAAGGACTATGGCATTTAGAATAATCAAGTCATAGCAAATATTGATGTTTTCAAGATATGAGTTGACACTGCTGTTTTAAAATCTAGACTTTAAGCAGATACAGGGTGAGAAATTCTTTAAAATGTAGCAGAAAAACGACTACAAGGATAATTCCTGTGCACAAAGGAGATTCAGTCCCTTTCTGAACTTGGCAAAAGAGCAGGATTGTCTTCACCTTTCCTGGTGTTTTTCCATGAGCTTCTCACATGAGCTGACATTTCCCCAGGCAGTGAACTCTACCATGTTCTTTCTCTGCTCATCACTCTGGGGTGAGATGCACCAAACTGTCACCTCTTCTACTTCATCCCCCAGGACTTCCCCCCCCCTTTTGATAATTTCAGTGGTGACAGATTTTCTATCTTTCTTCCTATACCCCCAGATTGTTTTAATTACTGCTTCTGTGTTTTGTTAGATGGTAAAGTGAAAATGGCCCCTGGTTGTTTAAGTTTCTTATTTTTAAAAATTTTTTTAGAAAACAAAACAAAATGAAAACACATGATTGGACCAAAAGGCAGTGCATATGACCTAGAGATCTATTGATCTGTTATTTAGTAGGAAGGTAATTTATCTGTTATGCTATCCCCTTTTAGACTGAAGAGATTTTATTTTTTTTAAACTTACATTATTGACTGAGTGTCTGAAGAGAGAAGAAGGATTTTTGTTCTTCACTATTCAATTCAGTTCCTAGGTTATACTCCATTCCTGGACTGTGTTGTTTACACAGAAATGAACAAAGGGAGAAGGGAGGACAAGAATGTAGCATGGGGTTCCTGAAGGGTTGGCTCAGCAGTGAGGTGTGGGCATATACTAGATAGGGTGACATTTATGTTGATCTTGTAAAGAAGACGGATCCTCCATCAGCCCTAAGTGTCCCTACTTGTAACATGTGTAGCAACAAAACAACTTAATTTGCGTGCACATTTCAGGGTGTTGTGACTACTGTACATAGTTCTTTTTCATTCATGGAGGAGATTGTGAGCTCCTTGTTTGTTATCCTGCGTACTAACTGAAGTGGTAACATAAGCTACTTTAGTGTCCAGTCAGTATAGAAGCTTTCGAAAGTTAATCTGAGTCAAGGAATGAACTGTACTGATGGTGTTAAGAAAATGGGAGGAAAAGAAAAGGTGAGAAGTTTTGTAAGTAATTTAGTTGTTTCCTTTGACTTCTTAATCACAAGAAACATTTTCAAAAAAGACTCCATTCTCCACAATGAAAAGACTCTTTAATTACCAATATGGGTGAGGTTCACAGTGTTGGATTTTATTTAGTGATACCTACTACTTATAGTGTTGTGGTGGGGAAAGTTTTTTTTCAGTGATAATGTTAATAATGATGATGGCAATGGATTATTCTTTTCCTAGCTACCATTCTCATTGCATCATGTATGTGTAGACATATTTGCACATATATTAAGTTATCAAATTTTTAATTCCTCCTAACAACAAGAATGCATAGAAGATGTCATTGCTTGCTTACATTACAGTTGATAAAACAAAGAGGCAAAGGTAACAGTGACAACCTCGTAGTGCCAAAGGCTGGTAAGTCTCAGAGACAAACCAAATTTTAGAACTTTTAGACATCTTTATTTTTCCAGATGAAGATGGAGTTCTTTTTGCATAACTACACAAACTCTGTCACCTCTATACAGAGAATCTAAATATGTCACTACTCATAAGCTATTCATACTAACGATCACACTCTCTTAGAATGACATATTTGACAATGTGCTAAATAGCCCTTCGCTATGAATAGCCCTCTGAATGAATCAGCTTGCAGACTGGAAGGATTTTTCTGTTTAAATCCGTTCTAATCTTGACTTTTTTTTTTCTTTCTTCTGCTATATCCCTCTGCCAGCTTTGGAAGCTCCTGTTTCCACCCTGAATTTCTCCTCCTGTTTCTGCCTTGAAGCTTGGCTACTCTTCCATTAAGCAACTAACAGCAGCTTCAGCACCAGGGACAGCGTATTTTAATGAAGTGGTAGTGAAATGGAGAGTCAGACAGGTCTTGATTAGAACAGAGTGCTCTGATTAAAGATTGCAGTCCATTCCCATTTCTTCATGCGATTCTGATTTTCCTTCTGGTTATGAAGCTTCTTCCTAGTCATAGATGACTGCAGTGCAGTTTGTATATCCTGCTCCTCCAAATAACTTTTAATTAGACATTTAAATTAGACTGGTGCTGGTTCACTGAATTCAGAGTTTTTATATTTCTACAATCCAATTATTAGTTGTTTTAATTCACCAGTTCATAGCTCATCATTTATTTTAATATTACTTACTGTGACATTAACACTATAATTCCTAAATTTTCTCACTAAGAAAATAACTTATAAATGTCAGAAATTAAGAACAAATATAAATAATCAAATTTAAAATAAAAAGGAAAACTGGCTTAAAGCATCGACTCCATAACCAGAAGATAGGTCTTCTCTAGACTGAGGAGGAAGAATAAGAAACACATTGTAATGTGAAGGGGAATACATAGGAGAGCCTCAGGGATTTCCTTTGTCTTTTGGTCTGGGTGAAAGTGAGTAGGCTCTGTCCTGATGAGGCCAGAAACTTGATGGACCCATTCCAGGCTCTCAACAGGTCAGAATGTTTTCCATCACAGTGTGGGTGAGTCTTCTCAGGACAAGGGAGACAGGGCCATGAGGTGTGGGGTTAAGCACATGGAAGAACCTTTCCTAAATGTTACATTTCAGGTATAGTTCTGGAGACTTTCCCTAATTCAATATTCTCAAACTGGTTATAATATATTAGTGCTATCGTCTTCACTTACAGAGGAGAAACTTTAGGCACAGAGAAGTTAAGAAACTTACCCAAGATCTCACAGATACTGTCATCAGAAGGGAGCAAGATTTGAATCCATACTACCTGTCTCCTGAATTTTTCCCCTTCTTATCTCACCCCTGTCAATATGGCAAGCAGTGAAAAATGGCAAGTTGGCCTGAGCTGTCAAGTTAGGTGATTGCCAAATGGTGGCAGTTCTTGGGCAATATTGCAGCTACTGTGAGTACTCAGTATCAACATTTGTGTCATTATGCTGAGCTCAGGAACAGGCACAAAATACGACACTGAACAGAAATGGGATAATTGGCAACTGCCTTTGAGAAAATGGGCAAGATCATCTGAAGGTAGGAGCCAACCATTGGGATCCCAGGTTCGTTAATTCTGCAGGTTTTCTTGTGGTTACCTTGACCTCTTTGGCTCCTTCAATCCTTCCCTTCACCCTCTATTTCACAAGATTCTTGAGCTCCACCTAATATTTGGCTGTGTGACTCTGAATCTGTTTTCATCAGCTGCTGGCTGAAGCCTCTCAGAATAGATAGGCTAGGTTTCTCTCTGCAATAATAGCATTATAGGATTAATAGTGCCAGGGATTGGCTCTCTCTTATGGCATGGCTTTCAAGTTATACCAGTCATTGGTTGGCATATTCCCTATATTTCTGACCCAACTCTCTTCCTGTATACATTGTAGGCAGGATAAATGTGGGTCTAAGTTTTGGTGTCCCCAACTCTCCATTGAAAGTCTTGCCTAGTTATAGGAGATGGTCATTTCAAGTTCTTTATCTTCTATTGCTAGGAATCTTAGGTAGTATTACCCTCAAAGATTCCTGGGAGTTTTCATTGTCCTAGGTTTCTAGCTTATCTCAGAGATGCCCGCCCCTAACACTAATTCTAATTCTCTAAGTTCTCTCTTACTCTGCCTTCCCACACTTTACCCTTCCTATCCCTGTCCTTGTACCCTCACCCCCCATATCAATCCCTCCACCCTCCACCATGTCTTTTCATTTTCCCTTTTCAGAGAGATTCAAGTATCTTCCTTCAGGTCCTTTTTGTTACTTACATTCTTTGGGTTTGAGGACTGTAGCATTGTTATCCTGTACTTTATGACTAATATCTCCTTATAAGTAAGTGCATACCATGTATGTCTTTCTGGGTCTCGGTTTACCTCACTAGGGATGATATTTTCCAGTTCCATCCATTTACCTGCAAATTTCATGATGTTCTTGTTTTTAATAGCTGAGTAGAATTCTGTTGTATAAATGTACCATATTTTCTTTATCTATTCTTCAGTAGAGGGATATCTAGACTGTTTATAAAGTTTCTGTTTTTTATGAATTAAGCTGCTATGAACATAGTTAAGCAAGTGTCCTGGTTGCATGGTACAGTATCTTTTGGGTATATGCATAGGATTGGTATAGCTGGGTCTTGAGCTATATCTATTTGCAATTTTTATGAGAAACTACCAAATTTGATTTCCAAAGTAGTTGTACAAATTTGAACTCCAACCAGCAATGGAGGAATGTACCTCTGCTGCACATCCTCACCAGCATGAGCTGTCACTTGAATTTTTTCTTTTAGCCATTCTGAAGGATATACAATGAAATCTCAGAGTCATTTTGATTTGCATTTTCATGATGACTAAGGGTGTTGAACATTTCTTTAAGTGCTTGCCATTTGAGATTCTTGTTGACAATTCTGTTCAGCTCTGTACCCCATTTTAAAAATTGGGTTATTTTCCCCTGTGGTTAAATTAAGGAAAAGCTGGAAGGTGCTAAGGAGGAGGGTAACCCTGTAGAAGGACCAGCAGTATCAACTAAACTGGACCCCTGAGATCTTTCAGATACTGGACCACCAACCAGGCAGCATACACCAGCTGATATGAGTCCCCCAACACATATACAGCAGAGGACTGCTGGGTCTGGGTTCAGTCAGAGAAGATGCACCTAACCCTCAAGAGACTGGAGGCCCCAGAGAGTCTAGAGGTCTGGTGGGGTGGGGGTATGGTGGACATCCTCATGGAGATGGGGTAGGGAGGAGGTGGTATGGGATGGGGAACAAAATCTGAAGTGTTAAAAAAAGATTAAATAAAATGTAAAAAATTGTGTTATTTAGTTTGTTGGTGTCTAATTTCTTAAGTTCTTTATATATTTTGGATATTAGCATTCTTTTGGACTTAGGGGTTAATGAATATCTTTTCCCATCTATAAGCTGCTGTTTTGTTCCATTTGCCTGACAGATGCTTTACAGTTTCATGAGGTCCCATTTATTAATTGTTAATCTTAGTGCCTGAGGTGTTAGTGCTCTGCTCAGGAAATTGTTTCCTATGTCAATGGGTTCAAGGCTATTTCCTACTTTCTCTTCTATCAGATTAGTGTATCCAGTTTTATGTTGATGTCTTTGATCCACTTGAGCTGAGATTTGTGCATATGATAAATATGGATTTATCTGAATCCTTCTAGATGCAGACATCCAGTTAGAGCAGCACCATTTGTTGAAGATGCTTTCTTTCTCCATCGCAGAATAGGCATGCAGGTTTGTTTCAGGGTCTTTGATTGTATTCTATTGATCAACCTGTATGTTTTTATGCCAGTACCATGTGGTTTCATTACTATTGCTTTGTAGTACAGCTTAAAGTCAGGAATGGTATTACCTCCAAAAGTTCTTTTATTGTAAAAGATTGCTTTAGCTATCCTTGTGTTTTTTTCATTTTTTCATATGAAGTTGAATATTGTTCTTTAAAGGTCTCAAAAGAATTGTGTTGGAATTTTTCATGGGAATTGCATTGAATCTATTGCTTGCTTTTGGTAAAATGGCCATGTTTATTATTTTAATCCTATTTATCCATGAATATGGAAGATATTTACATCCTCTGGTATAGTCATCAATCTCTGTCTCCAAACACTAGAAATTTTGTCATAAAGTTCTTTCATTTGCTTGGTTAGAGTTACACCAAGATATTTTATATTTTTTGTGGCTATTGTGAAGGGTGTTATTTCTCTAATTTCTTTCTAAGCCCATTTATCATTTGTATGAAGGAGGGTTACTGATTTTTTTTGAGTTAATTTTTTATCCAGTCACTTGGCTGAAGGTGTCTATCAGCTGTAGGTGTTCTCTGGAAGGTTTTTGGATCACTTATGTATACTATCATTTCTGCAAATAGAGATACTCTGGCTTCTCCCCCCCCCCCAATTTGTATTCCCTTGATCTCCTTTTGTTGTCTTATTGCTTTAGCTAAACCTTCAAGTACTATATTGAAAAAATATAGAAAGAGAAAGTGGGCAGCCTTGTCTTGTCCCTGATTTTCATGGAATTGCTTTAAGTTTGTCACTGTTAAATGTGATGTTAGTTATTAGCTTGTTGTTTATTGCCTTTATTGTGCTCAGGTAAGTGCCTTGTGTCTACGATCTCCTCAAGACATTTAACTTGAAGGGGTTTTGGACTTTGTCAAAGACATTTTCAGCATCTAATGAGATAATTATTGGTTTGTTTTCTTCTAGTTTGTTTATATGGTGAATTACATTGATTGACTCATCCCTGTATCCCTGGGATAAAACCTACTTGATTATAGTGGATGATATTTTTTGATGTGTTCTTAGATTTGGTTTGTGAGTAAATTTTTTTCTTTTAGTATTTTTGCATCAATTTTCAAAAGGGAAATTGGTGTGCAATTCTCTTTCTTTGGAAGTCTTTGTGTACAATGTTTTTTTTAGCAGTGTGTTTTAATAGATTCTCTTTCCTCTCCATTGTTCCTACTCCAAAATATATCTAAATCACTAGTAGCTTTTCTTAGGTATTGTCTCATTCATTCTTTGACTAAAATATCCTACCTCATCATCTATGTTTTTTTTCTTTTCTTTATCTCCTTTATAGTATTTTACCCACCTTTACATGTATTTTGTGCACATTATAGTATTTATCTACTTTACATGTATTAATACATATATTTGAAATGGGTCCAGGAAATGCTTATTGCAAAGAACACGTGTTTTGTGGTTTTGAGTCTGTATTATTTCACTTATATTTTCTAACTCCACTTATTTTCCTGCAAACTTCAGGTTTCTTTAGAAACACAACATAAGGATTTGAATTAGGTACAAAACAGAAATTTTGTGGAATATTGAGTGAAATGTCATGTGTAGTTTTAGTGAAAGAGTAATTTTAGATGTCTACTGTTAAAGCAGAATAGTATCATATTTCATCTTTGTCTTCCATAAGGTTTTAATGATTGGAGAAAGGAGGCTACCTATGATCCAAACGTAGCCAATTAGCTGGTCTCTTCCAGGACCCAAGGGTACGCACAATGAGTACAGCATTAATCCAATGGAGTAGTACATCTGTGTACACGAGAAAGGCAGTGTCCTGTTTTGGAGTTTTATAGACAGGAGACTATTGCTATTCCTTTTGCTTCCTACCCTGTCATTCTCTTGGCTTCTGCCACCTAAATTCTAACAATCCATTAATGTGTTTTGGGCCTTTATTATTTTTCTATCAGATTCCTTATTACTTAAAATAGATAGAATAAATGTTTAGCACTTGTATTATCTAGCATTAAGTCACTAATTCTGATAATGTCTAGAAAAGTAATTTAACTGTGGAAACCAACAATTACATAGCAGTCCTATGATGTGGTTTTAGGAATGTTATACTGGAAAAAGCATATCCTTGCATCTTAGAGTTCCTCCTGCATCAACACATTGTATTTGTGACAATAATCACCCTGGCTTTTTTCATACTAGAGAGCATCAATAAGACATTGAAAGGCATGGGAATCTTTAAATTTCCTATAGTGTGAGATAAGGCTCTTTCTCATTACTCTAAGAATAGCCCAGCTTCCAAAGCCATTCAGAAATCTACAGAGGGAGAGCTGGCTAGCGGGCTTGCAATAAACTCTTATTAACACTATCAAATATAATCTGTTTTTGTCTTGACCTCACTTTAGATTCTCAGCAGGTATAATGGACAGATTTGTAGGGTTTCCTTTTTCTTTTAAAAAGACTAGATAAATGTACCTTTTTCTCTCATCAGATTATAAGTGTCCAATGTAAATTGAAAGTTCATTGCTTTCCTTGATAACAGACATAATCTCCCCATTGGATGCCCCTCTGTCAGAACAAATATGAGATAGTACCAGAGATTGTTTTCCATTAGAATTGGATGAGAATGAGCTTAATTTCCCAGTCTGTGCACCTTAACCTCTCTCTGGTTAATGCAATAAGAAAAAAGTGTATTTACTTTCAATGCAGAAAAGAAGTGTGCTTTCTCTTGCTTCCAGTTACACTTGGCTGTTCTGACCCTTTATAGCTTGCTATAATTGTCCCCAGTGTTCAAGTCTTCCAATTAGATCATGTTCTCTTGTTTCTTTTGGTGGGTGGTTGGCTGAGAACACTGTGTGAAAGCATGAAGACAAGACAAATGGTATCATCTCTAATAGAGCTATGATTCCAATAATTAGTTCATACTAAAGGTATAAGTCTTATCCCATCAGAATAGAGGCCATTGACTATATATGGCAGTTTATACATTTTAGTATGTCCTCATGCTTGTAATCTCAAGTTTTCATCTTTGATACATGGGAAAAGTAAGGCACACACAACATCACAAAGTCTGACTGACGTTACATAGCAATGGTAGTTTTGGGACATTTGGCTCATGGCTTACTCATTTTCTATGAGGGAAATGGGAACCTAGAAAGCAGGTGAGGATTTTAAATCACAACTCTTGAGTTTCTAGCTGTTTTCCTTCCTGGATATTTGTGTTGGAAAAACCAAAAGTTACTTTTTATTCATCTGTGAAATAGTAATAATAGCATCTTTGGGTTGAGATGAGGTAGTTTAGATGAAACACTATTTATTATATTTTAACAATTATTAAATGATGTAGTCCAATTTGTCTGTTGTTGAAATTTGCACTGAAATAACACTATGAAACTGCAATTATAATGTCTTGTTTTTTTAATGTAAGAGTCTATGAGAGTTATTTTAATTACATAATATTCCATTTTCTTATTTCTTTTAAACTTTTAAATTGAAATTAGATTCTTCTCTTAACACATTCCAAATACAGTTTCCCCTCCCTTCTCTTTCCCTCTTCCCAAGAACCTCTCCTCCTCAGTTTTCTCTTCAGAGTAGATCAGCTCTCCAAAAGATAATAGCCAGACAAGAGAAAAAAAGACATAAGACAATCAGACACCCTCATATTAAGGCTGGACAAGGCAACCCAATAGAAGAAAAAAAGTCTGAAGAACAGGCACGAGTCAGAGATTTACCTGCCACCACTGTTAAGATTCTCACAAGAACACCAAGCTAAAGGAACATATATGCAGAAGACCTAATGCAGACCCATGCAGGCCCTGTGCTTGCTGTTTTAGGTTTTGTGGGCCATATGAGCCCTACTTAGTTGGTTCGGTGGGCCATGTTCTCCTGGTGTTCTCCATCTCTTCTGGCTCCTGTATTCTTTCCTACCCATCTTCCACAGGGTTCCTGATCTCTGAGGGGAAGGACCCAGTGGGGAATTGCCCTTCATCTATCTAGAGATATGTATACAAGTGTTTTATGAAATAGAGTTAGGCAATATTGAGTTTAATATTTTCACAGTTTCAGATTTGGAAGAAAAGTGAGGTATTTTCTGTAGTCAGAGATTTTTAGTTAACCGAAACTAGGTTTCTGAATCTCTATCTATTGCTCTAGAAAATGATAGGGAATGCACGTAATGAACAAAATTAAGTTACTCAGAGATATTACAGGCAATTCAAAATAGCATTAATGGCTACTGGCTATAGTTGTTGTGAAAAATACAACCAATTCTCCTATTCTGCATAGTTTTGTATAAAATGTTAAGTGTAAAAGACTGTACAATTCCTAAAGCAGTTAATTGGGACTTTATGTTATATCATACTCAAATGTGTGACAAGCATGTAAAGGAGGCAGGCAACTGCATTCATCACCTGGAAAATTCAATTTAACACTACAATGAGATACAGTTCCGCACTCACCAAAATGTAAATACATAAATAGATAAATACAGGGAATAAGAGCACAATGAAAAAATGCTAAACAAACTTCATGATAATACTTCTGTGGATTTAGGACAATGGGAATTCTTATACTTATATTACTTAGATATAAAATAACCTGAACACTTTGGAAACTGACAGTTTACCAAAGTTAAGGGTATGGATACTCTATAATCTAGCAAATATCCAGTCAAACATATATATGCAAAAGGATATCTATAGAAATTCATATCATGATTTCCTAAGAGCCTCCTTCTGGGAATATCTCAAGTCTCTTTTATCCAAAAAAAAGGAGATAATGAATTCTGACACACACACACACACACACACACACACACACACACACACACACACAAATACACAACATATAGAAATGAGTAAACTTTAGCCAGTATAACAAGCAGAAGTACATTTACATGTCACAACATTATATTCAATGAATGGTTCTAGACAAAAGAATAAACTACATGTGAGTTAATTCATACAAAATTTGGAAACATTTATATTATTTCTAATATGTATTATGTTAGAAATCAAAGTAGGTTTACATTTTAGAGGGATGAGAAGGAAGAAAAAATGAAGCAGCGCTTGATTGTCCTGCTCAATCTCTATATCATCTCCATAATTAAGCTCAGTCTGTGAAAATTTATCAGGTCATACATTTATAACCTATGTATTTGTTATAGTTGTAGATTATATGCTGATAAGGTGTTCAAAAAACTGTAACTTTCATTAATTTTCCAGGGTCAGAACTCTTTAGGAAAGTATCATTCAACTGTAGATAGATTATGATGAAAATATATTCACATTCCAAATTCATTCACAAATTACTTCCATTTAGTCTAGCATCTGGTGCACACCTGTACTCCCCAAGGGGCACAGTAGGTTAAACAATCAGGATACCAAGAAGAATCATAACAGGAGGAGATTAAACCGAAGATGCATAGGCCAGGGAAGCAAAAGGAGGGAAAGATAAGATTTCTATTGACACAAAGATGAAACGGTGAGTTGATGGGGCAGAAGCAAAGTGAAAATCATCACTTGAGGCAGCAAGGAAGGCAGGTTATATACAGTGTAGTCTGTCACGTGGTGAGGGGACTGATAAGAGCACAAAAGTGAACAATGACTTAGACCAAGGTAAGTGACAAAGATGGAGAGCTGGGGAGTTGTTTGTTTCTAATGAAGCATGCTGCTATCAATAGCTATCTCTGCCAGCACTCTGTAAACCTGTCTCATGAATTTCTTTTCAAAAGTTTGAACAAACAAGTGTGTGTGTGTGTCTGTGTGTGTGTGTGTGAGAGAGAGAGAGAGAGGGAGAGAGAGAGAGAGAGAAAGAGAGAGAGGGGGAGATGGAGTGAGGGTGGGAAAGGAGAAGAGCTGAGAAGAAATGGGAAGAGAAAATAGACCTTGGAATGCTCTTTTATCTATACTAGATGGAGTGTGAAAAGTTAGTTTTATGGCAAAAAAGTACCTTAGGTAAGTATAACACGTATTCCTAGGTATCAATATTTAATTCTCGAGCCTCACTTAAGGTGGTGGCAGTTCCCACTTATACATAGAATAGTTCCAGACATACTATAATCTTAGTAATCTAAGATAGAACCCAGCTTTGAACATACTACTGTCTGCCTAAAGTTTCATGCTATCCATAGACACAAATACCATCTGTAGAAATAGCTCCGATTCTCCTACTTCATGTTGCTCATCAAATACATATATGCATGAAATATCAGTTAGTGAAATAAAAGGCCAGGGATTTAAAGGAGAGCAGGGAGTGGGTATTTGGAAGGGTTTTGATGGAGGAAAGGGAGGGGAGAGACATTGTAACTGCAACATAATCTCAAAAAATTAAACTAAAAATAAGTGAAGAAATGAATGAGACACCTGTAGAGGCCATTTGTAAGGGCTGGGGTAAGACTGTGTGTAATGTACAGTCATCCCAAATAAAGAATACCAGAACAAATAATCACTTATGAACACAGAGCATGTGACCGTGTTTGTGTTCCTAACAGAGTGAGATCTCTAATTCTAGTCTCTCTCAGGGATCTAGCTCATACTGACTTATACACCCATGTTACTACTCCTCTCAAGAAGAATGGCACTTCAACAGAGGCAAAAATGATTTAATCCCAAATACCCATATATACCCATGGAATGCTAATAATGTAAGCAGTGCAATGGCTACAGAGTTGAGCACATGACTTAGAATAAGAAATATTACTTGACTTAAACGTATATTAATTTTCATTGCTTATGTAGTCTTGGTCAATGGAGTATTACAGGGAATATAGCTGGTTCTATATTCTTTTCTTCAATGTGGTATTTAAATACTTGAATTTCCTGTTGTGGCAGGTAGTTGTGACTCAATTTCCTTGGACTACTCATAAATTTATCTCTCTGGTTATAAGCATTTGAGCCTTCTCCTTTGATGATATTAATTAATGGTGTTTTGTAACTATCCTAGATATGTTTAGTGTTCTAAGTATGCAATTCTTTTGAGTATCCACACAAGATTTATTAAGAAGGTGTGTAGTTGTTCAACATTATTACATTATTTTATAGTTTGCATGTTTGCTTGTTTTCTTAAGATAGAATAAATAAGGATATGAAATAAGTGGGTGAGGAGACACTGGGAGAAGGGTAAGTGAGAGATGGACAGGAAAGAGATATATGAGGAAAGTAGCCAATGAAGTGTGGGAGAATAATCAAACCTGAACATGTACATCTCAATCCCACTGGGAGACACTGGAGTCACAATGGAGTACATCACAGCTACTGACTACAAAAGCCAGTGGGCACAGGGCACATTCATTTATGGAGATCTGTTGGAAGAGGGCAATGTTTATTCTGCAGACTTCTGATCAGGTATGCTTGCATATTCTATGAGCTCTGGAAATCTTAGAATTAAATGCACACAGTTGAAAGGTAAGCACTGGAAAGGTACTGCAGTAATGTAAATGAAGCACTCTTAATTCTGTTCTATGGCTACATTCTACACTCACACCAAGGTACCTGTCCCCTAGAATCTTACATCTATGAACCTTGTTCTCTACAGCCTTAGCACAAAGCTGGAATGTACTGCTAGTCATCTATGTATATGAAATTTCTTCTCTAATATCAGAAGGTATGTTGACATTCTCCCACTACTAAAAATGTCAGAATAGCTATACATTTATAGCAAATTTATTCTGATTGCATCACTCAGATTCTCAGCACAAAGATGCCTTCTCTGCTTGTTTCCTTTTAATCCAAGAGTATAACATCTCAGACTTGTTTGTGAAAGTGTACTTAAAGATTTAATGGTAATTCTCTGTGACAGATTCATCTTCCTTCGCGTCTTATGATTTGCAATCAAGTAAAAACAATTAAATTGCAGTAACAGTTGCCTGGAGATAGGAAATCTGTATGTAGGTGAAGGAGAAGTTTTTTTGTTTTATTGCTTTTCAATCTTCAATTTAAATTAAAAGGCAATTAAAACAATACTTCTCAGGTATTTAGTTTTAGATTATTTTATATGTTTAAGTATATTGCTTGCATGTTTGTCTCTGCACCATGTGCCTGGTGTCCATAGAGGGCAGATGAGGGTGTTGGATAGTATATAATGACATGTATAAATGGCTTTGAGCAGGCATGTGGGTGCTGGAAATCAAATCAGATTTCTCTGGAACAACAGGTATTTTAAACCACAGAACCGTCTCTGCAGCACCCATTCTTTTTATTTTATTTATTTTATTTTTATTGGATATTTTATTTATTTACAATACAGATGTCATCTTCTTTTCCCATTTCTCCTCCCTAGAACTCCCATCCCATCCCCTCTCCTCCTTTATGCTTTTATACCATTTTGATTATATGCATGTATTAAGGTAAAGTTCTAGGTTTAGGGTCTAGCAATATAATAGATGCAAATAGTCAAGGAACAAACAATAAAATAAACACAAATAGTCAAAGAAAAAGCAAGGCATTAAACCCAATTATGTGAACACTCCTGTGATCACTGTTTCTAAGGGCTTATCAGGATGACCAAAGTATCTGAGCCTACTTCCCTGTCCTAGCCCAAGGTCATTTTCATGTCTGAAGCCTACTTCCTTGTTCAAGGTTAAAATTTAGATTCCTGTCTGAAATCACTTCTTTGTTATAGCCTAATATTTAGTTTCCTGCCTGAGATTACTTCTTTGTTGTAGGCTAAGATTTAGATTCCTACCTGAAATTACTTCTTTGTTCTAGCTTAATGTCAGATTCCTGCCTGAAGCCCACTTCCTTGTCCTTGGCCAATGTCATATTCCTGCCAAGCAGCCCATTTCCTTGTCCTGGGCCCATGACAGATTCTTGCCAAGCAGCCCCCAAAAGCTCTCTGCCTCTCCCCCTTTTTTATTTCATTAACAAGACTGAGCCTGTGTTAGTTCATTCTGACAAGAATGCCTTTCTTATCCATCATGGAATATGAATTATCAAAAGCAATACACTTCTGTTTTAGGTTGTTAAGGCTATGTGCAGCACCAATTCTTACATTATTACAGAGAATATGTTTGTATGACTAGGAGGATATGAACTTAATTATGTTTAGTGCTAACACACATAAAACATGAGAAAAGAAATTTGATTGCAAAATATGGAAAAATCCTGTTTCTTAATTAAGGAATACATTTTTGTCGCTACTGTTTTGTAGAACACTGAATAATTTCTTCCTCAATTATAATAGTTAGCTGAGGGGCACAATGAGTGCCCAATCACTTTCCATTTTTGTTAAATAAGGTATGGTAAAGACCAAATACAAAACATTAAGAAAATGAAATAAACAATAAAAAAGTTGGGAATTTAAAAATCTCATTTGAAAGTAATGAGTTATTAAAAGATGAAAAACAAATTTTATTGAAATACTACTTGGCTAAGGTGCCACAGCAGATTTTGATCTAGACATACTAGATTCCTACCTAAAAATTGTAGAATTCTTTAAGTGATAGATACATACATATAACACAGGCACACATATGTGTGCACAAATGAGCTCACACACACACACACACACACACACACACACACACACACACACACACACACACACCGAGTTTTTCTGTTGATAAAATACTATGGCCAAGCATGACCAAAGCTCCTTAAGTAAGAAAGTGTTTATTTTGGCATACGGATCTAGTGGTGATTCCATAGTGATACCATGCTATCAGGAACAGAATACTTAGAGCTCATATTTTGAACTGCAAAAACAAAGGAGAAAAAGCATTTGGAAATGCCCTGAGTCTTTAAACTCTCAAAGCCCATCTCCAGTAATATTCTCCTCCATCAAGGCCACACCTTCTAAATCTTTCCAAATAGTGCCCACAGCTGGAGAACAGGAGTTCAAATACATGAGCTTATGGGTGTCATTCTATTTCAAACTGAGACAATTGTCATTATTCCAAGCAGATATTTGCTTTGTAAAATCACTGTTAACAGAGAATTAACCAATATTGAACCATGACTCCTTAGAGGAATATAGAGATAAGTTCTTGTATGCTCCTCTGCAACATTTGACCAATGTGCTGTTTGTGTTAATTGAGCTCTTTTAGCACTGTGCTTATGAGCTAGTCATGTCACAGATGAAAACCTGCTCTTTCCAATAAACCTTTACTGTATAGCATTTATCAAAATCTTAAAAGCCCTTCTTTTGCAATGTCTTGAACCTGCAGAAACTGCAAATTTATTTTTTTTCATGTCACATTTTTTGAAACATGCAAATCAGCTGAAACTAGGTGAGAATGATTTGATGTTTTATTTGTTTGTTTTTTTTCTGGTTCTGGATAAGAGGACAATAAATTTCCCTGGCTTTCAATTTTAGAACAATTATCTAATTAGTGGCCATCTTAGAAATGAATAAATGTACCTTCTTTACTATCTTCTCATAGATCTTAAAAAAAAACCACATTCTATGGTTATTTCTCACCAGTTTCACACAGGAGTGGAAATTTCTATATCTTTTTGAATGTGTCATGCTGTTGAGTTATGACTATTAAACTCACAGCATTGTAACCCATGAGCAAATGAAGCTCATCCTACACATGCATTTTTCTCATGAGACAGTGTTTCTGGACTTGAAAACACTAAATAGTGTTTGACACTGTGCAGAAGGCCATTGTAAAACAAGAGGACAAGCAAAAGTGCAATAATGAGAAAAACTTGCCTTGGAACAAATGGAGAGGAAGACACCCAGTTACAGTGTGGTGAATGGACAAGAAGACACAGCACCCCCTTGTTTAATTTCAGCTTGAGAGCTGCACTTTATGAAATTCCAGAATTTCACTACTGCTTATATCCCTGTGAATGGCTGTGAAGGTTCTCTGAGTTTGGGATCATTGATTGGTTTCAGTGAGTACATAGAGTTCTGAATGCAGAAACTATGAAAAACGAGCCTCTAGTGTATACTTGTGTTACTTGGTTCTCAGTATATTAGATGTGGGTCATTTAAAAAGAATTTGTTTTGAGTACTTGTCATACACCCAAAGGAAAACTTGTTTGGAAAAATAATTGGTTACAGAAGATATCTTTCTTCCCATCTCTCCCTGTGTTGGTATGTCTCATCTCCTAAAATGTTTTATAACATAAATTTGTTTTACTTTTTGAGATATGCTTTTGTTCTAACCTCAAGTACTACATTTTAAATAAGAGTTTTGGAATATGTCAAGTCTTGGTTTTAAATCTTAGTCCTAGTACATCGTGTTTTTAGGTATGCTATCTTTGGCAAACTATCAAACTTCACGAAAATTTTATTTTCTTAGCTAAATATATCACAATGCTTTCCTTCTAGCAATACTTCATGAATTATAAATAAAAGTGTTCACCTGTTACTTATTCAGTGGTAATTGATTTTGTCTATCTAGATTGGTAGATGTTTTGTTAGAATTCATATAAAATAGGGGGTTAAAAGTATGGGTCTGGGAGTCATT
This sequence comes from Arvicanthis niloticus, assembly GCF_011762505.2. Classification (NCBI taxonomy): domain Eukaryota; kingdom Metazoa; phylum Chordata; class Mammalia; order Rodentia; family Muridae; genus Arvicanthis; species Arvicanthis niloticus. The sequence continues at coordinate 109,596,737 of NC_047659.1, read as the reverse complement.
TACCTGCTTCTCCTTTTTATCAGTATGAAATTGTAAATACAGAGCTGTGGTGAAGCTTCATTGAGCAGTAGTCCCTGGGTAGCCACCACATGGAGCAGAAACCTAACTGACACATTCTGTGACATGGGAGTGAAACAAAACCATACTGTACTCTGACAATCTCAAAGCCTAATTATGTGGTGGCAGTAGTGTATCACAGAACAGATTCAGGAATTACTTAACTTTCTTAGTATAGTCAAGACAACACTGATAAATACTCAGAACCCACACTCCTGTAACATTTCCTGGGAGCAAATGACCGTAATAGTTATAAAATTATGAAAATGGAGGGTGGACTTTCAAGAGCTTAGAAAATAATATGATGCAATCAGTAATCATCAATGGAAGGGGTGAGGTGTATGCCAAACAGATGGTACTGTAAGAAGTGAACGGCTTGAGGAGAAATTTAAGTCTTAGTGAAATTCAACACATGGATGAGAAGATATGTAAATGATAGTCTGCTAGGAGAATGTTCCAGGTACAGCACAGTGAGTGTGAACTTTAACAGATATTTAAGGGAGAAGGGACTGCTTAAACCTGGAGCAGTGTGAAAGCATTCCATACTAGGAAGCCACAGAATACCTTGGAGTAAGAGAATGTGGATGCTGAAAGCCAGCTGTGGAAAGACTTCGGTCCCCAGGATTGATGTGTGAGGTGATGCTGCATGTGGAAGGCACAGTAAGAGCCCCTCTTTCCATATCGATTAAATGCAGAGCTAAAGCTTCTAGTCCTGGTGGGGAAAGAGCTGCTCTTTCAGAACCATAGAAGGAAAAAGTATTATACATGACCAGTGTATCTGTCTACAAAGACACTGCAATGCTGTAAAACAATAATGAGGACAACAAACTAGCAATGATCTAGTAGTTTAGAGCCTATGCACTGTTTTTTCACTCATGATACTTCTGTACTTGGTGTTATGCATTGTAGGTTGGAATTGTCTTGAGTTCATGTCTATTCCACTTGTCTGGTTCTGTGGGAACAGTAAGCATCTGGGATGTTTCCCTTGGACATTAACACATGTGCAAGGAGATAAAACCAACTGCATAAAACAAGTACAGTTAAAACTACCTACTGAGCAAATTACAGTGATCCACATTCCATGATGCAAACCAATTCACACAGACAACCCCAAAGCTAAGGGCTGACAAATTACATCTTTCCACCATAAACTCACATGAGGCAAAGTATTAGGATCAGCTTTGAAATCTATCATACCACTTTTGTTAAAAGGGATATTTAAACTCATTCTCAGATTTTGAACTTGGCAGACAGGAATACTATCCACCCTGTTTAATTAGCTCCTGGAGCAGTGTTTTCTTAAGTCTCAAGTACAGTGGATCTTTTTTAGTGGGACCATTTCTGTGATCTAATACCTGAGCAAAAGGATTTGAGTAAGTGAAAATGTATTTGGTTTCAGAGGGTTCATCATAGAGTGTAGGGCACAGCAAGCTCACATCATGATGGAGAGGAAGAAAGAACAGGAAAATGGCAGCACTCAGGAGACTCTCTCATGCCCCAACTCCTGCTACTTTACTCAGTCTAGGTCCCAGAACAATGGTTCTTCCATACTCAGGGTGTGTCTCCTCCCCTCTCTTAATAATCTTTGGAAATACTTTCACGGCATCCGCAGGAGTATCCTACCAATCTTGTAGAGGATTCCAAATTGGTCAAGTTTGCACTGACATATAACTCTCATGGGGTTCAAGTTTATTTCCCTCTAATATAAGAGGATGCACAAACTTCAGAGAATAATTTTGGATTGAAATTTTCCCCGTTCTACTTTAAATGCTTGTCCATGAAGACTGTCCTTGTTTCAGAATCTCTAGATTTTTCTTCTTTAAGAAAAATCATCATCACATCTGTTCCTAGTTCCTACACATTCAGCTCCATCTTAGAGAATAATGGTGTCTTGCCAGCTAATATAAGTAAATCTAGACTATCTGTGCTTATATTTATAAAAATATTATTTTTAGTTGTGTTTTTGTCCTCCTCCAAAACTGCTACCTTATAGCTATGTTTTATTTTGTTGCTTGATTTTACTCAATTCTGTATTTTAGAACTCTTCTATATCACTAGTATAATTGAGTCTTAAACTTTTACAAATGATTTAATAATCTAAATATATGTGTATGTGTTTTAGCTCTTCCACGACTGTTAACTCCAATGGTCCCATACAGTTTGCTTATTAGCAACATTGTTATTTTGGTTACCATGGTAAAATCATCCCAAAGCACATGGATATGAGTTCCTCTCATCTTCTTGATGGTTCATAGCATGTGTATTCTTTCAAACCCTGCTCCTCTACATGGAACACAAAGAATTTACTCTTCCACTGGTAGGAAAGGGGTTGCTTCTGTGGCAGCAGAAGAGGTTGGGAGAAGATTGCAAGGCATGATGAGAGAGGAAAGGCCTCACTAACTGCAGGAGTGTTAGGCTCCAGGTTTCCTTCTCAATTTTCACTGGGCCTCCAGGGGTCAGTCTCATTTCTAATACTTAACTGTTCTAGGGGAAAACCACCAAAACAAAGACAATTCTTTTCTCTTATAATGGACAGAGCTTTATTTCTCATTTGTTTGCACTCAGAAGGCTTCTGAAATTTTACTTACTTATTGACAAATAGACTGGGAACTTTTGTTAGAGCAGAAAGAACAATATGGGTGATGGAAGAAATTCTATTTCACCCATCTAGCCTGGCATGCCCAGCTGGCACCATTATAAAACCCTTTTCAGGAGCCACTCAGCCTCCTGATGCTTATATTATGTTTACAGTGGCCATGCAGCATAATTGATTGTCATTCACTAAAGAAGTCGCTAGACCTAGAATAAAAAAAAATGGAGGGGGCACTGGAAAAAAGAGAATTCTTCCAAATGGTCAAAAGCGAATGTAGGTTTTTCTTAAGAAATTTGAGTTATGGCAATTGATAGTAGTCTTTGTAGCTATTTTAGCTTTGTAGCTAAAAAAAATCTGTTTTTCTGACAGTTTGTGAAGTTCAGTCTTTGGAAATTGGAGGGCAAATCTTGGTTCTAACTTAGTAACCAAAGCTTTGTAATTAATTAGTTCATGCAGGTTTTGGAAGGAAAATGGTGTTGCTGTGTTACAGTAATAATCCCAGTTGTTGAGTTATCAGCAGACTGCAGCTCCTGTCTCAGGGGAAAGAACCCTGTAATTTAACAAATCACCGTGTTTGGGCTTTGACATTGCACAGGCTTTTCAATTTCCATCTGCTCCTCTGCTTCATTAGTATTTTATTGTTGCTACAGTCAGAAACATTTTGATAGCTTTTTTCCCTCTAAAATAATGTACCACCAACTATCTTCTGTCATCCATTTTGGATACCTAAAAATGGTCTGTCCATTAGAATGTTAAATAGCTTTTAGGGAGTATTATTTTGGACATTTTCCCATGAGTCCAAGATGGCCACCTTTGGCTATACAAGAATAATTGCTTTGTGTATGAAAACAACTATTGAATTTTTTTTGAGGAGAAAAATGTCCTCTTACATTGTTTAACCATCATTTTATTGGATGAGAACATGATAAAAAAATTCAGTGTTTTCACTTGCAAATGCACATACATCTAATGCTCTTTTCAGTTTAGGATGTGCATACAGTTCCAAATATCACACACACACTCACACACACACACCATATACATACACTCAACACTCCACAAGTACATAAATCTCAGTAGTTCAAACACAAGTACATACACTCTATGCATAAATACATATCATCATATGTATGTAGTTTTCTGATAAAAGCACATACTATATATTTACAGCATAAAACTTGCATTTATCCACCTATTATACTCACATGCAGTCTTTACTCTCCTAAACACAATAAATGCACAGTATTATTTTCATATATTGCATACATACACACAGACCTACACACACACACACACACACACACACACACACACACACACACACTGAATGTCTGTCCACAGTATTGATATACCCAAACTGCCTCTCGCTACATCACTAGCTTATGGATGGATTAAAATATTAACCTACTAAGAATGGCAGAGGCAACATCTGTATTTAAAAACACATAAGAACACATCTAAGAAATTATCATCAGGCATATTTTAGAACTGATTTAGTGATCATTAGTATTGACTGGCAGCTTGCTGGATTTAGAATCACCTAGGAAACATACCTTGACTGGATTTATGAGGCTGTTTCTACAGAGGATTGGCCGAGAAAGGAAGACTCAGAGTGAGCCCAAAGGGCATCCCAACTGAAAAGTGGTCTGAAGAAGAGAAGATGCTACATATTCTTACCTACATTTTTAGCTTCTTCTTCTGAATGCATCGGTCACTACTGACATAGGGCTACAGCTTCTTTAGCCTCCCATGGTGGTGTGCTCAATATCACCAGCTCTCTAGGCTTTGGACACGGGATTGTGACTGCTGAGACATTTAGCTTCACAGACCGCATAGCTGCATAGCTATGGGATTCTCTGTATCTCCTGCATGCAGGTGGACACGGCTGAATTCTTCAGACCTTTTTGTAGAAGCTGATCTAATAAATATTAACCTATCACTTCTATTCCTCTAAGAGAACCCACTTAACAAAGATTTTTAAGACAGAGAAATTTTATTCATCTTCCAGGTGTAAACATTTTATGTAGTAATTCTCCTTTGTTGTCTTGCTCTATCTATCTGTAAACAAATAGACCTATTCTTCTTCAGTTGAAATGGAAGGACAAGGCCAGAGGATCAAAATGAAGCCAGTGTATTTATTTAGCCCTCACATATGCACAAGTGTGCACACATATGCATGTGTGCATGCACACACACATGCACATGCACATACACACACACACACACACACACACACACACACACACACACACATCCATTGAGTGACAGAGGACGGCACCATTCATTATGAAATAAATAGCACTGGGAATGTGCTATTTTGAAAGAAAGAGATGTTCCTGAGGAAATGGTTTCCCTCGTTGCTAAGGAAGCAGCCAGCTGATGTCCAATGCCTTCTTCGGGATAGGTTCACATCCTGAGACAGGTGAGAAGTTTGGTACGTCAGTAGCCAGCTGGGTCCCTGTGAGAGCTGAAAGCAGTGTTGCTATGGTGAGAGCATCCCTGCACAGCAGGCCAGGCATCCCATGGATCCACAACACTCACTCTCACATTAAGGTTTGAAAATGTATTTTCCCAGTGTCACCTTTACAAATGGTTCTAACTGTACTGTAGATTGCTGTCAGAACAGTGAATACTGTACTTAAACTCAGAGTGACATCTGACTTCACAAGTGTAAGGACTGTCTGCAGGCGGCCTTGATGGGAAATCGATTCAAGGAAGGTTTTGAACCCCATTTGACTTTTAAAATAATGTTTCCACTCTCCTCTGTCTCTACCCTCTCATGGGGTCCTCACATGTCTATTCCCTTGCTCTTTCTCCCATTCTTCCTTACTCAATTCTTCTCTCAAATCTGTCTCTCTTTTTTTGTTTCTTTCTTCTCTCTCTGAGTCATTTTTATCCTTAAATAATAATAATTATTCATAATAATTATTATTATTTTTAGTGTATCTGTGTCTGTGTATCTGTGTGTATGTGTATAGGTCAGAGGTCATATTTCTTTTGGTTGTTGGTTCTCACCTTCACCTTGCTGAGGAAAAGTCTCTCTTGTTTTTGATGTGTTGCCTATGAGGATAGCTGACCCAGTAGCTTCCGGATGATTCCTTTGTGTCCATTTCCCATCTCACTGTGTGAGTGTTAAGGGTTCCACCTGCCTACCCTGCATTCAGTTTTTTATGTAGATCATAAGAATGGAACTCAGGTGGTCAGTCTTGTACTGCAAAACTTTTACTCACTAAGCCATCTCACAAGTCCCCTTGTAACTTTTAATATTAAAACAACAACCACACACAGTATTTGGAGAAGATATAATTAGGTAAAACTCATATCGATTGGCTGTCTAGTTTAATGCAAAATCATATTTCAAAACTCTTAGATATTTGAGGAAGTAAAAGAAATTGCATACTGACTTTTATCCAGCTTTTGTGGTTCCTACCAATTTTATATAATAAGTAAGATTTTATTTTGGAAGTCCTCTGATGACTGGTTGATGATAGTTTAAATCTAGGCTAAAATTTAGGCTGTTAAATTTTTTCACTGTCATAAAAACATAAAGTTTAGCTCCTGTGCAGTATTGTAAAGCCTCTCCATTTTGGGGAGCAACACTTATGTTTTTAAAATTCACTTACACATGTTTACAATCACAGGTACCCTTTTCAATGTGGTTCTAATCCTCCCATATTTTATTTTGTACACCCTAAAATTGGGTGACATATCTGAATCATAGTTCTTACTTCCATTTGGGGTCCTCACATTGGAAGCCTTGTTACTCTTGAAGTTCACAGAGCAAATCCAGGTGTTTAAGACAGCCATGGCATCTTACTTTGGAATCTATACTATGTGACCTGCTTGTTATCTGTTTTAACACTCATAGCAAGGAGTGGCACCATTCATCACTGAATAATGTCTAGTTTCTAGTACTGCCCTGAAGTCAGATCTCAAGAAATGGTGCTGGAAACAGCAAAGTGCTGGCCTTCGGCTGCAGTTGCATTTCTCACTTAATTAAGAACATCTTGTTGGGTATTTTGTTTGTTGTTTTGTTTTTGGAGGGGTGGTCACGTGTTTGTGACTCAAATATCATGTAATCAGACCCTAGCAATCTGACCTATAATCACTCTAGAACTGAGTATGTGATCTAGTAGAATTTATCCAAGTGAATCTCGAGAACCTTTTCTTGAACTATGAGAAATAAGTTTGTTCCTTTGCTACGGTGAGTACATCAACTAAGGCACAAGCCTGACCATGTTGATGGACACATTCACAGCTACTTACTGAGGGAGTTTGTTTCCCAAAGATGTTTATATAGAAGAAAGAACCAAAAGAAAAGGCGAGCTAGATTCCAAATGACACATTTGAGTTAGAAACCTATGTACCTTTCATCATGTAGCCCAATATGTTCTTGCTTTTCCTTGAAACATTTTATTTTTCATTTTAACTTCAACATCCATATAAGTTTCCTGGGAATCTCTTTTTGCAATATTGATTTTGACTCAGAACATTTAGGATGAAATTTGATTTTTCGTCAGGGCATGAGATAAAGCTCACGGATGGTGCCATTTGATGTATCAGGGTCCTTCATTGTCAAGGAGCATCCTAACTGTCTACACTCTTTTGCACAATAGAAATTCCTATTTGGCATGGTACTTCTTGTTTAAAGTGATAGCTGTTAAAGACAGCACTCTTTTGTAGGCAGCATCTTTGTGCATTTGTACTGTATGTTTACATGTACCTGTGTGTACATGTGGAAGCCAGAGCATGCCATTGGGCATCTCATTCTGATACCCCGAGACAAGGTCTTTTCCTGAACCTTGAGATAGCCCCTCTCCACTTTAACAGTGCTGAGCTTTTGGGTGCACATGGCTGTTCATGTGGTTGCTGGAGATATGAACTCAAATTCCTTATGCTTACACAGCAACTATTCACTCACAGAGCCGTCTCCCCATACCCAGCTTCTGTACTTTGAGTTGATTTTTCACAAGAGGGTCACAAAGAAGGGACAAGTGAGCAGTGTGTGAAGGCCAGATTGACAGCTAGAGATATAACTCAGTAAGAATCTTAAGCTCCAGAAGGTTCATCTGTCCTCCAACTCTTGAAGCACCGATTTGTCTTATTGGAAGCAGTTAGTGCAACATAGCCTGTCTCTGCTTGGGACCTGGGAGAATTACTGCCCACGCTTCCTTCAGGGCCCACCCTGCTGTCCAACAGAATGACTATCCCACCTGGGCTGTGATCTAATTTATTTTCTTTCCTCAGTTCCAGGTTTCTGGTAGCTAGTGCCAGGAACAAAAGCAGCACCATTGCTTTGCCGTATCCAAAGCTGGCTGTGTGCAGACAGCACTGTGTGGTTCCGGATGAGCTCTGCCTGTTCCCCTGCCCAGTGACTCAGTGAGCTAGTTTCTCTGTAAGAGGAGCATATGCCCCATGCATGCTGTGTTAGGGGATTATTAATAACTACACAGAAGGACTGAAGCAGACATGAGCATCTCATCTCATTGTAAGTGTATCACTTTCAAGTCCAGATCCTCTCCTAATGTATTCATGGACTCCTCTTGTCAAAATCACTCTTCATATATAAACTATGTATGTTTCTAATGTTGTAGTACACTGTCTCTGAATCTAGCTTTCTTTGTCTTTATCAAGAGTTTGTCAAGCAGAGTGGCATTACTTGATCTCAGGAGTATTTTTCCTCTGCAATGTTAAATGTGGAGAATCCTATCCAGCCTGTCTCTATACCAGCGGATTTCAACCTGCGGGGCATGAAGGCACAGGGATCAAACGACCATTTCACAGGGGTAGCTTATCAGATATCCTGCACCTCTGTTATTTACAGTACTATTCATAACAGTAGCAAAGTTACAGTTATGAAGTAGCAATGAAATAATTTTATGGATGGGGGTCACCACAAGATGAGGAGGAAAGAGTCGAAGCATTAGGAAGGTGACGAACCACTGTTCTACAGTCTTGAAGATGAAGAAGGAACTTTATTATTTCTATTTCAAGAGGCAAATGCTACTTTATATTTTTTATTACTTTATAGCCTCAGGATAAGTATATGATGACAAGGTAGTAGACCTAACATCAACAACTGGAAAGAATAAATAAGTCAATAAAATCAACAAATATCTAGAGAATTGCTAGATTCCTGCTGGAATTATGTTTTATTAGTATTGAGAAGGAATGATGACTTGAACTTAGTCTTTAGAATAAAAAGTGACATTTACAGTACTTGGCACAGTGGGGTCCTATTTTTAAACCACTGTGAAAGCTGAATAAGCAGCCATGTGTCAGGAACAAAGATGGCGTTGTGTCAAGACAGACTTGTTCTTGTGTCTCAGCAGGCTTCTGGAAGCTTCTACTGCTGGCTGATAGGTGGGTATCAGGGAATGAACATAATATTTAGCTATATTAAGAAATTTTTCACCAGTACCTCAAATATTTTATAATACTATTATATGCATTGCATCTTGGATAAAAATATGTTAGACTTGATTTACTGGCTCTCTTGTCAAGTAAATATACAAGAAGGGAGAATGAGCCTTAGATATGCCAGGAATAGAGAGAAAAATGGACTTTTCTCAAAATTATTTTGGCTTTATTCCAGATACAAGGCCTTTAATTTCTCCCTAGATAAGAAAATCACCTTATCAGTCTTTCAACATTTGTTAAGGAGTCTATTTTATAATACATAAATAGAGTCTTTGTTGGCAAAGAGTATAGGCTGGGATTAATAGATGGTGAAAAGACAGTATTTCCTGAAAAAGAAAGGTATTTTTCCTTTAGAGTTTTGAGATTACCCAAGGGGGATTTGCTGCTGGCAGCTAAATAGTTCTATAGGAATTATTAGGGCAGTGGAAGGAACATTTGTGGGAAATGTCAAAGTGATAACTGCAGAGGGGCGGCCAGAATGTTACTCATTGTGGCGGAGTTGTCCTGATCAGTACATGTACCATTCCTGTCCTGGAAAAGACTTTCCTGAGGGTTTACTATTTATCAATGATTTAAAAGAGAAACCTACTGTTCATGACTTCCATATAAACATGACTAGTATGTATGACTCAGTGCTGCCTTCAAGGAAAATGTCATCTTTCTCCACAGAAAAAGTCACTGTAGTAGAAATGATTATAGAGGCTTGTATATTTGCTAGGTCTTTCTTTGTGTCTGTGTGTTTTCACCTGGTTAGACCTTTACTAAGCCCCACAGAGACTAGTTGGCCTGAAGTTCTGGCCTCCATTGCTATATTAGGTGTGTTAGAGGTCTTGGCATCTACTCCCACCTTAATGGCATATGCTTGGGCAATTTATTCTGACTCTGAAATTAGGGGCTCTGGTTCTCTGGTTGTGTCACAAGATTTTGTTACTAGAATATCATCTTATGCTCTGTAACACTCAAAGTATCTAGGCTTTTAGGAATCTTTTGTATAATCTATTTACCATCTTCCTGATGTCTCTTTGTCTATATTTCTAATCACTTACTGGTGTTAAAATAGCATTCTCTGTGTAGAGTCCATCTCTAGTAGAAAGACAGGGCATTAAGTGGAGAGATGGATTGCCATCCCACAGTTAAAAACTCTGACTCAGAATTATTCCTGTCTAAAAGAACTACAGGGGCAAAAATGGAAAAGAGACTGAGGGAAAAGATATCCAGTGATCAGCCCAACTAGAGATCCATCTCAAGGAGAGGCTCCAAAGCCTAACACTATTATTGACGCTATGGCTATGGTGTACTTACAGAAGGGAGCCTAGTATGACTATCTTCTGAAAGATCCAACAAGCAGCTGACATAGATAGGGGTAGACACTTACACATAACCAATGGACTGAAGTTGGGGACTCCTGTGGTTGTATTAGGGAAAGGCTGGAAGAAGTTGAAGCAGAGGGAGACCACATAGGCAGATGACCCGTTTCAATTAACCTGGATCCCTAAGATCTCTTAGACACTGAGCCACCAATCAGGCAGCACACACTAGCTGGTCTGAGGCCTCTGATACATATATAGCAGAGGACTGCATGGTCTGGCCTCAGTGGTAGATGTGCCTAACCCTCAAGAGACTTGAGGCCCCAAGAAGTGGGGAGGCCTAACAGAGGGTAGGGTAGGGACATCTTCTTGGAGACAGTGGGGAGAAGGAATGAGATGAGGAACTGTGGGAGAGCAGACAGAAAGGGAGTAATGACTGGACTGTAAAAAAATAAAAGTAATAAAAAAATAGCATTTTCTGAATTTAGTGTTTCTCCTCTTTTCTACCCTTTCCCCTCCTCTCTGTTTGACCTCAACACAGCAGAGTGAAATATCAACTTAAAGTCATCATTCTGAACTTCCACTATTTTTCTGCACACATAACATCTTGCTGAGCCTGGGTATCTGACCAGAGGTATCTCAGATCTCATTTGGTTTCTTCTAATATATGATAATTTCCATGTAGCTCCACTACCACCATCATCACTGACCCGTGCTCCAGGCTCCATATCCTGTATCCTTGGATGGAATGCTCTTCCTGGTCTTATTTTCAGGCTCTTTTCTCCCCAGATAACTATATAGTAGACTCCCTCAACTTCAACTCTCTATTCAATGTCATCTCTCCATGAAAGCCTCCTTGGCAGTCATATTTAAAATGGAATTGACTCCATGATACTTTTCAGACCATTTATTCTGCTCTTGTTTTGCATAGCACTGACTTTCCAGCATACAGTATAATCCACATACTAATTATATTTAGTTTTCTTTTTTTGTTGCCTCCTACCAGAATGCAGGTGAAGACCTTTGACTAATTTTTTATTATATTTTATTTTTCACTCATGTATGCCCAGTATTTAGTTGATATCTTAATTACTTAGAGATAACCGTACAAACTTGTTGAATGAATTAATTCATGCTTGAAAGGCTTCATTCCTTTTCAGGTGTATAATTGTGAATGATGCTAGTAACTTAATAACTCCCAAAAGCAAAACTCCAGGAAGAAAGCATGCCTTAACTCAGAAATTACTCCAGCATTTCTACACTTGGAACACTTCATAAATATTCCCAAGAAGATGGAGTATGAATAATTTGGTACTTGCAACTTGCACTTTTTCACACATGCTGTCAAAAATCTTTCCCCTGTGCCTTAGCATTTTTTTTGTCCATCCTACAAAATTTAAAGCAGTGGTTCTCAAGTCGTGGGTTGTGACCCCTTGGGGGTATCACCTAAGCCCATTGGAAAACACTGATATTTATATTATGATTTATAACAGTAGCAAAATTACAGGTATAAAATAGATACAATAATAATTTGCTGGCTGGGGGCCACCAAAACCCGAGGAACTGTGTTTAAGGTCATGGCATCAGGAAGGCTGAGAACTGCTGTTCTAAAAGCTTTCTTTGCTCACAGAAGTAGCTATGAGGGTAGTTGTCGCGAACCCCCCACGCTTGGGCACCAAACTGTTGCGCTTACTGGAGCCTGATGTTGGACGCCAAACTGTTACAGCCCGTACTGCCCGTTCCGGTCCGAGGGTCAGGGTCTAGCGAGAGAGAGAGTGGGGATAAAGGGGAAGAGACGCGAAGAATGGAGACAAGACAGAGATTCTGATCAAGTCTCGTTTATTGAAGGGAATTCTGAGCTATTTATAGGCTTTTGCCACGTGCCTTGTAGGCGCGTGGATACCACGTGCCTTGCAGGTGTTGATATGACGTAAGCCTTACAGGTGTCTATAGCGTGGACAGCACGTGCACCGCAATGCCTTGCAGGCGTGGATAGCACGTGTGCCTTACAGGCATGTATGGCGTAGATAGCACGTGGACAGCACGTGAACTGCAATACCTTGGAGGCGTGGCCACCACGTGCACCTTGCAGCTGGGGCCAGTAAACAGCAACACAAAATATGTGGGATATCAGAGTGTGCTTTAGCTGTTGTAGGCTATTGAAAACCAAATCTTTCGTCAGGGTATATGGTTCCAGATGGCTGCAAAGTTGATCTAGCCGCTTTCTGCTGAAGTCGGCTCCCAACAGGTAGTGTATAGTCACCACTGAAGGTGCCAGGTAGTTAATGCTCTGAGGAGATCCTAGGAACATTTCCATAGGATGAAGAACAGGAGATGGTGTGAAACATCCCAGATTTCTAGCCCCTTGAATAGGACCAGTTTTACTTATTTTCCAAAGGTCAGAAGTGGGATCCAGCTTTTGATTAAAAGGTATAACTTTTTCATTAATGTTACCTGATTTAATTTATATCTCCTTTCCATCTCACTTTCATGCTACCCTGCTCTTCTGGAGTTTTATTTAATCGTCTCTTAAATAAATCATACTTTATCTCATTTATTGCCTTTGAGGGTCACACAGGTCCATTGTGTAGAGCTGCTACCAGAGAGGAAGTTCACTTCCCTATGTAATGTAAGCATTTGTTGGAGATCACCACTGCTTCCTATTTCCACTATCTAAGATTTCAATTTGCAAGAGGAGGCCAGGTATGCAATGGTGAAGACTCCAGATGCCAGAAGCAAATGTCCTCAGCTTGAGACCCTTTGCTTATGAGCTGCCTGATTTTGGAGCATATCATTTAACATTTCTGTTCCCTGGTTTCCTTATCTGTAAAGTAAGCCTGATCATGGGGCTGTGCACTGCAGGTGCATGAAAATTTACCCAACTCACTTTGACAGATTGGTCCACCTGGTACCTGGCCCAGAGTTGCTGTATCATGTAAACAGATTTAAGCCTTATCTGACCAACCAAGGTCATACAGTTAAGATCCTCTGAAACATAAAACCAGCCCCTTGGGAATTAGGTACTGTTTGATTTTTGTGATACCTCGCTTTATTAAAAACTTATTAGACTGAAACAAAATTTTTAAAAAACCAAATGCATGTATATCCCCACATTTTTTTTTTTTTGTCTTTCAATTTCAATGTTGGGGTCAAACCCAGTGTGCTACTACAACCCCTACCTTCAGAAATAATCCTAGAAATATATTTGGTAATGAAGATTGGATGCCATTTTTTGTGCATAATTGTTGCCAACTAATTAGTGGAAAGGCATAAGCAATTAAATATGTGCTTTAAGTTTGAACTGCTCTTAGCTTTATTTGTTTACATTGCTCAATATACTCTGAAGGAAAATATGTGTTTGGAAATATTTCTCTTTTTTTTTTTCTTTTCTTTTTTTCTTTTACTGGATATTTTCCTTATTTACATTTCAAATGTTATTCCCTTTCCAGGTCTCCCCTCAGAAATCCCATATCCCATCCCCCTTCCCCCCTGCCTCTCCACCACCTACCCACACCCACTCTCGCTTTCCTGCCCTGGCATTCCCCTACACTAGGGCATCGAACTCCCTCAGGTCCAAGGGCTGCTCCTCCTACTTCTGTTCAACTAGGCCATCCTCTGCCACATATGGAGCTGGAACCATGGGTCCCTCTATGTGTACTCTTGGTTGGTGATCCAGTCCTGGGGAGCTCCGGGGTGTCTGGCTGGTTGACATTGTTGCTGCCCCCTGGGGCTGCAAATATTTTCTTTGGTTAATAAGTAAATCTCTTCTTCCCTTCAGAGATAATTCTCAGATGCATGAAAACTTTGTGTGAAGGAAAGTCACATACTTTTCACATTCTCCATGGAGCCAGGAGGGAAAAGATTTAGGTTAAATTTTACTGGAGAGTATTCCATTCAGGCATAGGATGAAGAAGTTTTTGGCTTATCTAGCTTTACTGAAAAACAATTCATAAAGCCAATTGTTTAAATTAAAGGTGATTTGGTATACATTATAAAGTAAATATTACAATGAAATAAAACTCATTGTCTGGCATAGTAATCATCCTGTGTGTGTGTGTGTACGTGTATGTGAGTATCTGTCTATCTCTATGTCTGTGTGTGTGTTAATAGGTGTGTATGTGTATACTTATAGGTGTGTGTATATCTGTGCATCTCTCTGTATTTATAGGTGAGAACATTTAATAAAGTTTTAGTAAACTTTGAAAAAATAGTATAGTAATATGGTCTGTAGCTATCATGTTTTATACCAGATCCCCTGACATAGTGTAACTGCATGTTTACATACCACAATCAACATTTGCTCAAAGAAGTAGTCAACAATATTTTTATATAAAAAAAAAAAAAAAAAAACCTGGATGTCAGGAACCACTTTGCCAAATGTTGGAACCCGCACTGCCAAAATCTTGGGGGGGCCAAAATTGTTATGGCCCGCACTGCCCCAAGCTTTGGGGGCTAAATTGTCCCTTCTCATACTACTGCTCCAATCCCTGGGTCAGGGTTCAGCAAGAGAGAGAGTGAGGGTGGACGTGAAGAATGGAGACCAGACAGAGTATGATTCAGTCTTGTTTATTTTCAAAGTCTCTCTTCTCTCTTTCCAAGTTTCTTGTTCCTAGTCCAAGTCCCAAGTCTCGAGTTCCTAGTACGTAGACCCTATTGCCTCCAAGTTCCAAGTTTCCATTCTCCTCTGTCTGCCTCTCACCTTTTATAAGTCTGACTTCTCAAGTCATGCCTTTAAGTCTCGTCTCTAAATCACACCTATAAGTCACACCTTTAAGTCACACACACCCAAGGGAAAATCCTGGGTATATAAAACAAGATGTTATCAGAGTGTGCTCAGCTGTTGTAGGCTGTTGAAAACAAGTCTCTTGTCAGGGTATATGGCTCAAGATGGCTGCAAGGATGATAGCCGCCTTCTGTTGGCTTCCCACACGTGGATAGTTCCTTTCCTGATTTAAAAAAAATGACATATAAGCATTTAGTAAAGAACTAATGAAACTAATTTTTAAATAGATAAAAGAAAACATTTATCAATCTAAAAATATTTAAGCCTTAAGAGATAATGGCCTACCATTATCCATAATTAGAGTTTGGATATGTTTCTACTTTATTGCATTGTTTTATTATTGATTCAAATTCCACAGTGTTCACAATACATTCCTTTTCTTGTTTCACCTGCTCAGTTTTTATGAGGCCATATCTGGTCAAGAATGGGGGCTGAAGTCCGGTGTCTTATAGCAATATAAATTGTCCAAATTATGTGACCTGTCTGATCTCAGTTTCTTCCTGTAAAGAATAAAGGAAATAATTTCTGTTATATTAGTAATGTGTAAATATGCACATTTAAGTAATTGCATATCTAGAAGGTGACTGTCACAACTCTGGGCACATGTCCAAGGTCCAATAAACAATGACCAGAATACATTCTTATTTGGAAGCTGCTCAGAGTTTCTCAGTCTTACCATTCCCCTCTCTCAGCCCCAACATCTCAGGTCTGCCTTCTTCTGTATATTACTTGGTGAAATCCATGAGGTCCCAGCTTAGCCACTTCTCTTAAAATCCAGACTTTGGGTTCAGTCTCAGTTTTGCTTTCCAAATCAGATGACAATGCTGAAGAAAATTTCTCTTTCTCATTTCTCCATGGCAACCAACTGGTTCTAGTATCACAATCAAAAAAACCTACAGTTTACAATCTCTTCCCACCCCCTTACCCCAGATGGATTTGTGTTAGCTATTTGGCAGATTTTCTCTGATTTTTATAAGAAATAAATGCCTTCCAAAAATAAGCATGTTTAAATTTGAATATATTCCTACTTCTTGCCTCTCCTGTTCATACAGAGACATACAAAGAAAAATAAGTATAGACTTTGTGGTTGACCAAATTGTTAACACAGTCCAATGTAAACATTATCTTCTAATGGATAAGTGTCATCTACTTCCTATAGGGATATAGAGAGCCTACTAGGACCATGCTGCCTCTTGCTTCAACCTGGACTTTCAAGCAGGGCTGGAGTGTTCCATAAAATTCTATATTTAGCATCTCGTGCTTGACTTGAGTACTACTGTTTTACTCTTAATGTTTTGGACCAGGAATCCCTGGTCTTAATCACCAGGGCTTAGAATATGGCATCAACTTTGGTTCTGTGACCCTCTCTTTTTTATCTTGGCCATGACCTTTGGATACCTTTTGATCACCTGTCTCCAGGGTGACCACCTCCTGGTACCACTGTAGCTACAATTGTGCAGTCCACCAAGGCAATGCAAGAATAAGCCTGAAATGTATGTTTTTTTAAACAATACAATGGAGAGGATTTGTGTGTCCTCAGTAGTTATTCAGTATATTTTTACTGTTTTTAGCATTCCTGAACCTTGTATAGCAACTTGAAAATGGGAATACACACAAAATGAACACATAAATTTTTTCCCTGGTGTTTAAGTTGTAGCTGATTTAATGAGACTGAAGCTCTTGATAGACATTCTTATTCAAGTTGAGTATTTGTGTTTAGATAAATGAATAAAACTTATTGCCCCTAAGAGCCAAAACTGACTCTAATTTAAGTATAATGTTTATTTTGAGATAAGCCTAATATTTTATATGCTAGATTTTTAAGAATGCTATTGTTTTGCCTTACCAGGTTAATACTCTCTTATCTGAAGTGTGATATGCAAATTTTGCTATTCCACATTCTGTGTCTTCTCAAATTTCTCATCAGAATATAAAAGGGGAGATACTGCAAGTGGTTGAGTTTCTGGATTGTAAAAAAAGGAGTTGATGTTTTCATTTTGTTTGGATTTTGATACAGATCCTTTAGTGGTAGTGGATTATTACCTTCTGTTGGGAGCCAACTTTTAGCAGAAAGTGGCTATCAACTTCGCAGCCATATACCCTGATAAGAGACTTGGTTTTCAACAGCCTACAACAGCTGAAGCACACTCTGATAAACATCTTGTTTATCCCATATATCTTGTTTTGCTGTTTAGTGACCCCAGCTGCAAGGCACATGTGATATCCATGCCTACAAGGTGCACATGGTAAAGTGTCTTCAGCTGTGTTTCCCTGCTTGTGCTTATAAATACCCAGGATTTCCTTGCACTAGGAGGAGACAATAAGAGGAGTGAATATGAGACAGTAAACAAGACTTGACTACACACCCTCTTTCTTGTCTCTATTCTTCGAGTCTCTTGTCCCTGCATCCCCACTCTCTCTCTAGACCAGAGCACTTAGCCCCAAAGCATTAGACAGTGTGGACAGCAACATTTTGCCCCCCAAGCGTGGAGCAACTCGGGCTGAGACACCTTCAGTTTTGATGTTCCTGCATCTAGCTTTTAGGTGCTGGGATTATAGGAGTATACCAGCAAGTTTTATGAGGTATTGAGAATCAAGCGCAGGTGTTCCTACATGGTAGACAAGCATTCTAAAAACCTGCCTATGTCTCCAGCCGAGAGAGAGAGAGAGAGAGAGAGAGAGAGAGAGAGAGAGAGAAAGAGAATGTTAAGACCCACATACTTCAAAACACATGGGGATCATATCTGAAGAGATGACTTGGTGGTCAAGAATGCTTAGAGCTCTTGCAGAGGACCTGGTTTCAGTCCTCAGCATCCACACTAGGAGGCTTGCAACTGCCGGTAACTCCACCTCCAGGGGAATCCTACATCTCTGACCTCTGTCTTATGCGTTGCCAAATAACCACCCCCACATATTTACATATTTTGAAAAGTAATCATAATTATTTTAGAAAAACATGGTGAGAGTCTGCTAATAAGAACCTCATCCAGGACTGTCAAAGTGTTTTGGAAAATGTGAAAAGTAGGCATCCGCTCTGTTCTGGGAGGAGGTAAAAGGTGAAAGTGAGGACTTAGAAGTCTTGCATCTCAGGTTCACAATTAGGCATGTCCCTAAGAGTGATAAAGAAAAGCTACAATGGAATCCCTACTCCCATTTGAGTGATCTCTTTGTTAGAAAGGGGAAACTCAGAGTGCTGTAAGCAGCTTGGATTCCCTGTTAATCTTCCTTGGTAGGCTCTGGGAGCTGGCTGTCTACAGCTCTCTATGGACAGGGACTCTATCCTGCTCATCATTTCTGAATTATCAAGGCTTACTTCATTTCCAGTTGAGTATTGGTGTTGATTGTGTTTTATTACTTTTTAATCCTATGAATATTGGAAAACCATGTGTGATTGCTCTAGATTGTTCTCTTTGAATCCATTTGCTGCTCCAGAGATTGGTTTTATTTTGTTATTAAAACACAAATTTTATCACACTGCTAAGATGTTGGGAACTTGCCATTGTGTTTACGTTGCTCATTGAATAAGGCCAGAATTTCTAACCTGCCACCAGCATCCCAAATATAAATTCCCAACTCCTCTCCAAATCTTATCCTTCACTATTTATGTTTGTTCTTTGGGGCCCTTGTCAAGAAAAAGACACATTTTATTTGTTACTGCTAGAATTAATCTCCATGGTGCTATCAGCTACCAGAATTACTCCCTATTCTTTCCTGACTGGGCACCAAGCCTGATATAGGACATGGCAGGTGCTCTTCAAAATATTTTAAGTGAAATGTTAATGAAGGACAACAAGGAAACTTCTGATGCTATTACTTTTGAGCTGACGATAAATCAGTATTGAGATAGTAAGAGCAAAGTATATTAGAATAGAAGAGGAAAATGTGGTTATATGGAAATAATTTAAAATTAAATAGAGAGAATATTTATTCTTTAGAGGCCATTAAGAGTAAAGGAGAATAGAGAGGAAGGGGATATTGACAGGTGGGTAATGAAACAGAAACACAGGTACAGAAACACAGTGGGGAAGTTAATTCTTGAGTTGTGTGGCACAGTAGAACAGTTATAGTTTGTAATAAGTAATGCTACGTTCCAAAAATAACTTTGTAAGCAGAATTTGAGGGTTCATAAAAAATAAGAATATTTCTATGTGTAAATACAGGGAATCTAGTAATCCCGATTTGATTATCAAATTAATACATGCATCAAATTATAATACTAAATCACATAAATATGTACCAATTATACATTGACTAAAGGTAAAAATTGAAACCATCTATTTATTTCTGGTTAACTGCAAGTTTATAAGTGATATTTTTTATGAAATATATACTATGCATGCCAACAATACATGATGATTTCCATTGAAATGTCTCAGGGCAGATCTTTTTTCTTTCTCTGTTTCTCCAGACTGAGTTCCTCAGTCGTATCCTTAGCACTGCAGCAAAACACAGAAAGCATTTCCTGCTCACATCTACACAGATCTCCTAACTCCTTTCTGCTTGTTGCCTTTTTCCAGATACTCCTTATGGCAGGGAGTCCTCCTAAACCACAGGTCACATTTGACAGAAAACTAGGCAGGTTTCCCACAGACATTCTCCTCTCTCCATGTCCCCTGAGATGCAATCCTCCAGTCTCATCTGCACTCTGCAGCAGAACATCTGTGGCAGTCTTCCCAGATCTCCCTAATCCTGTGATTCTCACAGATCTTCTTCTAACCTTCTTCCCCCAACATGTACCTTTTACCTAGACACCCAACTCCAATACCAGCAGGCACCCCTACTAACTCAAGGACTACTTCCATGGCATTCTGATAATCACCTACATGCTAGAATACCAACAGACACTGGCTTTTATTTGTGAAATCTGAATGTAGTAGTCATAATACACAAGTGTTTGACGTGATCTGCCTGGCTATTGTATAGAGACAGGAGAACTAGGTTAGAGAAGGGGATATTCCAAAGCAGAGATGATGTACACTTTAGGCAGGTAAATTTTATCTCACAGGCTCTCACAAACTTCAATACAAGGTATTAATATGCAGATTATAACCACTCAGTTATATTAATGTAACATATTTAATGATGTAATAGGTATGTCTTAAGATTAGTGCTCAGGTGTACAAGGTATGACTTACTCTTTTGTCAAAGTATATAAGTTCTAGTTAGAATGCTGTTAGTGTTACTTGTTTTGGCAAGCATTTAATCATGGGGTGATTTTTTTTAAGTACTTGGGATTTTTAAAAATTCAATTGAAGAATTTCTGTTTTTTTCCATTGTGAATATTTTTATACTACCTCTCTTTACTTTGGTGCTAGAATTAAACATGTGAGCACCAAATTGTCTTTGCTAATCTATGTCACAGACATAGAGGAGCTGTTTCTGGATTTAAACATTTGTCCCTGGTTTTATGGGTTCCCAAACTCTATAAAGCCTACCCTATCTGGCCCATCCCATCCTAAGTGTCCCTGGGAAGAAAACAGTTGACAGTCTAATTTTCTAGTGTTTCATGGCTGTAAATGCTGAGAGGAAAAGAAAAAAAAATGTTGTCTCTTTCTTTATGCCTTCTCCTATGTCAAATTGTGAGCTGGAGGTATGTTCTACCATGATTGACTCTCGTAATTCTTAGGCTCTTTTCTCTCTAAGATACTCTTTCTCTTTCATGTGGTATCTGTCAATGTAATAATAGTGAACAATGAACATAATAAACCATGTTCAATGGAACAATATAGATAAATCTCAGAGGTCATGCACTGTGCTAAAAGACTTTTTGATACATAAAATTCAAGGCAAAACAAATTAATTCCCAGAACAGAAAGCAGATCAGCCTATAAATGAGGCAAAAAGAATAGTTTGCCAAAGGTCATGAAGAAGATTTTGGGGTAAAGAATGGTAGTTTCACGTTTTTCCTCATATGCAAAAAATTACCACACTATATATTTGGATATTGTTGGGAGCCGACTTTAGCAGAAAGCGGCTAGATCAACTTTACAGCCATCTGGAACCATATACCCTGACGAAAGATTTGGTTTTCAATAGCCTACAACAGCTAAAGCACACTCTGATATCCCACATATTTTGTGTTGCTGTTTACTGGCCCCAGCTACAAGGTACACGTGGTGGCCACGCCTGCAAGGTATTGCAGTTCACGTGCTGTCCACGTGCTATCTACGCCATACATGCCTGTAAGGCACACGTGCTATCCACGTCTACAAGGCATTGCGGTGCACGTGCTGTCCACGCTATAGATGCCTGTAAGGCTTACGTCATATCAACACCTACAAGGCACGTGGTATCCACGCGCCTACAAGGCACGTGACAAAAGCCTATAAATAGCTCCGAATTCCCTTCAATAAACGAGACTTGATCAGAATCTCTGTCTTGTCTCCATTCTTCGCGTCTCTTCCCCTTTATCCCCACTCTCTCTCGCTAGACCCTGACCCTCGGACCGAAACGGACAATACGGGCTGCAACAGTTTGGCGTCCAACATCGGGCTCCAGTAAGCACAACAGGATATATTCAGTGTGCATATGTTAACTGAAATTCAATAAACCTGCTAAAATTAAATACTTTAAAAATAGGCTTTTGGAACAGTTATATTATTAGAAGAACTAACTGAAGCAGTTAAATGGCACTTGACTTCTACATCTTTAACTCTAGTCAAATTTTAATGGATTTCTTGGTGGAAATTTTGTTTTATTTTCTAAGATCTATATAGATCTTTAGTAACTGAGAGAAGAAATACAAAAAGTGTTGTGGTTTACACCTGCAGTTTGGGTCTTATGTTCAGGTATAAAAGATCTCTTGATAACCACCACACCAGTACAAGCAGTCCTCTTTTCTGGAGAGATTTTCTCCATGCTTGAGAAAGCAGCTATTGATGAAGAGGTGAATGCAGTTACTTATCTGGCATCATGTTAACTAGCATAAATGGACTGGGTCAGAGAGAATCGAGGAACTGCTCTCACTCTTAAATCTTTTTAGTAAACAACTCTTATAGGTGTTTTAGTTGCTCATCCCAATGGCCCTGGAGGTACATCCTTAAGAGTCAAGTAGGGCTTTCTCATTTTTCAAGAATAACTTTTGGCAGACCAGCTTATAATGTGTTAGCATCATTCCTATGGATTCTTATAGAGAGCTGTGGGTTATAAGAAAGGAAGAAAAAATATTCTAAGTATTCTAACTTTAACTACCATGTCACTAATTTCCCAAGAGTTTGGAATGGACCCATCTCAGTGTAATTTCTGCCCTAAAAAGTCCAAGGAGCTGTTTTATTAAATGAAGCTTCTGATTCCCAAAGGATCCTTTCCAAAGCTGCTGTTACAGCAAACAGAGCCATTAGATTGCTTGGAATCATCAATGAGAAGAGTAGGAAATGCTGTGGAAGTGAGGTGTACTATGCAGTGGAGGGCTCAAAGACTCCAATACAATAGCCAAGGAAATTATCTACTTCATAAAGAAATCTAGATTTTTTTCCTTTCTTCCTGAAAATACTTCATAGGAGTATAATAGACACTGAAAAAGACAAGTTTGGGCTGTGTGTACAGCCCTGTATATCTTTCTAAATGAAGCACATATTCACTAGGGAACCAAGAAACAGTACCTGTTCAGCACCTAGATGGCTCCACCGGACAAGTCCCTTTCTACTTACTATTTACTCATCCCACCAACATGTTCTCACCTCAAGTGCCGCAGAATTTATTTTTTCCTTTCAAACTTTAAATACATAGATTTATACAATAATTTACCACATCTATTTTTTCCTTTGGCAATACTTTGTGTATGAGACTCGTTTGTTACATGTGCTAGCAGTTCATTCCCTCTCATTGTATCTCATTTCTATTCTGTGAAGGTATTCTGTCACCAGTGGACATTTAAATGGTTTCCTGTTTTTAGAAATTACCAAGAACTCTCCAATAAAAAACTTATGCATGGATTGTTGTACACAGCTCATCACAGTGTTCCCAAGTTTATCTGTATATTTTCTCTCACAGAGTAGTCTTTGAGCTTATCCCATCTTGTTTTATCAGATTACTACTAATCTTTTTCAGAGTGGCTAGTAGTTGTTATACACTCTGGGCAAGAATCATGTTGTAAATACATTTTGCAAATTACCCATTTCTTTCTCCAGATTGACAGTTTTCTTCTGGAAATGGAAAATTTTCTAATGTTCCCCTCTTATTTACAAGTTATGTGATCTTGAGGTATTATTCCAATCTCACTAAATTGAAGCTTTATCAACAGTAAATTGAGATATTTATTCTTTCCATTTGTGTTTCTTGAGTTTGTATTACAAACATTTTTTGACAAAGACTGGGTAAAGTTCTAAATCTAAATTTCTGAGTTTCTTAACAACTATCTCAGAGTGTTAGTATAGGAAGCAAAGGAACACTGGTATCTCTGAGCATGGGTGACAGAAATAGGTCACCTCTACCCTATTATTTTCAACTTCCTGTGGTTCAGATAAATGTTTCCCAAAGGTTCATAAGCTGTAAAGTTATTCTCTTTGTAGGAAACCTTGGCACGTGGTGGACGCTTTTGGAGGTATGGCATATGGCATTCAGTTACTGAACATGTGCCCTCAAAAGAAGTTATAGAACCCCAGAATTTTCTGTCTCCTCTCTTGCAAATTGCTGCATTATGTTTGTGGTGTTTGTGGGGCTAATCTTATTTGTCAATTTGATTGTATCTGGAATAAACTAAAACCCAAGAAGCAGAACACCCCCATGTAGGATTTTCTTGGTGGATCACTTGAAGAAGGTCCAGCCTAAGTCTGGGTCATTTGAAGCAAGAAGATTCACCCTACACTTGGATCATTTCAGATCAGAAGACCTACTCTAATCTGTGACATGGCTCCTGATGGAAGCCTACATAAAGTGTATGGAAAAGGAAAGGTTTTGCTTTTTACCTGCTTGCTCTCACTATGAGCCCATTCACTCATACAGGAATCTATTTTTATTTTTAAAATATAAGGTACAAAGTAGTCGAAGCATCCAGACTCCTCGACTGACACACTACCAGATATTTTTTCTGCCTTTTTTTTTTTTTTTTTTTTTTTTTTTTTTTTTTTTGTAAATAGCCATTGCTGGGCTAACTAGACCACACCGTGTAATCAACTCTAATATATCACAGCTTCCCCCCCCACATTCATTTTATCAGTTCTGTTCCTCTAGAGAACCCTGACAACCCAGTATTGGGAGCTGACTCCTAGCAGAAAGCGGCTATCATCTTTGCAGCCATCTTGAGCCATATACCCTGACAAGAGACTTGTTTTCAACAGCCTACAACAGCTGAGCACACTCTGATAAACATCTTGTTTTTCCCACATATCTTGTTTTGTTGTTTAGTGCCACCAACTGCAAGGCACACGTGGTAAAGTGTCTTCAGCTGTGTTCCCTTGCTTGTCCACGGCTGCAAGGCACATGGTAAAGTGTATACATACCCAGGATTTCCTTTTAGTAAAAGAGACTTGATCAGACCCTCTGTCTTGTCTCCATTCTTCGTGTCTCTTTCCCCTCCATCTCCACTCTCTCTCTCTTGGTAGACCCTGAACCATGGACTGGAGCAGCAGCTCGGGTGAAGACAATCCAGAATAATACAGATTGTGGTACCAGAAGTTCTAGAGCAACAGAATGATTAGGATAAATTATGGATAAATTATTTAAGTATCTGGAACAAATTATTTAAATATTTGATTTTGCTGATACCTCATCTTACTAATATCTTTCCTAGACACATGGGACCACTAAAAGTCCATAGTGTGAACTCACTAAAGAATTTATCAAGACAAATAGATTTAATTAATATGATTTACCTAATGTAAGGATCAAGGCAGCAAACTATCCCTCCATGGTTTCTGCTTCAGTTACTGCCTCCATATTCCTGCTTTAAGTTCCTGCCTCTTCTTCCCTTCATGATGGACTATGGTTGGAACATAAGAGATAAAATAAACCCCTTTCTCCCAAGTTGCTTTTTGTTGTGGTGTTTTATCATTGTAATATAAGTTCTGACTAAGACATGTCTGATTTGTCATTATGAGGAACCAGCCTGACTCCACTTTGTTTCTGGGATCCATTTTGAGTCTGTAGTTAAGTTTCTGTTTCTCAGAACTGGCTTCTGTCCCCCTCTGTAACAATAAAACATCTGTAACAGATGATTGCAGGAAGATTTTCTTAACTACTTTGTAAGCTCTTAACTGCCTGAATTCACTTTGTGCAACCACACTTGAGTGCAAATTCCCCCTACCCTAAGGTATTGCCCTATAAAGAGGTAAGGAAAATTGGCTTTGGGCTGATCTCTGGAACTCTACCTTTAAGAGAAGTCAGCTACCAGACCAGTTTGCTGGGCGAATAAAACTCAATTTGATTTGGACATAATTTGTGGTTGATGTTCTTCCTCCTCACAATAGTGGGGTTAACATTTGAAATCTTCTATCTCCGCCAGAGGGGGAGATCATTGGGCTCTCTTAATACAAGACCCCAGAAGGTCAAAGACATCTATTAACTGCAGAAATATGAGGTTTGGGAAGCTGGGGACATCACTCACTAATAGGTTATACTTAGCATGTGCAAGGACCAGGGTTCAGTCTTCATACTAAAATCCAAACAAATAAAGTATGCTACTTTCTCTCTATAAGTTTATTATATAAAATAATTCATTAAAGGAGTGTAAGGTTAAGTGATAAATGGTTTCACTAGATACCCAGTGATTTAAAAACTGAATGGAAAATGTATACTCTTGAAGGGATGTCTGCTAATGAAATTTTGTTGCCATGCAGGGTAGTCGGCCCCCTCTATGTCCTGCTCCACAGAAGTCCTATCATGGTAAACATCTTACCCTGTGATTTAGTATATTTTTGATGGGTTAGGTAAAGATTATTATTGCTTTCCCGACCACAAAAAAAAAAAAAAAACCCTATATACTAGTATTGATGTTTAGCAAGCTACTTTGCTTTTTCTTTAGGTAGAATGTCACTTTGTGGTTCAGACTGGGTAGAACTCATGACAGTTCTGCCTCAGTCTTCCAGATATTGGGTTACAGGCCTTGACCACTATGCTCAGAATAAAGCTAATTGCATATGAGGCTATATTTTCTGTCCATGATATTTACCTGTGTACACATGTGCTAGCCCACATAGGCATAAGTAAAAAGCCAGAGGTCTATGTTTGAATGTGATATATTTCTCAGTCACTTCTCTACATTATTATTATTATTTTGAGAATCTGACTCTTATTTAGTCTGTAGTGTACTGTGTTAGGTGGTATGGCTAGCCATCAAGCTGCCTGTCTCCACCTTCTAGTACTTGAATTACAAATGCATAACTTCATAACTGCTTTTTTTTTTTTTTGTACGTGCTGATGATTTGCCTTCTAAGCTTTATGTTCACAAATCAGGGGCTTTACTCACTTAGGTATCCCTCTGAATAAGCTGCTTTTTTAAAGGGTAAAGTTGTTATGGTGACAAAGATAAAAAAAACCTTTTGTAGAATTTTACTTTCTGTATTTTCTTGTGCTCTGATTGGCTTTCTGATATTGTTATAATCTTTGTGTTTCTTAAGAAGAATTTCAGTGGAGGTCACAGAATCACAGAAGCTCTACTGGGACACTGTTTTTACACACAAGTTTTTGACCAAGTTATGTCTCTGTGCATCTTTAAAAAAATCTGCTAAATGGAGTTTATGCATCAATATTTCTAGGTGCTTTTAAAGAATCTTAGCCAATGAATAGTCACTGACATATGTGGATATTAAACATCTGGAATATTGTTCATCCAAATTGAAACATACTATAGGTTTGCCACATAGACTTAATTCTAAATTCATGACAGAGTTGATTTATCTTTTGGCACTCATTAAAACAATAATACTTTAGCTATATTATATTAAAATGTTAAATTTATTTTTATCTTTTCATTTATTCCCCTACTTCTCCCCCTTTCTTCCTTTAAGCTTCCTTTTTTCCTTTATGCCTTCTTTTCTTTTGGTGGGGGTGATGAGTGAAGCCCAGGAAACTGGGTACAAAATATGGCTTATGTTTTTCTAATAGCTCTGGTCATGACTCTAGGTCCTCTACTGTCACACTTATTAAGATAGGTTCTACTTATTCCATTTCACTCAAACCACAAGGAAGAAAATGCGGAAAGAGGTGGAAATGTGGCTACTTCTTCTTGTCTCCATCTTTCACAGGATGTTTTATTTCTTGACTCCTTTGGGGTGCAGATGTGAAGCTGCGGAAAGCCACAGTCATTGTTTTTGCTCCTATCATGGACCTCCTTCTTGAAAGACTTGTTTTCTCTCTTCAGTTGTACTTATTTCTTTGTCCATTTTCTTTTTAGCTAAGTTCCCTTTCAAATGTTTCTCTGCCTTTATAGAAATCACAGGCTTATTGCCTCTTAGAATGCAAAAACTGGTAAATAAAATATGGGTTAAAAATTTGTGTTTTGAAATGCTTGAACGTGGTTGGTGTGATTGAGAAGAAAATTCCTGCTGCTAAGCTACACAATGGGAAGACTGGAGAAGAAAAAGGACACCCAAATTCATCATTTAGAAATACTGTTTCTATATAGTAATGTTTATAGAGTGCTTGACTATGTCAGTTAACACTGATTAATAACTAGGCAGTTGACAATAGGTTCAATACATTACCTCATATATCCTAGCAACAAACTATTTTGTGGCCATTATTATCCCCATTTTACAAATAAGCACTGAGGCCTGACCTCTCCAGGACACCATTCAGCTTAAATTCAAACTCTAATGATCAGACTTTAGTGCCTACAAATTTAATAATTCTGTCCTGGACTGCCTGGAGTAAAACATCCCGGTAGAATTACCAGTCATTCCTTTCTAACAGGCAATAAGCCTGGAATTTCTATAAAGGCAGAGAAGCATTTGAAAGGGAACTTAGCAAGAATGAAAATGGGCAGAGATAGGTACACCCAGAGTGAGCAAGAAAACGAGTCTTTCAAGAAGGAGGCCCATGAGAGGAGCAGAAGAACAGCATCTGTGGATTTCTACTGTTTCACCTGAGCTCCCCAAAGAGAGGCAGCAAATAAAACCTCATTTGGAGATTGAGGCAAGTAGAGGTAGCTATACCACCATCTCTTTCTGCCTGATAGGGACTTGATGAGAGATAGCTTTCAGTGTCTTGTTCCTACTCATGTTCTCTAATAAACAAGAAGTAGGTATGGGTTTTAATCCCATTCCCAAATATTTTTCTGTCTCTCTTGCCCTGTACCTTCAACCTATTTTTATTATTACTCATGCCCCACCCTGCACCCCCTTTCTACTCATCATCAGAATCCTTCTCTGTAGCCTAGATCAGTAGCCTCAAAGTCACAATCCCCCTGCTCCTGCTTCTGAGTGCTGGGTTACTGATGTGGGCCACCTCCTGGCTTTCTTGCTCATTTTGATGACTGGGCAGAGTGAAAATGCTATGTAATGGTAACAACATGAATGCTCACCCTTATTAATGTTATCAACTGGGGAGTCAGCATTAGCAGTGAAGAAACAGATTAAGAATGTCTCTTTTGGGGATGGAGGGATGGCTCAGTGGTTAAGAGTGTGTACTGCTTTTCTAGAGGTCTTGAATTCAGTTCCCAGCAACCACATACTGGCTTATAAGTACCTGTGATGGGATCAGATAGTCTCTTCTGGTGTGTCTAAAGAGAGCAACAGTGTACTTACACGAAATAAATAAATACATAATTTTTTTAATTAATCATTTTATTTGTTTACATTTCAAATCTTATCACCCTTCCTGATCTCCCATCCATGACCCTCCTACCCCAGTCTCCTCCCTTTTGCCACTAAGAGGGGAATCCTCCACCTACCCACCCACTTCCACCTCACCTCTCTAGCCTTCCCCTTCTCTGGGGCATCAAGCATCCACAGGACCAAGCACCTCCCCTCCCACTAATGCCAGAGGAGGCAGTTCTCACCTGTAGTTGGAGCCATGGACTGGCTCATGTATACTCTTTGGTGGTTTAGTCCCTGAGAGCTCTGAGGGGTCCAGTTAATTGATGCCATTGCTCTTCCTATAGGGTGTCAATCTCCTTCAGCTCCTTCAGCCTTCCCCTAACTCTTCTACTGGGATCCAATGGTTGGCTGCGAGTATCTGCATCTGTCAGTCATGTGCTGGCATGACTGACATGTCCTCTATAGGATAGCCATACCAGGTTCCTATCTGTAAGCACATCTTGACATCAGCAATAGTGTCTGGGGTTTGGTGTCTGCAGCCAGAATGGATAATAAGTAAATCTAAAAGAATGCCCTTGTTGGGGTAGGAATTAGAGAGGAAATATCACAGCCTCAGAGTCTTCTCTCCATACTTCCTGTGCTTTCATTGCTTAAGTGAATATAACCACCGAGGCTGCCAGCACACTCTTCTCCCTCTGTCATTCTTCTGTGGTCTTTAAAAGAGAGCTACCTTGTAATTATTTTAAACCATTACCATGAAGATACTCTTAAGAATAATTTCTCAAGTTGCTCATCACAAAATTGCTTCTTTTAATGACTGCATATCATGTATTCAGAGGTGTGAGCCCCCAAAATATGTCATATAGACAGCTATGGTTAGAAGCAATGGACTTTTCCTTGTATTTTCTGTAACATTCTATTTATGAGTGGATAAAACCCTGTTTAGCAATAAATAGATAAATGTCCCTAGCAAATCCCAAATGAGCAGATTTTAAATGTTTTTGAGGCGACTCTTATTTTTTGTCCTTAGAACAGAATCCATTTCTTCCCCATAACAGAGATGATCGGGGAAACAGATATTTTCCTACAGACAGGCCCAGATACTCTTTATTACATGGCATAAACACAAAGCACTGATATTTGTTTGAAATATGCCCCAAAAGCCTCCAAAAGGGAAAAAGTGTGTGAAAACGGCATGAATTAGGACAGGCTATAATATTCAGAACGTACAGTCTGCACTCAGCCTTGCTGTTTTGCAAAAAGCATCTAAAATTTATGCTTTTAGATTTGTCAGTTTAAAATTGTGAGCTGTATGTTAGCCCGGCTCAGTAAAATATTGAAGATACTGCTGTAGATGGGAGAGTGGGGGAAGGGAGTGTAATACATCACAATCGAAAGCATTGTACAGACTTTATAAATTCTGCAGAGATTTTTATCTCATCTCATTTGTGAATTTCAGGATTTGCATATTATCTTCCTTTTCTTCCCTTAGATATTTATGAAGGACAATAAATTATATTGTTTTTCTGTTACTCTCCGAGGCGCACTGTCAATGAAAACACTGTAAAAAAATGCAATATCCTGAATAAATAGGTGTGGACAGATCACAGCACAAATAAGTTTAGGACAAGATGTGACAGAGGTCACTGACCAATAGTTAGGAAGACACTGAGCTTGAAGCCCCCATGTTTCCTCCAAATCAAGTCAGTCCAACTCTCTTCATTTTGAAGCTCTATAGAAGACACAATTTCCCCCAGTCACTATCTATAATCATCTAAAAGGAAAAGCATAGAACATGAAACACAGAAAAAGGAAAGCACTTTGGACCTGGTTCAAATAATTCCTGATGCCATTCACTTAAAAAAAACATCAGGAAAATGAAAAAGATGTCCCCAAAGGCCATGCTGAAACAAGAGAATCTAAATGAAGCCATGCTTTAATTTTTATTCTTTCAGAGACTATGCTTGTCTTTGTTAGGCTTTCTATTGCTATAGCAAAACACCAGGACTAAAGAAACTAGGGGAGGAAAGGGTTTATTTTGTTTATATGTCCAAATCAGTATTCATCTTTGAAAGAAATTAGGGCAGGAAATAAAAAAGGACAGGAACCTGGATGCAGAGGCCATGAACAAATATTGCTTAGTGCTTGCTCCCTATGGCTTGATCACACTGTTCCTTATAGAACCTATGGCCACTGGCTCAATGATGATACTACCCACAATAGGCTGGGTCTTCTCCCATAAGAACATGCTTTATAGGTTTGCATACAGTCCAATATTTTGGAGGCATTTTCTTGATTGAGGTTTCCTTCTCTTAGATGACTTTAGCTTGTGTCAAGATGACAACAAGCTAGACAGCACAATGTCCCAGCCTTTGAATCTTGTTTGTATTTTTCATTAACCCAAACTAAGAGATCTTTAAAGTAGGACTGGGGAGCATGGTTCTACTTTATATCCTTTAGGGATAAATTTAACTCAATTATATGTGATTATATTAGCTCCTTCAACTATATCAAAGGCCACTTGAGATATACTTTTAGAATATGAGTAATGTGCTTCTATTGGATACTGAAAAGAAGGTAATTGGAAAGCTACATATTCCTTCAAAGAGTTCTACAAGGCAATCTAAAAAATTGGTTGCTCACAAAAACATGCCACCAGAATATGACATTAAGAAGCAGATTTTTTCTTGTCTCCCCCAGCACTTGGGATATAATATAAGCATTCACATATGCTCAGTCCTACTAGCAGGCTGCATTCATAGCCTGCTCTGTTTTTTTTTTTTTTTTTAATCTAGTGACAGGGTCCTCCAAAGCTGCCCAGGTAGGCCTTGAATTTGAAATGTCTTTTTCCTTGGTCTCTCAAGTAGCTGGAATGGTAGCCATCAGCTATAACGCCCAGGGAAGAAAAACTTTGATGCAGACACTGTCCTTATTGTACTGATCTACTTCAGTACAGACATGGAACTAGTTCTGTGATGACGTAGTCTTATAATTGAGACTGATCACATGCTAATGTCTCAGATAAGGGAAGAACATTTAAAAATTCATCAGTTGGGTTTCTTCTTAGGAGTCAGATATTTGAACCATTTCCCTATGTTTTTTTTTCTCTGAGTCTCTAAATGTAGATTTTATCTATTACTAGAAAGTCTGACACATGTTCTAAAGGATCTCTATTGTATCAGCACAATTTGAAGGCACCTCCCTGGGGATGGTGAGAGCCTAATGAAGTAACATAAGCAATCTTTCTCAAGTCATTGACTAAAAATTGATATGCAGCTGTGAAGAGAGGGACTCAAAAGCAGTAAATCCTTCCAGAATCCTTCCTGTGCATGGGGTACTTTAAAAACCTGTTAATCCCAAAGCCAATATTCACAGTCTGTTGTGTTTTCAACAGAACATTACTATCTTGTGAATAAGTAGGTATGTTCTTAACCTTCTCAAAATAGGCACTGGTAACAAGAATATATTATTAATGGAAGTAAATGTCATTGTGAATCAAAAATCTGATCATCCATTGCATGCTAATAGAAAAGAATTGAATGTTAAGGTAACTACTAGTTCCCCTGGTTTCAAGCTAGTAATATGAAATTGAAGTATCTAACATGGAGGTAGGGCTAGGAGAAAACTGCTGTATTTATTTCACATATGAATTTGCCTCTGTCTTCTCGGTCTTTTTAGTTTCTTACCTTTCAACTATCTACAAATGTATACTTCCTCTTCAGACAGGAAAAAGAGATGACAGAGAAGGGGCCTGTCGTTACATGACACTGAAAAACTCATCTTAGAAACACACACCACTATGAAACTGCTAACCATTTTTAGCCAAATTTCTAAGGGTGTAGTGGCTTGAATGAGTAAGATCCCCCTTAGTATTAGGCATTTTGAATCCCATTGTTGGTGTTAGTGAAGTTTAGGAGGTTTGCCCTTTATGGACAAAGTATGTCACTGAGTATAAAGCTACTAGTTCATTTTCTCTGCTTCATGCTTACAGCTTGTGTGGTCTTTTAGCTTCGTTTCCTGCGACCATGCCTGTCTAGCATAATGGACTCTTTGGAGCCTTAAGACAAAATAAATTATTTTTTTCCTTAAGCCACTTTCACTCCAGGCATTTTCTCACAGTAGCATAAAGGTGGAGGGCATCTCCAGAATGAAACAGAGACCTGGGATAAGGGATGCACTCAAGAATCAATGGGGGTGACCTTGACTGTAACTCACAACAGTGGGGATATGGAACCTGAAGAGGCCACCTCCTGTAGCCAGGCAGAAAGTCTAGTGGAGTCATGAGATATCAACTCACCCACAAAACTTTCAACCTCATATTTTTTTTTTGTCTATAAGAAATGCAGGCACAGGAAATGGAGCATACCTGAATAGTCAAACAATAACCTGCCCAACTTGAGACCCATCCCATGGGCAAGCACCAATCCCTCGCACTATTAATGTTATGCTTGCAGGCAGGAGTCTAGCGTGGCTGTCTTCTGAGAGGCTCCAACTAACAATTGACTCAGACAGATACAGACACCTACAGCCAAAGAGTGGACGGATCTTGGAGACTCTCGGAAGAATAGGAGGAAGGGTTGCTCGCCCCAAGGGGGATAAGAACTCCACAGGAAGATCAATAGTATCAACTAACCTGGACCCCTGGGACTCTCAGAGTCTGAACCACCAACTAAGGAACATGTATTGGCTAGAACTAGGCTTCTCCACACATAAATAGCATATGTGCAGCTTGGTCTTCATGTGAGTCCTGAACAACTACAGTTCAGGGCTATCCTAAGAGCTGTCGTCTGTATGTGAGATATGTTTTTCTAGATGGGCTGCCTTGTCTGGCCTCAGTGGGAGAGGATGGACCTAGCCTCTCAAACACATGAAGTGCCAGGGTTGGGGGGTTCCCAAGAAGACCCCCCACCCACTCATGGGAGAAGAGGAAGAGGGGGAAAGGACTGGGAGGGGAGCAAGATATAAAGCGAATAAGTAATTAGTTTTTAAAAATAAGTAATACAAAGGGTTTAGTATGGCGATTAGACCTGAGAAGTTCATGTAAGAAGTTTATGACTCTATGACTAGTATCTTTATAACTATTCAGTGCCAGTAGCTCTTGTGCTCGGTAATATTGGTAGATCCAAAGGATATTTTCTCTTTTTCTCTTTTGTTCCTGTTCTCTTGTCTCCTTCCTAACCCCACCTGTGTGTCATATGGATCTTATTGTTGTAGAAGTAAAATATAGTACAATTAGTTTGAGAAGCTTCAGTTGTATCTAAAGTTGTTAATCAGAAACTCCATTTCTGGGTATGCATATTTCCAAAATTAAGGACTAGATAGTCCTCCCTAAGGAGGCAAATATGAGTATTGAGAGCCATAAGCCTAAATGATTGTGAGAATCACACTGAGTGCATATAACCACAATGAGATCATATGTGTCAACAAGAGTAAGCAGACTGTGTAGCCGTATGTAACAGTATAGCTGGAGCCTACAAACAAGTAAAAGAATTCAGATATAATTGAGTATATAGGAAATATCAATAAAAATGTTGCTAATTGTCAGGATAATGGTTCTTTTGGGAGAGGCAATAGTTGGAAGTCACACTACACACTGAACACACACAGATACACACACACATGAAGAGTTAAATCATAAATATGCTGAAGTAAGCCATTTCCCATTCCAGATCATCATTATCAAAAAGCTTTTTTTGTGGTTGTTAACCTCTATCCCAATTTGATTGTGAGAATTAGGAAACAGCCTGATGTGTACCTGTTCTATGTTTTCATAATCTTCCTAAAATAACACTGGGTCACTTGCATCATAATGAGTCTGATTAATCATATGCTAGACTGAATATTGTACTTCTCTCAATGTGGCAGGGGAAATTCTGGTAATTACAATATCCATGGACCTAGTTCAACCTCAGAAATTTGCTTGAGTAAACAAGAGGCAGGGGAAAAGGTATTTAACATGAACTGCCATTGTGAACAAAGACTTTACAAAGGGGCTCATCTAAGCTAGACTTTGAATGATTTGTAGGAAATTAATCAATGCACAAAGTAAGGAAAATGAGTGCTGACTTGCCAAGTGAGAGTGACTTGTGCTGTTTCCCTGTAAGACTCATTTGATTATCATAATAACCCTATTATAATGGACATGGGAGTCTCATCCTACCCCTCTTTAATAATTAACTAATCTAAGTAATATGTTCAAACTCATAGTGAGTGACGAATATTTGAAGCAAATGTCTTAGTCCTCTTGCACGTTTTATTTCATAAAAATAAAAGTGGCAATCAGCTCATCTATACGTATTCTCCCGAGACAATCAACTACCATCACCTTGAATGCATTATCTTGACTCTTGTGGATCTCTCAGGTGGAAGCTTTTTGTTTCCAGTGAGCAAATAGTAGGGTATTCTTGTTTTGTTTCTAGCATAGGCTGCTACTTCTTTATAGGCTTAACCCATATGACTATAGAAATCTCAGGCAATTATTAAGGCTTTAAAACAGTCTTGCCCACAGCTGAAAGAAGTTTGGATACAATATCAATCTAGAGAATACCCCAAATGAGGAACTGGAAGTGAAAAAGCGTTTGGGTGTGAGGTTGGAAGGAAGGCTTCAATAAGGATTACCCTGGCTTCGGCACTACTGCAATACCTGGTACCCTTGGTACTCTTGCACATGAGCCTCATAATGTTTCCTATTGCCTATATGTTCATGAGCCCAGGGCATGGCAAAACTCTTATCTCTCTAGTGTCTATAAAACCAGTTGATACACTTTGAAGTTTTGTTTTATGTGTAAACTACACAGTTATGAAGCTGGGGATGATAGTATACAGAATAACCAAACTCTGTCAGAGTGATTTTATTTAATGGTTTTATTTGCAGATGATGGATTTAAGGTCCACTGATATTTCATTAGTTACTGTTTGTTGTCTAATCAGCCACTTTAAATGTAGTAGCTCAAAATAGTACATATGCACGATTTTCAGATAGATTGGAAGGGTTCTGGTTCTATTCAGAAAGAAGTTCAGGGTTTGTGTATGAATGCTTGGTCAGCTGATGGGCCAGTAGAAGTGAGCTGGTCTAGAACAGTCTTGTTGGTGTGGCCTGTACTCTGGAATGATGGTTGAACAGGTTTCCCTAGCTTGACCCCACAGTCAGTGAGTGAAAGCTATTGTTTTCAGGGCATTCTGTTGGAAAATCAAGATACAAGACTAGACCAAATTCAAGGGAGGGAGAATAGATTTTGCCACATGACCAAATAAGCAAACAGCCCACATTTTCCAAGGTAAGAAGGCAAAAACAGACAAAGTCTTAGGGATCATTTTTAATTATCACTACAATAGTGAAATGGAGGCACTGCCTAATGCTACTAGGACCATTAGGGCAAAGATAAGATCAACTCAGTATCCCAGGCTAAAGTCATATGCCCTTCATTGTACTTGCCTAGCCCCTCTGAGTAGTAATTGACATCCTCTTCAGAAATGCTGGCAACTTTGCTGGTGGCGTATACTATGGATTTCACATGATGTTGGTTTCTTCCTATATTTCTTGGTTTTGTTGTTTAAAGTTAAGGAAAAGGACAACTTATAGTAGGCTATAACAATGTAATGTGGATCATCTATAATCACATTTACATTTAAATTAAAGGGGAAATGCTTAATGCTTCATTGTTGGAAATCAAGGTATATGTCAAGGCAACTCTTTTGGAAGCCCAGCTTTAGGGGAGAGGGCCCTATGAAGAGAAGGATATGGCAGGAGTCACTGACTTGGGACTTTGAAATAGGGCAGGAAAAACTGTATCTCTCAGTTTACTACCTGGATCAGACTTCAATTGGAATCGGTTCTCTGAAAAGAAAAAGGACTTGGACAACATTGTATGTTTTACCCATTGCTTTAGAATTCTCCATGAGGAGAGAGAGAGGACTCTGAAATGCAAACAGATGTGCCTGTGACAGTGGACCCTGGTGAAATGAGGTGGCCTATAGCCTTTTTCAGATGGTAGTGCAGATTTGAGAACCATAATATTCTATGTAATAAGCTGGTGTCAACTGCAGACAGATTCTATTTTGTACTATGAATATCTTATGGTGAGTAGCAAGGAAGCTTATTTGTTATTTCACAGTACCCTCCTCCACTTACAGAAGATGAAGATGCTGTTGATGTCTCTGCAGAATCCTTTCATTTTCATTGTATCTCTGGGATACAATTCCTGTGCCCTGAGTACCTGGGACCTCAAGCTTCTGAGTCTTTCTGGCTGAT
The DNA here is from genome assembly GCF_011762505.2 of Arvicanthis niloticus. NCBI lineage: Eukaryota > Metazoa > Chordata > Mammalia > Rodentia > Muridae > Arvicanthis > Arvicanthis niloticus. Next base: position 109,559,632 of record NC_047659.1, on the reverse strand, counting down.
GTCCTTCTGTGGCTACAGGAGATGGCTTGGTATTGAGAGACAGGGTGCCACTGCTTATTATTGATAACCCAAAGGAAAAAAAAATCCTCATCCAAAGTGAAGTAGAAACTGACAAACCAAATGCTTAAACTTTCTCATCTCATAGTAACACAGTTCTAAAGTGTTACAAGCTTCCTCACAGCATCTCCAGAGCCTAGAAATCTGCTCATTAACCACTCTTCCCTTTCTCTTGGCCTTGGGATATGACTTCAGTGCCTATAGCAGGTTTCTCTCTCTTTGATTTCTCTGGTTGATCTCTCTTGTTAGGTTTTCCTTTGGTCTCTGTATTTAATGCAGGCATTTCTCCAACACACCTTTGCCTGTGATTGTTCTGCTTTACATTTTCTCCCTTGCTGAGTTTATTTTCAGATTAAACTTTACACATAATAACATAAAGATGGGAGAGGAGCTGGAGAGATGGCTCAGTGATTAATAGGCTTGGATGCTTTTTCAGATCTGGGTTCAATTCTCAGTATTCACATGTCAGCTCACAACTTTCTATAACTCCAGTTCTTGGTGATTCAATACCTTCTTCTGGCCCCCATATCAGGCATGTATGTAGTACAGAGATACATATTCAAGTAACACACACACACACACACACACACACATACACACACACACACACACTAAAACACTTTTAAAAGAATATGAACATGAATCCTTTTCATTGTAGACATAGAGATGAGAGAACTTAGGTCTTTCTCAAATCATTGTCTAAAATTCTAAGCTAACTATTGTTCAATAAATACCCACAGTGATGAAAATGTTTCACACCTGCAGTATTTAATATGGTTGGCAACAGTCACATTTAATTATTAAAAACTTGAAGTGCAGCTAGAGTGATTGAGATATAAAATTGCTAACAAACTCCAATATATCTATATATTTTATATTTAAATAGTTATACATGACTACCATTTAGATACTCTTGGCTATATTCTGGCTACATTTTCTCATAATTTTACATGTTTACTCCCCAAGTTTCTTATTGGTAAAGTTATAAAAGATTGGTGGTTTTTTTCTCACGTAGATCCTCCATGGAAAAATCAAAAATAGAATTAGGTAATTCTATAATGCCTTAGACAGAGTAAATAATAATCACAGAAAAATAAGGAACATGTTTGCATCAAAATTAATAATAAAAATATAAAGTATAAAAGTAATACTCTAATTATTAAGAAGAGGTGCCTTAGCTTAAAATGAGACACATTGAAAGAACACAAGTCTAGAAATGGGTCTTATGGGCACCCGGGATTTTGCTATATGATAATGACAGTTATTAAAAACAGAAGGAAAACATCAATGTTGTTAGGACTGCTGGCATGGCTAAGGATAAAAGCACCTGCTTTCATTTTTTTAAAAATGAACTTGGGTGTCCTGATAAATAAAAATAACATATAAACTAATTAAAAGACTTTTTTTTGATATAAGCAGGAGAAAACATCTTTAAATGATTAAGATAAAGATAGTATCAAAATAGGCAAGTGTAAAAGCTCTGGGCCATTGTCAAACAGATCACAACCCTACCTCTTGGAAGTGGGAAGACAACCAAGAGCTTCCTTAGAAGTAGGTGATCAGGAGAGTCTCCATTTATGTCAGTTTTTCTGGCAACATTACAGATGACATACTTTGTCATTCCCTGCAGGCGCCAGGAAATGATGCTTGTGATGTCCTCAGAACCCTTCCACCATAGCAAATAAACATAATAATGACACCAGAGATAACCACATTTTATTCCCTGAGATTTGTGAATATATTACATGGTAATACAAACTTTTCAGGTGTGATTAAGCGTAGGGACCTTGGGACTATAAGATAGGAAAGATATCGTTAGGAAGGTAGGCTCAAGCTAACCCTATGAGCCCTCAAAATGGAAGTTGGTGGTAGGAGGGGTCCCCAGATCCAATGTACCATTGCTGACTTTGAAGATGTAGGGATGAACTACATACAGAGCAACATGGAATCCTCTAAATCTTGGGAAAATCTTGCTTTAAAACCCAGTAGTAAAAGGGACCACGTTCTTTCTAACAGCAGAGGAAACTCTGATGACCCTCCAACTAGAAACACATCTTGCATCATCATAGTTTTGGCTTATGAAACAGTATGTGTCTGGCCTACACTACTATAAGGCCTGTTATTGTTTAAAGGTTTTTAGTTGGTGTTTCTATTTGTCAACAACAGGAAACTAATCTAGATAGATGGTAAGCCATAATATGTCCTTTCTACTGATAACCAATTTATTTTCCATTTTTCACTATTGCCATCCTGCAAATGAACTCTTTTCCACATTCAACATTATGTATTTTTGTGAGCAACTGATAAGAATAATGAAAAGTATTAAAGAATATCATGGTTTGTTATACAAGTAAAGCCTATGTTTTGTATATTAATTGTTCATCTATATTTGTTTTAAAAATCTATTTGGTTTTATCCATTATTGAAGTGATGTTTTAGTATGTTTATTACTGAATAAAAGCATTCCCCAAACCTTCTTGGTAACATTTGATATAGCAGAATTTTGTGAAATATCTCTAGTACATTTTAATTATATTGATGGTATGTTTAACTCTTATAAATTTCAAATTATTCAGTAAAATTTAAGAAAAAAAAAAAACAGCTTTTGGTCTGGCCACTCAGATTTCTCCTAAGTATCAGGATGAATTATATTTCTGTGAATGTCCTATTAGGTTTTTTCTGAGTCCTCATCTTCCTCAACACTGCACATTGTCATTCTTTTTAATTTTCATGGTCCCAGGAAAAGTCTTATTTTTCTCATACATCCCTGATGAATAATGAGACTGGACATGCTATTTACAGTGTCACTGTTATCAGTAAATCTGTAAACTGTTGATCACAGCTCATCACAGTCTCCTCTTCAAATTTGCTGTTTGAGTTTCCTTTCAATGTGAAGCAATTTATCAGAAAATCTCTTCTTACCAGAAGGCTGTAATATAGCCTCGTACTTCATCCTCCTTCACTGTCAACTCTCCAAGACTAGCTTATCCCCTACACAGACTTGCTGTAGATGTCTTCGCTCTTTCTTTGGCTTCTCTATGGCTTTGTTGATTCAGGTTCTTTTTACTTACATCTCAGTTGTTTCTTCTATTCCTAGTGTGTCCCACTACCCAAGTCCTATTAAATGGAAATTGCTATCTCACCAAGCCTATACTTATAAAGCATTAACATTGTGTGTTCCTTTGTTGTAATGTTTTCCTGTCCATTGCTGATTCTGTTAGGGCAAGTCTAGTTCTTTGTTTTGTTTTGTTTGTTTGTTTGTTTAATTAGGCAAAGGTTCTGCCAATTTGTTTATATATTATTTTTAAAAGCTCTTAGATTTGATTATTATTTATTCCTTTGTAGACATTTCTTTAATTTTTGCTTTTATTTTATTATTTCTTCTTATTGACTGTATTTGTGTTTGGTTGTTTATCTAAATCGTTTCACTGCATTTTTGTATCATTTATTTGTGCTTTCTTTGGCTCTTTTAATGTAGAGAATTACATTATAATTTTCAGCTAGGACTGATTTTAATGTTATTTAATTTTTATTTCACAGATTTAATATTATGCTCTCTTAAAATTTCTTCCAAAGAAATTGGCTTGCTTCTCTTTTTTTCTCTTTTAAAAAAAGTATTTGTGTGTGTGTGTGTGTGTGTGTGTGTGTGTGTGTGTGTGTGTGTGTGTTTATATCACGAAAAGTTTTCTTTTTTCTTCAAGATCCTTTTTATATGTAAAGAAGCTTAGTTTGGCATCTGTGGTCTTTTAGAACTAGCAGGGCATTGTTCTCAGCTCTTCTTATTTTAGAGTTGAGACACTGAGAACTCAACTGCTATTCTAACTTATGGCTTTCTCTAGCAGCTTTCAGTAGCCGATCTTTGTTCTGTACTTTATAATATGCTCTAAGGAGTTTATTTTCTAGACATAGTATTTTGTGTGTTTCTTGTGACTACAGATGTCCTTCATTGCTTTCAGAAATATTTTTCTATGATCGTGTTGAATAAAGATTTCTGGTCTATGCAATCTAACTGGGATCCTTCTTCTACAATGCTTAAAATTTGCATATTTGATCTTTTCATGTTGTGCAAAGAAAGCATGCAAATGTGAATCCTTGCAGGGTCAGATGAGGCTCATATTTTTTAATCCTCCCAAAACAAGAGGGATAGAAATGTTCTTGGTCAAGGCTGATATCAAAAGTATATATTTTGAGTTAAGAGTATAAGTACATGCAGAATAACAAATAGCCTTGATCAAGGCTCAACATTAAGGATCACATTTGAAATTTTGACAGTTTCCAATGAATTTTGAACAATAACTTTTTATTCAACTTATTAGAGTGGCTCATCTTTGTGAATAGCAGTGTGCTGGCTGGTTTGCGATATGGAAACCATAGTAAATCGTTTTCATTTTCCTATTTCTAGAAACATAGAATCTAAAGGCTAAAAACGTCACTCAAGAATGTGTGGTGCTATGTTGTGGTCACCCTATGGGGTCATCCTAACGACCTCTTAGATCTGATTCACTTCTTGTAAGTTTCAAGTTCAAATACCATCATTCTTTCTAAGTGTAATTAATGACTCTTTGTCATTACTGAAAGAAAAGTGAAATCCTTTTTAGGAAGTCATTTATCAGTCACAAAACAGCTACTTTTGTAGCTGCCTCTATTTCCCCTGGACAAATTGATAGATGGAATGAAATATTAGTCCCATCATTTGACACTCATGAAGCACATTTGGATTCAGCATACCAAGAACAATCAATTTCCATCTCAGATACTTGCAAGAGCTCTGCATTTCTGTTGGAAACAGTTAAATTTGCTTTCTCAACAAATTGACATGTCTGCTCTCATTTTTATTTTCCTCCATGCTTTCTTCTGAATTATTGTCAACACAGTGATCTCCTTTTGCAAAATGTTTTAAAGAGAAAGTCATCTCTGTAGAGGAGACCTACACTTCAGGGGTTGTTGAGAAGCATCCTGTATATATGTGTGTAGTGACGGTTTTGGAATTTTGGTGTTGTTAAAGCACAGAAATAGTATACAAATATGTTCTCATTTAAATCCAAGGTGTGGGATATGGGGCTGCTTCAGATTGTCCATGGAAGCTATGATTCATCTCGTGGGCATGAGGCAAAATCAGGGGCATGATTTTTGCCAGTGACAGATAGTTTCTGTGATTGTGTGATGTTTGGAATTCTGGGGACTTTTCAGAGAGTATATAAATGCAAAAGTTCCGAGAGGTGGGTGGGTTGTTGGTAGGTGGTTGGTAGTTATTGATTGTGGTTTGTTAAGTAGTCCTGCCTAAAAAAGAAACTCCAAGAAGAAGAAATTAGATATCCTGATGGTGAAGATAAAACTTGCCTAAGGAACTCAATGCCCCTAATCAGCAGGAAGTAGTCTAATGATCACCCCTTTCCATTGTATCCTTTTATCTCCCATACCTAATATAAGGGGGTTAAAAGGGTAGAAAAAGGGTGGAAAAGGGTAGAAAAAAAGAAGAACCCACAAAGCATGAAAAGACTGGCTATAATTGTCCAGAGAGAATATTCTTTAGAAGTGCTGCAAATCATCCAGTGTTTAAGAAAATCATTCACAGTGTCTTCACAGAGGGATCACGCTTCAAAGCAGGTTTCTTCTCTTTATACTCCCACTGTTGCTTTAGAAACGCTCATGTTTGTACATTCATATTCATTAGGAGTCAAAGCAGTCTTCCATCCTGGTTCGTTTCCCCTTACAGACAGCACTAGAGAGTTCTACAATACTGTCTGTGGTGGGCAGTGAGAAATCCCTAACTCAAGTCACTCAACTTGGTATGTTTCCTCACTGTGTAAGTGATTCAGAATAGTTAATAGGGCATCGAAATCTCCACAGACAGAAATGCTAATGCCTTTGCCAAATACCTACGATTATCAGCTCAATCTTTAGCGCTTGGAATCTGACATAAATCCTCTGAATACATTAAAGTCCTTTGCAGTACCTGCTGGAGAATCTTGTTATGTTGACCTTGTGCAAAGCCTTTCCTGACAGCAATTCAATAGAAAGATGGGTGCCCAGTCTGTGTTCTTGTAAAGAAGAGAATAAAGTAGATCTTTAAATTACTTTCATGAACCATGAAAACAGGATTCCAGCTCCTATGTAGCAGCCATTTTCCAGTGAGATCATAGAGAAGAATTTTGTACCAAGATCAGAGAGGTTAATATCTCACACCCATCACTTACTGCAGTGTGAGATTTCTTCTGACAAAGTTTTATTGCCATGGACTAACATTTTGAAACATTAAGTGCCCAAAATCATGAATAATTTTTAAAGATAATCTAGATATAGGGATATATTGAATGAAATCAATAAAGACTTCCTAATGAGGATTAATTACCAAAGCTGAAATCTGAATGAAACATAAAGCTAAACAAGTATCAGAAAACAGCTAAAAACCCATTCTCTTTCACATGCAAGATAAAACTTGTTAAGACTCACCATCGTAATAATCATATTTTAGAAATGAGCTAAATGTAATTAAAATGTGGTTAGTCTGTTTGTTTTTTTTTTTAATTTAAGTAAAACAGTTGTTAAAAGTATTAAAATTATAGTTGTGGCCCACATTACATTTCTACTGTGCATTGAGCTTTACAGTGGAAGGCTGGTGCATATTCTGGCTCATAAGCCTGTTCTGTTCTGCAGACTACTTTTATAAGTACATTTTAAAAAACATAACCACACCCATTTGTTTACCTGCTGTGGGTGGCTGCTGTTTTAGTATCACTGGAGTTTTTACCACCTGTTTTGTATTATTTAATCTTGGCTACAAATTGCAATAATTATTTCCTGTTTTTTTTTTATTCACTTCTCCTTGCAAACCCTTTCCCTTTGTCATTACTGCATGTGTGTAGTCTGTTTTTCACACAGCAGGTGAGATTAAGTTATATTTTAAAACTTGCACTAAATGATATTTCTCAAACAAAACCCCCTAAGGCTTAACCTATCTGAATTAAAGTACAAGTCCCTACTCTGGCTCATAAGACTCTGTATGACCCAGTCTTTATTATATCTTCAATTATCCTTCCCAGCATCTTCCACTGTAAACATCTCTCTAGACATACTGGGTGTCACCATGTTCCATGAACATATAAAGCTAAATGCTTCCTCAGGGACTCTGTATTAACTAAGTCAGAAAAAACTTCAGTTGAAATATGCTTTAGAGTTTTTTTGGGTTTTGCCTTTCTTTACCTTGGAAGGATATCCGGCCTCCCAGGAGATTTTCTAGGTTTTATCACCTAAAATATTCTCCCACTTTCTAGCAGAAAAATGTCTTCTTTAACCCTGATTTGGTTTTCTCCATGTTTGTCACCATTAGACATTGTATATGCTATTTTAACTTTGTTTATTAGCTGTGTGATGTTTTGTTTACATCATCTTTGGTATGTTCTAAAAGGAAGAAACTGCAGGTGAAGAATGCATAGTGGAAAGCTAGATCAGATATGTATCAGTGATAAAAGCAAATGATGAATTTGAAAGAATTTTGAGAGCACATTTAAAATATAGACAATATAAAAATTTAAATCATACAATCTAGTGAATAAGGCATTATATCGTAAACAAGGGTAATAATTTTCAACTTTCATACTTGTTGCTCATTGCTTTACTATATCTTGCTGCTCTGTTCTTTAGGCTCTTATAGCAATACTATGTATCTGCAAAGTAGTAATTGGACATAATAGTATATGACAACACATCTTTAATCAGTTTGGGTTTCACTTATTTGTTGACTTCCAACTGACAATGATGAATGTGAATGTAGTATCTATCCATGAATATTATGAAAGTTAGCAAATTCTACATTAATTTATACTATTTCCTCAAAAATTTGAATAAAAATAACAAATCTTCACCATGGCCTTTCCCCTTCATTTCGGGGGTGGGATAGGATATAGTACTGGCAGAAGTCCTAACCCACTAGCAGTATATCATTGCATCAATTAGGAGCAGACATACATCTTAAAAGATTTGGAATGATTTGGAAACCTGAGACTTGTAGTATGTGTGCATGCATACATATGAACATCTTAGGCCAAAGAAGTTGCATAAGTAAATACATGAGAAATGAGACATTTAAAATGAATTCCTGGACTGAGAACACAACCATTTGTAGTTTAGAAGACAGAGGGAGATAAGAGTGATTTCTGCAGACCAGTAATGAGATTTTAGCAATGCTCTGGGCTTCTGAGCAAATGGATGCATATGGACCCACATCTGTCCTACTGGCACCATGATCCCTGAGTTGGCTTACAGTAGCCTAGCTGACTCCTTTCTGCTCATTTTCTGAAAGATGTTTGTATACCTCATGCAGGGCTTGTGTCCCACTAATGAGCAACTTGTCCCAGTGTTTAGGAATTCCTTGTAGTTTCCACTTTTTTCTTTCTCATCTATATGTGCTCTTCAGGACTATCAACTCATGCATAAATTTTAAGTATTATGCTATATTGTTATCCCAGGCTTCAAGAACGGAGCCACAGGCTGTACTGTCGAATGTATGCATTTTACCTGTATTAGCTGGAAGTCACTTGAGACTGAAAGATGAAAAGGGAAAGAAGTGGCCAGGCCAATGTATACTCAGCTTTAGCTCAGCAATAACTGGCATGGAATTTTTAGAAGTTCTCTTAGGGAGAAAGAGGTAGAAAAGATTATCTTTGAAGTTCAATTTGCATAAAATACAAAGCAAGCTAGCTTAATAAAAAATGAAAGTATATTTATCAGGGAAGATGCGTAAGTGGCAAGTAAGTGAATGAAAAGATTCTCCCCATCACATGATGTCAGAGAAATGCAAACTAAAGCAACTAGATGCCACTAAATCCTATTAAAATGGCCCAAATCCAGAGAACTGAGAACAAAACATGATGGTGAAAAGTTGGACTCATGTGAACACTGTCCTTTCAGGAATGATCAGATAGGAATGAAGACTGGCCTAACCCTCTTTGGAAGACAGGCAGCCTCATATAGCACAAAGCCTTCTTGCAGAGTATAATCCAGCAGAAATGACTCCTGGTATTTGTCCAGATGATCTAGAATGTATGTCTATCCAGGAAACTCCACAATGATGCTCATATTAGCTTTATTGATACTTATCCTAATTTGGAAGCAACAAAAATACCCTTCCATAGGTGAATGGAAAAATAAAATGTGGTATATCCAGAACGTGAAATGTTACTTAGAGCAAATGAGATAAAAGCTATAAAAAGTCATGATGAAAATAACCAAATTAAAGAAGATTATCTATAAAGTGTAAAGGTCACCTATTGTATCATTCTGACTATAACATTCTGAAAAGTCAAACTATGAAGAGAGTAATAAGATTAGTTGCCACAGAGGGATTTGGTTAGAAAAGTCAGGGCACAGAGGAGTTTGAAGGCAGTCAAATTCTTCTCTATGATTCTATAGTAGTGAATACATTTTATTACCATTATGCAAACCCATGGTATATATACCATGAGTGCACCCTAGTGTAAACTATAACATTTTTGCAATAAGGATGTTTTAAAGTCTGTTCCTGGGACAAGTGTACTACTCTATTTTAAAACTTTAGGGGAAATCCCCCCCCCCCACTTTGAACTTCTCCATTTGAAAAAAAACTAAATTTGATTTGTTTTTGGATAATATCATGCATGTATGTAAGAGATTGGACATATTCACAGCTCTAACATCTTCTCTCACCCCCATCCCCACGGAAGCTCTCTTCTTCCAACAGATCCATTTCCTGTATCGTTACCATTCTGCTTCTGATAATACAGGAAACTTATCATCACAAGTGAAGGACTATATTGGATACTTTCCTGTTTTTCTTTTTCTCAACTTCTAAGTAAAACAAGAATAACTAAAAACTAAGGTGATGTAGAGTGAAAAATTATAAAGATGTATATATACAGGCTTTTTCTTTACCCTAGACCTAGACCTGAGCAAAAAAAATGTAAGTTCCAGAAAGCAGGACTGAATGTAAGACACATTCTGGGTGGAGGACATTATCCCTGAACCAGATGACACTTACTGGATTACATTCCTCAAGCTTCAGGGAGTAGACCCCATCTGTGGGTGGGAAAAGCCCAAGGCAGGAAGGAAGACACATTCCTGACCACAGAGAAAGATGCAAACCATCTAGGTGGGGCTATAGCTGGAAGAAGCGAAAAATAGTTTACCTGAAATAGTTGGTAATGATCGTTTAGGGTAGGTTCTTCTGAAATGTTCCACTGTTCTAGGTTACCCCCCCCCCCTTGGTCTTTCCAGTGTTACAACCTGTTGGTGTTCAAACTTTGTAAAGCAACCAATCATGTGTAACTGTGCGAAAATTCCTCCCTTTCCCTATAAGAGAAACCCCTCAGCTTGCTGGCCTTTTGTCAAAATTCTGTTCCTGCGTGGACAAGCAGTTTTGACCTTGGCTAGCCAACTCCCCAATAAACCTCTGCTGATTGCATCCAGGTATGGTTTCTTGTGATTCTTGGGTGGTCGTGATTTCCTGAGACTTGAGGAAGGGTCTCCCGAGTTTGGGGGTCTTCAGCACATATATATTTTACACACACACACACACACACACACACACACACACACACACACAGTGTTTAGGGGAAGTCCTTTCCCTAGGCTCAGCTTAATCTAAATATGCGACAACAGCACCAGGAAGTGTTTTCATATGTATCCCCTTCTTTTCTTTATTTTAAGGCACCCAGACCCCTCACAGACCCAAATGGTTCTGGTGGTCCCAGATTATCTACTTGAGCTACAAACACAATAGAATAGTGTGGGAAATTTCTCTAATAAAAATCTTAAGGCATGTTTAGAGTAGCTAATATTTAAGCACACTTTAAAAATGATACTTATCATATAATTTGCCAATAGAAACTCATTCAATCTTCATAACTTCTATGTGAGAAGTGCTCTTAAGAGTACTATTGTTCTATAAACAATACACCCAAGGTAGGGAAAGGTTAAATGTATATAAGACCACATTTCTAGAAGGTAGCAGTATGGCAGTCAGAAACATGGTAGCTAGTCCCCAGTGTGTGGACACATAAATGTACAGTTTCCTACATGACCTACAATATCACATATTTTCCCAGAAGTCTTTTTTATGTCACACTGGAATTGATTGATCCATTTACTCCAACCACCAAACTCCAAACCCCAAACCCCAACCACTCCTAAGGCCAATAGTCATTCAGGCTTGAAGTTGGGGTGTTTTCTCCTATTCACATTGCACAGACTGAATATAAGAAACAGCAGGTCTTCTGGTGTTCATCACAGAGAAATTGGAAGCCATTGGGCTTGGTGATATTTACTTGAATAAGATAAAACCCCTTCTATTATCTTCCAACACACCAGCACAGCAACTTCCTGGGAACTTTCCTAAGGTGGCCAGACAGTTGTTCCCTTGGAGGAGCTAAAGAGGTGAACTCTTCCTTCAGCCCATGTGCTCAGTCTGTATGCTCTGACCTTTTCTAAGAACTTTCTGGCAAAGAACATGTGCTGGATTCCAAGGGATGTGTGGCAGTAAAATACAAGTAAATAAATTACTATTAGAAATGAGAAAGACACATATTCATCAACTGTAGCTACCCTAGGAAATAGGAAATGAACCTGCTGGCTCTGTAGACCTTCCCACCTTGTAAGCTTAATGAATTCAAGCTACAGAGCCTGCTGACAATTGTCCATGCTCAGAGAGGCAGTGATGTAATCCTGATTAAGATGGTTAATAAGGAATTAATGAGAGGTTATCTCCTTGTCTTCAATCATTTCCTGGTGAGAAGAAGATTCTTGAACAGAACTCATTAGAGCTGTTCGTTTGCAGCCACTGAAATTGCCGTTTTGAAATTACTCTGAGTTTTTCAAGAAGAAAATGCATTTCAAGTCATTATTTCCTAATGTTATAAGACCGTGTGACATAAAAAAGTTTTATGTTTTAAATTCAATCCAATCAAACAAAAGGTCTCTGCTTATCTTCTGTATTGTGATAAGCGTACTTTATAAAGCTAAAAGTATTATCAGGAAAATGTTAAAGTCACAAGTGGAAGCTAAAAGTCTCAGCCCCATCACTTATCATATTTGTGATCTTCAGTAATTAAACTCTTTGTGGTTTTTTACATAGAAACATAAGATAAAGATAATATTGTCTATTAGGATTATTTAATATAGACAGTAAACACGTATCCAGAAAAGAGTGTGGTTCGTAGATGCATCTAGTAAGTATGAGACTGTTGAATTTGGATCATCATTGAATAAAATCTGAGAACTTTCTTCCTAGAAACATATGGACTAAGGTAAGGTCAAATTCTTTCTGTTTGCAAATGATATATTGTTTTATGTGATGTTAATGTTTTTTACTGATTATGCTTCAGTCAAAGTGCTGAGAAAACAGAAATTACTAGTAGGAGTGTGTGTGTGTGTGTGTGTGAGAGAGAGAGAGAGAGAGAGAGAGAGAGAGAGAGAGAGAGAGACAGAGACAGAGAGAGAGAGAGAGAGAGAGAGAGAGAGAGAGAGAGAAAATTTGTCATGCTGAGATTGCATTTTAATTCAGGAGAGTTTATTGATTATGTTGTATGAAACCATTATTAATCATATAGAAGAAACAAGAACCTTTTCTTATTCTATAAACAAATATTATTCTAGATGGACTGAAAAACTAAATAAAAATAGGATTTCTGAAACAAATTATAAAAGAATATCTTCATAACCAGAGATGATAAGACATTCTTTAGTTAGATAGAAATATCAGAAAATAGAAGAACTTGGCTGTGTAGATATAAAACAGTACAGTAAACATTCTAGATGATGAAAGATAGGAGTGAACATTTAAGCTACATGTGTTGTTAATTACAACAGTTAGGCCATTAAAGAAGGCTACTACTAGCCATACTCTTCAAGTGGCTAAAGAATTTCAGTAAATATGAAGAGGCAATTGAGATAAGAAGATTAAACCGCAAATGCTTTTTAAAAATTCCTAACCACACACAGGAAACTGCACACAAAAAGTAAGGCTATGTTTTGAATTACCAGATTTTCAACCCAGTGTGGTAAGACTATTATTTTTTCATGACATAGTTAAGGTGAGGGGGCAGGGGCACAGTGTCAGATTTTCCCACTGGGAGAGCAAGTTGTTATTCCATTTGAAAAAGTTACTTAGAAATATTGTTTAAAATTATAAATGTTGATACCTTAGCGCAGCAGTCCTGCCCTGGGGAATTTTGCCGAGAGAAATAAAAGCACAAAATGGTATGATGTGATATATGCAGGAGTGTTTTTATTTCAGTTTTTCAAGAAGGAAAATGGAAATTAAGCCAGGAAAGGTATCAACGAGGTAAGGATGAAATATGTTCTGGTCCATGCATACTGCTGAATATTAGGCAACTTTTCAAGAAAATGCTTTAAAGATTGGTGTTAATTTCTTTGTTTTCCTTGACTAAGTAGGTTTTCTTGACTCTATTGCTACATTGCTGGCATTTCTTAGCTTCATAAAGAAGCTTTACTGGAACCTTATGTCTTCCTCACATCTACAGTACAAGAACAATAATCTGATGGGAATTCACCTGTTAAATTCACATTCTGTGTAGCATGGAATATTTGTCTAAAAAATAGTCAAGCATGGATTTGTGACTCAGTGGGTAAGAATACTGGCTGCTCTTCCAGAGGACCCAGGCTTAAATCCATGCATTCAAATGATAGCTGACAATCATCTGCAACTCCACAGAAAATGCAACACCCTTTCTGGCTTCCACAGATACTGCATGAACACAGTGCACAAATCTGCAGGCAGGAAACACACACACACACACACACACACACACACACACACACACACACACACAAACACACACATGGATTAAATGCATCTTAAAAAGAAATCTTTGAGGAAACACGAGGCACAGAATGTAGAAAACACATCAGTACTATCAAAGAGAACACTGCTAATATATTATTCTCTTAGTTTATTTGCTTCTTGGTGAATTTCAAGGGATGGATACTCCTCTTGAAGATAACCAACTTTTTATAGCTATCTGACCTAGACTACTTCCTATGACACTCTGGTTAGTGTGGGTGCTTACTGCCATTTGCAAGCTGATGTCATAATGATCTTCTGAGTCACACAAGTCAATTATTTATGAGGCTTCCACATAATGTGCTTTGATGACTGCGAAAGTGATTACTGTATCTGAATCAACTCATTCATGCTGTCATTTCTACAAGTAATTATTGAACACCTGAAAGGAGTCCTGTGCTATCTTAAGGAGAAAATAATGAGTCAAAGGAGTCTAAAGAGTTCATAGGATCTAATCAAGATCAGACATGTAGAATAGACAACACAGAAATAAGCAAACGGATATATAGAAGAAGAGTCTATAAAGAAAAATAAGGTATGGAGGCAATGGAGAATATGCGCACAAACGTATGCATGACACTACACTATAAGTAAGGTGGTAAGACAGGCTGGTATAGATGACAGTATAGACAAACACGACAGCTAGATCCTAGGTAAAAGAGAGCATAAGCTGAGGGAAATTTGGGGGAATGAATACATGAGGCAGTGACAGAGTGAGTGTTTCAAGCCAAGCCAGGACCTTATCTGTGCACATATTGGAGTATAGAGTGAGATATCCAGTATTTGGGAGCATCAGAAGAGAAGGAATACCTGCTTCTTATACGACTGAGTTGCTGGAACACTCAGGTCCCTCTGATTACTATATTTTGTATTTTCCTCTGCTTAAAGCCATTCAAGGTTTTTGAACAGGACAGAGTCTCAACTGAGTAATCAATAGTCTTTATCAGGTTGGTCTGTGAACATTTTGGTGATAGATTTCCTTGATTGTCCTAATTGAAGCAGGAGGTCCCAGCCCACTGTGGGCAGTACAATCCTTAGAAAGGCTGTCCTGCATTATGTAAGAAAGCTAGCTAAGCATGAATTAGCAAGTAAAGCAACATTCCTCCATTGTTTCTATTGGCAGATCCCTACCTTGAGTCTTGGCCCTGACTCATTCAAGGATGGATTACAACCTGGAAGTGTAAGACAAACTCTTTTCTTCCCATGCTACTTTTAGTGAGGGTGTTTTATTAAAGCAAGAACAAAAGTCTAGAACAGGATCCTATACACCATTTAAAGACAGATCTGTCAGCTTGCCATGAAGGTGTCAGGTAGCGGGTATGCAAGAATAAAAGCAGGAGTTTAGTGAGTAGTGAGGTTCTTTCATAGCTTCAGAATAGGTAAGAGACTGGCAGCTGTGTAGGCAGTGAACAGTGGTCAAATCTGTGAGGCTCTGAAGATGGAGATAGTCACAATTGCTGAGGGTTCAAATGCACATGAGAAGACAGTCTTGGGTGATCCTTCTGTTCAACAGTACCTCTAAAGAACCGTTATAGCTCTCTCCAGTGTTCTTGTCTGTCTTCTGAGGCCCCTTTAAACAGGAAATGTTTTGAATTTTTCACACCTGGCTTCAGGTAAGCTACAAAGAATGGCTGACAGGTAGTGTGCTGCTCCAAGTTGGTGTTGTTCAATCAGTCACTCTCCTCTTGCCAGATGTTCCCTTGCAGTGTCTGGGTGGATAAGAAAGCTGACTGGTTTCCCTTACCTCTCTAAGTCCCTTCGCAGTTGCTCTGACTCACACTGGCCTTAAGTTGTACTAGGCTTTGACTAATGCTTTCTTGACTTCTAGCACACAGACTTGGACTCATAATGTACAATGAAGCCTTCTATCTTCACCACTGAAAACTTTAAAGGCTACACCCTTATTTGTTCTTTGGATATTAGGGGTCCCTTTCTCTCCTTTCACGGTTCCACCATAGCTTCTTGCAGCCTTCATGCTGCCACTCTTAATATCTTATATTAATATCTCAAGATCATTTGAAGGATATTTATCCTGGTTTCTTTTATACGAACCAGTGTACATTATTTTTTAACAGTTACTTAATGCTAAGAAGCAGTCACCCCCTTCCATTTAAAATTTTCTCAATAAGATTTTATTTGTGATATAAATGAGAAACCACTGACATATTTTCTATGATAGAAGAGGGCAGTAATTTGACCTCAACCCTCTAAGTTCTGTCTTTCAGCATACAACATTCATCTTCAGCACCCTATCTCATCCATGGTTCACTATATCAAAGAGAAGGGAACAGCCAAAGGAAATGATGGTAGAAAGTGAAGCCTAGGAAAGGCCTACTGAGATGCTGGTTTGTTTCCAGTTACGACTGAGTCAAGGCTAGGATGGAGTTGATCCTAGTCTGATAAGACTCTGAAGATGACAACAGAAGTAGCAGAAAGCATTTTCCTCCCCCCAAATAGAACATGGAGTTTCTCTAAAACTAAGGCTTTCTGATGGCCAACTAGATGGTTCAGTGAGTCATGGAGCATGTTATGCAAGTCCAGAGACCTGAGTTCAATCCCTAGAACTCACAAAAAGCTGGAAGGAGAGGACCAATCCCACAGTGTTTTTCTTTCACCTCCATGCGTAGTGCATGTGTCCACATATATCTCCCCACTTTGATCTCTTGCCATTTCACTCTCTAGTAATTAACAATAAAATATAAAAATGGTAGTTTCTCAAAAACTAAGCTTGCCAGGGCTTGGATTTTTCTTGTGGAGTCAGCTAGCTTCCTTTCCATGCCCCCCGATGAGATTTCAGTAAAGGAAGCAACTCAGAGTTCCAACTTCCCTGCAGTCCAAAAAGCATCTGTGCACCAAGGAAGCAAAACCAGCTTGGAAGACAAGAGCTAAGCTTTCTGTGTATTAAAAGCACAGAGCTATTTTTCAACCCCTTCCAGAGTAAGACAACTTGGGAAGGAACATCACGACAACAGCATGATCCCAGCCTTCTCAAGAAGCACTGCTCTTCTCAGCGGAAGTCTCAGAAGGTGCCAGGCAACAGGAGGCAGAATCCTTTCATTCCAGCCACTTTCCTGTGCTTGCCTCCAGCCTGCTGTAGGAGACAAGACTGGCTGGTTGCTCTGAGGGGCATGGCAGCCCTGTCTGCTTAATTTCCGGTGGGTCCTCTGTGCCCAGGGAGAGAGCACGCTTTGCTTGTGATGTGGGTAATGAACTGCCGCTGGGAACAAATTAATGAGTGTGTCAGAAACGGCAGAGGAACTGCATCACGATTTATAAACACCACAGTAAAAATGCCAGTACGGCTCTGACACAAATGCATAGGAACTCCGAAGAAACAAAGTGCCTCTTCTAATGAGAGGAGAATTTAAAATAACATCATTCTGGTCTGACCAGCACTGCCAAGAGTATTCCTGAGCCCACAGATTGTTCTTTTAATTTTTTGTATTTGATTCATAGAGAAACATAGGTAGTTTAGTTTCCTTCTTCTATTCATATATTTGAAAACAAAATGAAATAAATACAAATTAAATGCAGACATATGCGGAGGATAGTTTTAAAGTATATGAAATGCAACTGACATTAACTTTCTAGATGCAGTATTAGGTTTGCTTCTTAATAAACCCTTTCTCTCTTCCCGAGATAATTGGTTTTCATCACTTTTGAATAATTTTATTCTTTTTGTACTTTGCGTTTGGAACTTGGTTACAGAAATTAAAATTCAATGGAAAAACCGATCACATAAATTACAGAGACTCATGACTTTAAAGTTCATGGCTCTGGAGGAAAAGAAACCCTTGTATATTTAGAAGGGACAGTAGGATAGAGTAAGCACCCAAGTCTGTGACCCAAACCATGTGTGAGGTTGTGTCTATACATGTGTGAGATGATTTTGGATTCAATACAGTGTCTCCACAGAAGGTCACAGGGCTGCTGTGCAGAGAGGAGAGGGAATACAGAATCTAAGTTGTATGATTTCAGGCTTTCTCCATGTCAACCAGAGGCTCCCTTCTTCCATCTGCTTCACTTATGATATAGAGTCATATATATTTTGCATTATATTAGAATGCATCCTTGGTTACTAGTATAACATCCTTGGTTGTTATACTAGATTGAGCACAGATTTTAGAACTGACAAGACTTAATTTCATGCATTAACTTCAGGCTTTATTAGCTATTATATTTGGAGCCCATGTAACTTCTTAGAGCCTTGGTTTCTATCAACGGTAGAATAATAGTACCTGCTTGCTTGGTTGCCATGAAAACTACAGACAGTGAAAGACAAATGTCTTGTACTTAATTGATTTTCACAAAAGAGCATGACTATTATAACAAATTCTAGCTGGTAACTAGTTAGAGATTTAAGTAATGTGTTTTCTTCCTCTGATAACTACTGAACAGGAAGTCTTCCTCCACGGGTTCTGATGTCAAGGCTAACAGAAGGTAATTTTGCCTCAAGTCAGAGTCTATTCTGGCTAATCACAATCTCTGAATGTTAAGTAGCATTTCAGAAAGAACAGAGCCTCTGAAGAATCCTGCTTATTTGTCACAAATGACCAATTTGAATGTAGAACACTTGTTAGAAGTTGTTTACTAAGGCTTCAAGCAGTAATTTAATAGTTCTTTTTACTGCTCTATTTTCAGTTGTAAATTATTCTTTAGTAGTTTTTGTCTTTAATATTGTAACCTGTTGATGTCCATTTACAATAGTATACAAAGAAATCAAAGTGACTAAATCAGAATTAGGAGTCTAATCAGCCTTTGGGAGCAGAGGCAAGTCTGTGAGAGGCTCCAGCTTAGTGTATCTGTCTCTAACTTTGGAAGCTGTGTTTTTGGTGGTGGTCACAGTAATGTTGGCTCCTTGGCCTCCATCTCTGCATCCTTATTTCGAGTTTGTCTTGTCAATCCTTGTTTTCCTCTATGCCATAGCAGCAGGTTGACTTCCTAGTTAGTGACCTGGCATTTTTTTCCTGTTCTAAAGAAATTGGACGTGGTATAGTTAATGAATGGCTCAGTAGTCAACATGGTGAGGAAAATGAAAAGAAACAATCATCTTTGAAAGTTAGTCTTTTCAATACCTTTCTATAGAGATTACAAAGAAAAATGTGATCATACATCTGGAATTGTCCCCATTGATTTTACTTCTGAAATAATTCTTTATTATTACTTTTACATCTATAGTACTACATGTAAAAAGTATTTGTAAATAAAATGTTCAAATAACTAAATATAATTGTTGGCATCAGGGATAAAGCTATCCTATGGGTGAAGACTTTCAAATTCTCATATTTTTATTTTTAAAATGTATGTTTTTTTAAATTTTATACATATGAGTGTTTTGGCTGCATGTATGTCTTGGACATGCCTGGTGATCACAGAGTTAAGAAGAGGTGTCAGGTCTCCTGGGACTAGAGTTGTAGATAGTTGTGATGTGCCACGTGAGTACTGGAAATCCAAGTTAGATCCACTAGAAAGGCAGTCGATACTTTTAACCACTGAGCCATCTGTCCAGAACTAATGATCATATTTTAACCCATATAGTGGGTTATGCTCCAAACTAAGGAACTCACATTTGTGTGAAAACATTTGTAGAGTTTTAAACTCTTAGCAGTAGTTCATGACAATTTGTTTATTATTGTATTTACTTTCATACCATTTTAATTACAATACTTTGAAGATGTGCCATAGTAACTGCACAGTAGTATATGATAGTGCATTATAGATATAGCACATTGCATTATAGATAGAGTTAGATAGGCATTATAGATATAATATACTACATCAACAGTGTATTATAAAAAATGTTTAATAGAAAGCAATGAATTTTAATATTTCTAGGATTTTCCTTTGTTTGGAACAATTATAATACAGTTTGGGTTAGTTTATAGAACAGGAAGAGTCTTAGTAGGAATTTAGGAGATAACAATGAGCATATGAGGAGTACATATAAAATTTATGTTTTAGAGAAGCATGCATGAGATGTCAAATAAGTACGTAGCCTTTCTTACAATGAAAAGGAAAAGAGGAAAGGCAAGGTAGTTTTAAAATCCCAGATATCTCAAAGCACAAAAGCACAGGATGCACAAAGGAAAGGGCACCTGCTATAGCAAATGGTAACTTTTCCCATTTCCTTAAACAAATCTTGGCCAGGTTGAAGGAGAGTAAGATGAAGACTGAGACAGACCAGGCAGGTTTAAGATATATTAACTTTTTTATCTCTTAATGGACAGACTAAAATTTGACTTAAATTCCAAGCAAAATTGCCTTAGCTGAGTTCAGCAGAATTCCTGAGAGACAGTTATCAGCCATCCCTAATCACTTCTCAAATGGTCACTTGCCCAGTTTTCCACAAGTCAGCTGATTTCCTGACTTGCTGGGAGTGGTGACCAGAGTACTAATCGAATACAATCATTAGCTTGTTTTGTTTTTTGTGGTATCTGCCTGCAATAAGAACTGTCTACTCTAATTTGTTTAGAATTGGGCTCACAATTATGGTGTTTAAGAGGACATTTTCTGGTGGAACAAAGTATAGACTTTTGACTTTTGTTTAAGAATTTGGATTGTGATTTGGATAGCTCCAGAATGTTTCTTTCTTCACTGCAGATCCTGAGTGAGTACCATCTGGGTGGCTACTTTGGATAGCTGATTCTAGACACAGTCACCCTTTTCTAATAATATTGTGAGCCTCTTTCCTTCTCTTTTCAAATAATCATTTTTCAGAGTGCCGAGAAGAATACAAATCATTTGCCTTTATATCTACATGCAAATATATTTAGGTAATGTGGGCTCATGAATAACTGAATATATCTATAATCATGGTTTTTCTTATTTTGCAAAAATCACATGATTAAATTTGGAGCTTAGAGAAATGAAAATACTTAACATGGAATGGACTCTAGGATGAAAAGCTGAATGTGCACTTTTAGAGTTGAACTGTCAAAATATAATTTGTAGAATCCAAGTGTTTCAATCAAAAGGTAATACGGTGGTGTAAACTGAAAATCAAAGAATTACAGGTGAATAAATTTGAGTTTATAGTTTTTTTTATTCTTTTCTTATAGTGGCAAAATATGTGTGAAGCCTAGAGTCACATAACAAAGTTGAGTCCCAGACTGATTTTGAAGGCACATTTCCCAACTGTAGATTCTCATCAAATTCTCAAGCACCCCTAGGCTAGCAGTATCACCACAGAGATATTTACCACCTCACTCCATACCCCACTTTCCACTGTGTTCCCATGTTGATATTAATTTGAGTTAAATATCTAACTCCAGGTTAATGGTTACACACTTGTCAGAGAAGATTAGTGAATTCTCTAAAATGATCCAATTTTGATGTCTTGCTAGTCAGAACAAGAAAATGTAACCCCAAAGCTTTTCATAATCTTCTGCAAAGATTATGAGAAAAATCCATCTGATCAGAGAGCCTGTTCTGGCCTCTTTTTCTTATTGTCATTTGCTGCCTTTTCTTACATGCTCCCTGCCTATCTGCCTAATTGGACGATTGACTTTTTTTGTTGTTGTTGTTGTTATTTAGCCTTGTTCTAAGTCTTCTTTTGATGTGTGCCTGTCTGTTTTCTAAAGTAGTGTATTCATTTTGTATTTTGGAGTGCCTTACCTAACTGTCCAATCATACATTCCTGTGTGCCATTATCATGTCCGGGATTAAATTAGGATGTGATTCGTTTCTATATCTACCCCCAGACTACAGAAAACTAGAAATGAATTAAAAGACAGATATGCATACATACTCCACCATCTGCTCTTGGTTACTTTCAAGCTATAGTTACACATGGTGATGCTCAGAAGTTTCTGAAGAAAGCAGGAAGAAAGAATAATTTAAAATGTGGATACCTCAGAGACTTCTTGAGCCAATAAGATTTGTCCTTCCTGTGTGCCTCTCTGTCTCTCTCCGTCTCTCTCCGTCTCTCTCTCTCTCTCTCTCTCTCTCTCTCTCTCTCTCTCTCTCTCTCTCTCTCTCTCTCTCATCAAGGAGAATATGGTCATTATGACAAAACACATATTTCTAATGTGTCAGCTGTGATCTGTGGATTAGACTGCAGCATAGATTTCAGAAAATTGCCATCACATCTATTCTTTAGCTTGTTCTAGCAACACCAAACCTTGGTCATTTACAGTCTGATGGGAAATCATAAGTGCTCTCTTCAAACCCCATCATGTACTCATCCTCCCTAGAGATGCAGAACAAACATTATCCACCTCTCCTCTTCTATTCCTCATCTATATCATACTACTCACTCAACAAAATATCCCAGTCCTACCAATTATCTATTCACATTGCCTTAAGGCTCCTCGGCACGTTTTCTTAGTATACAGAGATCTACATGATACAGTATTTTTTTCTGTAAATAGACAGTAAATGGGCAATTATTTCTTGAGGCAACAAGGCCCAAGAAAGGTTGGGCCCAGGACATTAAATCATGTTTCTATTGTATATGTCATTTGAGCCTTGATTTTCTCCCAAAATTTAGGCACTAAAAAACCATTTTTTTAGTTTCCTCAAAAGAAGCTCCTTTCTCAGTGATAACTCCATCTTGTGTCAAGTTGACGCACAAAACCAGCCAGTACAGTCTCTAATGCAAATTTACCCAGGTTAGAGGTTGTGTTCTTTTTCAGGAGTTCAGATTTACTCAAAAAAAAAAAAAAAAAAAGGTTAAAAATGGTTTTGATAGAAAGTAGAAAACCAGAAAAATAATCAGAAATTATAAAATTGTGTTTAAGCACAGTAGCCATAAATGATGGGTAGATATTTAATTGTAAATACCATAATCACTATTGGCCACTTTCATAGTATGAAAAGCATGAACCACCCTAGTTAAAATATGAACTCTAATGACCACTTGATCCTGATCTACCACTTGTTCCTGCCTTTTATGATTGTCTTTGGGCCCTAGAATTTTGTTGAAGTTTAGGAAAGCTAATTAACTAAAGGTCAGCAATTGCCTTTTTTCTTTGAAAATCATTTATTTATTTTAGTAGATTTTGTTAAGAGTTCCAAACCCCAGGATTGGGAGGTGGCTCTGGATGGGTGCACACATGAGGGCAGAATTTAAATATCCAGACCCCAAATAAATTCTGGGTGAGTATGGAAACATGTTTATAATTTCATTGCTAAAACAGAATTGGGGAATCCTCAGAGCAAGCTGGCTATTCTGACTAGTTATAGGGGAATGCTCTGTTCAAATGGTCAAATGGTCTGTCTTTCTAGGGAAAAGTAGTGGTTTTGTTGGAACAGTCAGCCTCAATGAATAAGGCAGAGAACAATCACAGAAGACTCCTAATTTCAGCCTTGGGGCTGCACATACACTGTACACACATGTCTGCCCCATATATGTAAACACATGCAAACATGTACCTGAGATCCACATAAAAAAAAAAGTTCCAGAACCTAGTGAAGAGTGGCAAGTGCTGGTTTTAAGACACAGAATCAAGTTGTCTTTGTACTGTTCCTCTTCATGGGATTACTTTAAAGCAAGAAGAAAAATCAGGACTATCAACAAGGAAATCCCTACAGTTGGAAGGTGATAGACATTTTGAAAAGGAAATGACAGAAGGGGTGTTGAAGGTTCTGGAGAGGATTGATATATAAAGTCATCATCTCTTCTTTGTCCTGAAGTCACAATTGCTGTTGGGAGCAAATGATCTGTGCAATTATGGACGAAAAATCATATTCTTTTTCTATAATCAAATGGATAATATATACTAAATAATTATGTGCCTGAATAATTTTAAAGGCTATTTTCACATATCAGTTAGAATAAATCTACAAAGCTTTAAAATGTCTTTAAATGACTGTGTACTATTTAACTGTATATTTGGTATACAGTTAGTATATTCGTTTATTTTTGATTTTTTGAGTTTACTTCATGAGCACTGAATTTGCATGATCTCTACACCTTCCAACTTCTTCCATGTCCCTACTCCTTCACAAATTCAAGATCTTTAATTCTCCTTTTATTATTGTTGCATGCTCCTAAGTATTTGTGTTTACTGCTGACCACTGGGTTACTTAATGGGGGAGGTGCCCAGTGTCTTTGCTCATATTTAATAATTGCACAAGTTTAATGAATTCTTACTAACAGACATATAGCTTGCTTATATTTTTTGCATCTACGTGTGATATGTATACATGTGCCCATCTGTACATGCACTATCTGTTTATACCTGTGCATTTAGTTATAGATATTGGCTGTATTTTTCCCTCAGTCTCCATCTTCTATATGGAGTTTCTCTATTGGCAAGTTGTGCTAGCCTGCTTGTTCTGGAGATCTGTCTCTAACTCCCACATGGTGAGATTATATGTGGACTGCCTTATCTGCTCTGCCTTACATGGGTGCCAGAAATCAAATTTTGGTCTATCTGCTTATACCACTGAGACATCTATCCCCTCAGTTCCTCTATATAATAATTTGCAGTTATAAACAATATCCCATAGAATATCACTGGGTACGCATTATTTCACACAAGCATACCTAAAGAATAAACTCCTACAAGGTGAGTTGGCATTTCTTGTTTATTTCTAATTCTGATAATGTTTTAAGGTGTTTTCATTTTTATTTACTGACATAAAGGGTACTGTACTTCTCCAAAATACAAATAGAAATTTTAGTTCTTGTGGGGAGCTGACAGAAGGCGGCTATCATCCTTGCAGCCATCTTGAGCCATGTACCCTGACAAGAGTCTTGTTTTCAACAGCCTACAACAGCTGAGCACACTCTGAAAACATCTTGTTTTATATACCCAGGATTTTCCCTTGGGTGTGTGTGACTTAAAAGTGTGACCTGAGAAGTCAGACTTAAAAAAAGGCAAGAGGCAGACAGAAGAAGGGACTGGAAATTTGGAACTTGGAGGCACTAGGGACTAGGAACTAGGGACTAGGAACTCGAGACTTGGGACGTGGACTAGGAACAAGAAACTTGGAAAGAGAGAAGAGAGGCTTGAGAATAAACGGGACTGAATCACACTCTGTCTGGTCTCCATTCTTCACGCCCACCCTCACTCTTTTGCTGAACCCTGACTCTCGGACCGGAGCGGCAGTACGAGCCAGGACAATTTAGCCCCCAAAGCTGGGGCAGTGCGGGTTCCAACATTTGGCAGAGCGGTCCCCGACAAGTTCTCTCTTTATCTGTCAATGTAATCTTGAGGTGACCAAAATTAATATTTCTAAAACCAAAAGTAAAAAAAAAAATTAATTATCCAACAACAGTACAGTAGAAAAATGCATAAACTCCTCGAAAAACTGTGGTGCCCTTTGAAACAGGAAGCTGATAACACAGTGTTGATAGCAAGAAGATCCTGGCTACATCAAAAAAGTGGCACTAATATCATGTACCTCATGCTAAATTACAGGGGTGAGACAGACAAAAGAGTAAGACTGGACAACTCCATTTGTAGTGAGGATCTAAGTTCAAAGGCATATGTTGGTGGTAAAGTATGTGGAAAACTTCTCTCTTGGACTGCCCTATTTTTTAAATTTTTTTATTAGATATTTTATTTACATTTCAGATGTAATCCCCTATCCCATTCCCCCTCCTCCTGCTTTTATGAGAATATGCCTCCATCCACCCTCCCACTCCCACCTCCCCACTCACAAATTCCCTCACACCAGTGCGTCCAGCCTTCACTGAACCAAGGATTTCCTCACCCACTTATGCCTGACAATGTCATCCTCCCCTACATATAGAGCTGGAGCCATGGGCCCATCCCTATGTGCTCCCAGGCTGATGATTTAGACCCTGGGAGCTCTAGTTTCTTGGTATTGTTGCTCTCCCCCATGGAGCCACAAACCCTTTCAGCTCCTTCAGTCTTCTCTCTCACTCCTCCATTGGGAACCCCATGATCAGCTCAATGGTTAGCTGTGAGCATCTGCCTCTGTATATTTCAGGCTCTGGCAGACCTTTAAGGAGACAGCTATATCAGGCTCTTGTCAGCATGCACTTCCTGGCATTCACATCAGTGTCTACCTTTGGTTACTGCACAAGAAATGGATACCCAGGAGGAGCAGACTCTGGACGGCCCCTCCTTCAGTTTCTGTCCCATGCTTTGTCTCTGTATTTCCTCCCATGAACATTTTGTTACCCCTTCTAAGAAAGGCCTAAGCACCCACACTTTGGTCTTCCTTGTTCATGAGCTTCATGTGGTCTGTGAGTTGTATCTTGGATATTGTGAGCTTTTGGGCTAATATCCAATTATCAGTGAGTGCATACCATGTGTGTTTTTGTGATTGGGTTACCTCACTCAGGATGATATTTTCTAGTTCCATCCATTTACCTAAGAATTTCTTGAATTTATTGTTTTTAATAGCTGAGTATTATTCCATTGTGTAAACGTACCACATTTTCTGTATCTATTACTTTGTTAAAGAGGAATGGGTTCTTTTCAGCTTCTGACTATTATAAATAAGGCTGCTATGAACATTTGTCCTTGTTATATGTTGGAGCATCTTCTGGGTATATGCCCAGGAGTGGTATAGCTGGGTCCTCAGGTGATGCTGTGTCCAATTTTCTGAGGAACCGCCAGACTGATTTCCAGAGTAGTTGTATCAGCTTGCAATCCTACCAACAATGGAGGAGTGTTCCTCTCTATACACATCCTCACCAGCATCTGCTATCACCTGAATTTTTGATCTTACCCATTCTGAGTGGTGTCAGGTGGTATCTCAGGGTTGTTTTGATTTGGATTTCCCTGATGACTAAGGATATTGAACATTTCTTTAGGTGCTTCTTGGCCATTCGAGTTTCCTCAGTAGAGAATTCATTGTTTAGCTCTGTACCCCATTTTTAATAGGGTTATTTGGTTGTCTGGAGTCTAATTTCTTGAGTTCTTTGTATATATTGGATATTAGCCCTCTATCAGATATAGGATTGGTAATGATCTTTTCCTAATCTGTTGGTTGATGTTTTGTCCTATTGACACTGTCCTTTGCCTTACAGAAGCTTTGCAATTTGATGAGGTCCCATTTGTCGATTCTTGATCTTAGAGCATAAGCCATTGGTGTTCTATTCAGGAACTTTCCCCCTGTGCCTAGGTATTCGAGGGTCTTCCCCACCTCCTCTTCTCTTAGTTTCTGTGTATCTGGTTTTATGTGGAAGTCCTTTATCCACTTGGACTTGAGCTTTGTACAAGGAGATAAGAATGGATTGATTTGCATTCTTCTACATGCTGACCTCCAGTTGAACCAGCATTATTTGTTGAAAATGCTGTCCTTTTTCCACTGGATGGTTTTAACTCCTTTGTCAAGGATCAAATGACCATAGGTGTGTAGGTTCATTTCTGGATCTTCAATTCTATTCCATTGATCTTACTGCCTGTCTCTGTACCAATACCATGAAGTTTCTATCACTGTTACTCTGTATTACAGGCTGAGGTCAGGGATGGTGATTCCTCCAGAAATTCTTTTATTGTTGAGAATAGTTCTCTCTTGCTATCCTGTTTTGTTTTGTTTTTTTTTTTTTGTTATTCCAAATGAATTTGCAAATTGCTCTTTCTATCTCTATGAAGAATTGATTTGGAATTTTGATGGGGATTGCATTAAATCTGTAGATTGCTTTTGGCAAGATGGCCATTTTTACTATATTAATCCTGCCAATCCAAGAGCATGGCAGATCTTTCCATCTTCTGAGATCTTCAATTTCTTTCTTCAGAGACTTGAAGTTCTTGTCATACAGATTTTTCACTTGCTTGGTTAGATTCACACCAAGATATTTTATATTATTTGTAACTATTGTGAAGGGTGTCATTTCCCTTATTTCTTTCTCAGCCTGTTTATCCATCAAGTAGAGGAAGGCTAATGATTTGTTTGATTTGATTTATTATCCAGTCACTTTGCTGAACTTGTTTTTCAGGTTTAGGAGTTCTCTGGTGGAAGTTTTAGGGTCACTTAAGTATACTATCATATCATCTGCAAATAGTGAAATTTTGACTTCTTCCTTTCCTATTTATATTCCTTTGACTTCCTTTTGTTGTCTAACTGCCCTGGTTAGGACTTCCAGTACTATATTGAATAGGTAAAGTGAGAGTGGACTGCCTTGTCTAGTCCCTGATCTTAGTGGGATTGCTTCAAGCTTATCTCCATTTAGTTTGATTTTGGCTACTGGCTTGCTGTATATTGCTTTTACTATGTGTAGGTACGGGCCTTGAATTCCTGATCTTTCCAAGACTTTTAACATGAAGAGATGTTGAATTTTGTCAAATGCTTTTTCAGCATCTAGTGAGATGATCATGTGTTTTTTTTTTTTTTTTTTTTTTAGTTTCTTTATATGGTGAATTACATTGATGGATTTCCAAATATTGGAATATTGAACCATTCGTGTATTCCTGGGATAAAGCCTACTTGATCATCATGGATGATTGTTTTTGATGTGTTCTTGGATTCAGTTTGCAAGAATTTTATTGAGTATTTTTGCATACATATTCATAAGGGAGTTTGGCCTGAACTTCTCGTTCTTTGTTGGGTCTTTGTGAGATTTAGGTATGAGCATGATTGTGGCTTCATAGAACAAATTGGGTAGTGTTCTTTCTGTTTCTATTTTGTGAAATAGTTTGAAGAGAGTTGGTATTAGGTCTTCCTTGAAGGTCTGATAAAATTCTGCACTAAAACCATCTGGTCCTTGGCTTTCTTTTGGTAGGGAGACTTTTAATGACTGCTGCTATTTCTTTAGGGGTTATGGGACTGTTTAGATGGTTTATCTGCTCCTGATTTAACTTTGGTACCTGGTATCTGTCTAGAAAGTTGTCCATTTCATCCAGATTTTCCAGTTTTGTTCAGTATAGGCTTTTGTAGTAGGATATGGTGATTTTTTGAATTTCCTCAGTTTGTTATGTCTCTCTTTCCAGTTCTGATTTTATTAATTTGGATACTGTCTGATCAGTCTGGCTAAGGGTTTATCTATCTTGTTGATTTTCTCAAAGAACCAGCTCCTAGTTTTGTTGATATTTTGTATAGTTCTTTTTGTTTCTACTTGGTTGATTTCAGCCCCGAGTTTGATTATTTCCTGCCACCTACTCCTCTTGGGTGTATTTGCCTCTTTTTGTTATAGAGCTTTCAAGTGTGCTGTTAAGTTGTTAGTGTGTGCTCTCTCCAGTTTCTTTTTTGTAAGCACTTAGAGTTATGAGTTTTCCTCTTAGCACTGCTTTCAAGGAGTCCCACAAGTTTGGGACTAACTTGAAATGTGTTCTAATTTTCATTAATTTCCAAAAAGTCTTTAATTTCTTTCTTTATTTCTTCCTTGACCAAGTCATCATTGAGTAAATCATTTTTCAGTTTCCATGTGTATGTGTGCTTTCCATTGTTTTTGTCATTATTGGAGACCAGCCTTAGTCTGTGGTGATTTGATAGGATGCAAGGGATTGTTTCAACCTTTTTGTATCAGTGGAGGCCCGTTTTGTGACCAATTATATGGTCTATTTTGGAGAAGGAACCAAGAGGTGCTGAGAAAAAGGTATATTCTTTTGTTTTAGGTTGAAATGTTCTATAAATATCTATTAAATCCATTTGGTTCATAACTGCTGTTAATTTCACTGTGTCTCTGTTTAGTTTCTGTTTCCATGGTGTGTCCATTTCTGAGAGCGGTGTGTTGAAATCCCCCAGTATTATTGTTTGAGGTGCAATGTGTGCGTTGAGCTTTAGTAAAGTTTCTTTTATATATGTGGGTGCCCTTGCATTTGGAGCATAGATGTTCAGAATTGAGAGTTCATCTTGGTAGATTTTTCCTTTGATAAGTATGAAGTGTCCTTCCTTATGTTTTTTGATTACTTTTGGTTGGAAGTCAATTTTATTTGATATTAGAATGGCTACTCCAGCTTGTTTCTTGGGACCATTTGCTTGGAAAATTGTTTTTCAGCCTTTTAATCTGAGGTATTGTCTGTCTTTGTCACTGAGGTGTATTTCCTGTATGCAGCAAAATTCTGGGTCCTATTTATGTATCCAATCTGATAGTCTACATCTTTTTATTGGGGAATTGAGTCCATTGATGTTAAAAGACATTAAGGAAAAATGATTGTTCCTTCCTGTTATTTTTGTTATTAGATGTAGAATTATGTTTGTGTAGCTATCTTCTTTTGGTGTTGTTGGATGATTACTTTCTTGCCTTTTCTAGGTTGTAGTTTCCCTCTTGTGTTGGGGTTTTCCGTCCATTATCCTTTGAAGTACTGGATTTGTGGTAAGATATTGTGTAAATCTGGTTTTATCATGGAATATCTTGGTTTCTCCATCAATAGTGATTGAGAGTTTTGCTGGGTATCATAGTCTGGGCTGGCATTTGTGTTCTCTTAGGGTCTGTATGACATCTGTCCAGTATCTTCTGGCTTTTATAGTCTCTGGTGAGAAGTCTGGTATAATTCTTGTATGTCTACCTTTATATGTTACTTTATCTTTTCCCTTACTGCTTTTAGTATGTTTTCTTTGTTTTGTGCATTTGATGTTTAGATTATTATGTGACAGGAGGAATTTCTATTCTGGTCTAGTATATTTGGTGTGCTGTAGGCTTCTTGTATGTTCATGGACATCTATTTCTTTAGGTTAGAGAAGTTTTCCTCTATAATTTTGTTGAAGATGTTTTCTGGCCCTTTAAGTTGGAAATCTTCACTCTCATCTATACTTATTATCCTTAGGTTTGGTCTTCTCATTGTGTCCTGGATTTCCTGGATGTTTTGGGTTAGGAGTGTTTGCATTTTCCTTGACAGTTCTGTCAATGTTTTCCATGATATCTTCTGCACGTGAGGTTTTCTCTTTTATCTCTTGTATTCTGTTTGTGATGCTTGTATCTATGACTCCTGATTTCTTTCCTAGTTTTTCTACCTCCAGGGTATTCTCCCTTTGAGATTTCTTTATTGTTTCTACTTCCATTTTCAGATCCTGGATGGTTTTGTTTAATTCCTTCACCTGTTTGGTTGTGTTTTCTTGCAGTTCTTTAAGGGATTTTTTGTGTTTCCTCTTTAAGTGCTTCTTTCTGTTGTTCTGTGTTGTCCTGTACTTCTTTAAGGGAGTTATTTACGTCCCTCTTAAAGTCCTCTATCATTATCATGAGAAGTGATTTTAATTCTGAATTCTGTTTTTCTGGTGTCGTGGGGTGCCCAGGGCTTGCTATGGTGGGAGAACTGGGTTCTGATGATGCCAAGTAAGTTTGGTTTCTGTTGCTTATGTTCTTGATCTTCCTTTTTGCCATCTGGTTATCTCTAGAGCTACCTGCACTCACTGTCTCTGACCGAAGCCTGTCTTTCCAGTTATCTTGCTTGTGTCAGAACTACTCAGAGTCCAGATGTCTCTGTGATCCTGTGATCCTGAGATCCTGAGCTCCTGGGTGGAAGAACTGCTTGGACTCAGGCCACCTCTGGGATCCTGAAATCCTGCTGCTCTGAGTGCAGTGGTTCCTTCTCTGCTCTGAGTGCACTGGTTTTTCTAGGATGGCTCAGGATATGGTGTCTTCACATGAGCAGACCAGCTAGATGTCTGCCCCAGCCAAAAGAACCAAGCCAGGGTTTGAACTGCCCTTTTGACTTTAATTTGAGACAAGGACTCATTCTACAGCCCATGTTGTACTTAAACTTACAATACTCTTGCCTTTGTGTTTTATGAGTGCATTGCTTTTGTTCGTTGATTTGTAGAGACTATCTATCTCTGAGAAAATTAGTTTTCTATGTAGTACCCACACATTTAACGTGGATATTTTGATTGTTCGGACTATTTTCTGTGACATGTCATGATTATGAGTCAACTCTACAGTGATAAAGCCATTCAGAATGAGGCCAACAGACCTTAAAAGCCTGGCTGTGCTTCTCTCTCACAATTACTCTTTCCTCGCCCATGTTCTCTCTTCATGGCAACACCCTTTGTTTTGTTTTATTTATTTGCCACCAATATATGCCTGGCTTTGAACTACAAAGGAAATTGCTTAGTCTTACCCCTTTGTCTATCTGACACCTGATATGAGATGTATGAGATTAATCCCTCTTTGATGCAGCCAGGATCTGCTTGCTATCAGCATTGTGTTATCAACTTTGTTTCAAATTGCACCACAGTATTACAATGACTTTTTCTAGTCTACTATTGTTGGATATTGGATTTTTTTATGAGTACCTTTTTTTTTTTTTATTAATCATTCCATTCATTTACATCTCAAGTTATATCCCACTTCCTGGTTACCCCCTCTACCAACTTCTTGGAGATAGTAATTTTGTTACCTCAAGATTTCATAAAGGTAGTTTTAGTTATATTTATTTTTATTTGCTATAGTAAATGCATTTTATGTATTTTCAATTTAAGGTTAAAAGTATAGTAATATATATATATATACATATATATATATAATTATATATATATATGTATATATATATATATATGTGTGTGTGTATGTGTGTGTGTGTGTGTGTGTGTGTGTAATTTTTCCAGAAGTCTACTACATGATTCTGTTACATTTTCTGAATAAACCTCTGTTCTTCTGGCTCTAAATAGAAATTTTTTATGTTTAATTGCTATTTGTATATGTGTGTTTCTGGACCTCTCCTGTGGTCTGTCCACCAGAGTCACACTGTTTAAATTTCCATGGCTGTACAGTAGGCTTTTATATTTGCCTGGCCTAGCTCTCCCTCCCACTCTTTCTCTCTTCATCTTCAAGGTTATTTTTGCTTGCCTGTTTTTCTATATTAAGTCTAGAGTGAATTTATGTAGTTTTGAATATTCTATTACTTTTTAAAAAATTTATACCAGTTTCAGTTTATAGCTAACTTAGGAGTGCTTAGTATCTTTATGGCAATGAATACTTTTTTCATTTCTATTTCTTTTTTTTTTTTTGACAAACTTTAACTAATATACTGTGCGTATTTTTATCAATTTTATCTGTATAACATTTTTATATTTGCTAGTTTACATGATGTTTATGATTACATTCTGTCTTTTTCTGACATAGTGTATGGATGTTGGCAGGATTTGAATGTTACTTTGTCATTTAAATACTTTTTGAACTTGTAAATTAGTTGTGATAGGTACTAAATATTTTTTAAGTTCTTCATATTAACATTTTATTGTGGATATTTTATTTCTTTTTTCTCACAGTATTTTTCTACATTTGTTTTATTGTGTTAGTTTGTTTTTCTAGAGCAGTACTATGTAAATGTGGTAATAAAATATCATGATTATATTTCTGACAGTAATGAGAATCTTTTCTAATATTTCCTCAATAACTTTAGTATTAACTTTGGGTCATCACCATTCTTATTTTAGAACACTGATTTATTCTTACTCTATAGTTGTTTTTCTCAACAAGGACCAATTTTGATTTGTGAATGTCAATCAATACCTTTATATAATTGTAAATATTCATTTCACATTTTGTATGGTAGTTACATTGATAAATTCACAGATATTAATATCTAGAATTGATTAATGCTGTGTTGTCACTCTGTGCGGTGTTTAGTGTATTGCTATGTTTCACTTCCCAGCAATTTTGCTGGGGGAGTGTACCATTTCTCAAGATAGTATTGATCTGGAGTCTTCAGCATTGAATGTTTTTGTAGTACTGTTATAGTATTTCCAAAGTAAGAAATTTGAATTTTTTTCTCTATACTTCAGATGAAAGTAAAATCATACACATTAAAATTGTCTGGTCTTTAAAATGTAACCAAAATCTCTTGGGATCACCAGTGCCTGGTGCTCTTGTGCCAGGGCATATTTTAGGAATATTTCTCTCTATGTTAATGCTTAGCTTAGATTCCACATCTCGTCTGGAATGGGTTCTAGGCAAGTTTTTCCCACCATGGTCACAGAAAACTAATCAACTATGCAGCAATCATAATTCTGGAAGCATTGTTGACAGTTATTTGGGTACATTACATTTCCTTGATTGAGCTTTTATAGAGTCAGAGATATTAAAAAAAAACTGTAAATTCAAACCATGTGTGATAGAGTTGCTAAAACAAGCACGGGAGAGTGTCTTGACTGCAAATGTGCTGCTGTCTTCTAACAGGGGAAACTGGCAGGGAGACTTGAGTGACAGGAAAAGACAGAGGAGGTTTTTCAAAGACTGTAGAGAGCCTTTAAAATGTTTTGTAGCTCACAAATATATTTTCATGCCTGAGAAAGGAGCTTGGCAGAGATCATTTTCTTCACAACTAACACTTCTAAAACTCAGTCTCTCATGCTTGGGATCACACATTTTTGAATCTTCTCTACAAAGTTTTAGTCCATTCTTGTAAATATAGAAAACCCAACCTCCGTTGCCAAGGTGACCTCCACTTAGCATCTCAGATTATGGTTCATAAGCATGGTGTTGATCTTTTGTGGTACTCAAAATGTGCTGTGTTCTGCAGGCCTGGGATGGAGAGTTCATTAGACAACGAGGAAGGAAAAGAAGAAAGCAGAGAGAAAATAAATCATTTTTAATCAACTTCTATGTTTATGGCAGGGCAGAAAAGCACCTGATATTATATCACTTAATTTTACCACTTCAGTTTCACAGAGAACTAACAAGTTCAGTGAAGCTAAATGAATTTCCTAAAGCTACATCATTAGTGGATAGCTGAGTGGCAATGAGAACTTATGTTCTTTCTATTTTTCTGTAACCTGAATAAGAAAATGAAGATCTGCAAACAAAGGGGAAAAGCTGTTGGTAGCCTAATCTATCAGCAACCTGCACCCCAAATGAGCTAAGAAGTGCCACAGGCAACAAAAGCTACTGTTACCATGATTTTCCATCTTAGCCAATTAATTTAATTCCCATTTTATCAATATTCATTTCACATCAGGGTGAAGCATGCCATTTTTATTAATTTCCTTTTTAAATGGTCCATGCATATTTAAAAAGAAATACAATCACAACTTTGTTTTTGGCAATTTTTTGGTTAGTGAGGTTATTTTCCATGGTGACACTGAATGGGTCTCAAGCACAGAGGCTATGAATTTAGTCTGATCTCTGCACCAATGCCACCTACCCCTGTCAGTTACAGATTTCCATTCATTATCATGGTCATCTGGACATTCCTCCTGTCCCTGCCCACACTGGGCCCCGAATCCTCCTATTCTTCTCCACATCCCCTCTCCCACCCGGTTTCCTCTTTCCATCTACCTCTTATGATTATTTTATTACCCCTTCTAAATGAAATTCAAGCATTCTCACTTGGGCCTTCGTTCTTGTTTAGGTTCATTGGGTCTGTGGAATGTAGCATGGATATCCTGTATTTTATGGCTTGTATCCACTGATAAATGAGTACCTACCATGCATGTCCTTTTGTGTCTGGGTTACCTCATTCAGAATGATATTCTAGAGATGCAACCATTTGTCTGCAAAATTCATGATGCCTTTGTTTTTAATAGCTGAATAGTATTCCGTTGTGTAGATGTACCACATTTTCTTTAAGAATTCTTCAGTTGATGGACATCTAGGTTGTTTCCAGTTTCTGGCTATTACAAATAGCTTCTATGAACATAATTGAAAGCATGTCTTTGTGGGATAGTGGAACATTTTTTGAGTATATGCTAAGGAATGGTATAGCTGGGTTTTTAGGTAGAACTGTTCTCAATTTTCTGAGAAACTGACAAATTGATTTACAATGTAGTTGTAGAAGTTTGCACTCCCACCAGCCATGGAGGAATGTTTCCCTTGCACATTCTTGCCATCATGTGCTATCACTTGAGTTTTTGATCTTAGCCATTCTAACCAGCATAAGATGGAGTCAGAGCTGTTTTGATTTTCATTTCCCTGATGACTAAAGACTTTGAACATTTCTTTAACTGTGTCTCAGACATTTAAGATTCTTCTGTTGAGAATTCTTTGTTTAGCTCTGTGCCCCATTTTTTTAAATTGTTTTACTTGGATTATTGGTGTTTACCTTCTTGAATTCCTTATAAATTTTTGTTATTAGCCCTCTGTCAGATATAAGGTTGGTGAAGATCTTTTCCCAATCTGTTCAACTTGCTTTCTTACATAACCCAGGACTCCCAGACCAGAAATGGCACCACCCACAATGAGTTTCCCATCAATCACCAATTTAAAAAATACCCTAGATCTGGGTCTCATGAAGGAATTTTCTCAAACTAAGATTCCTTCTTTTCATATAACTGCAGCTTGCATCAAGTTGACATAAAACTATCCAGCACAGTGGGGTTGATGTTTATATATTATTTTAAATGTTACTTCTTTATGTAAATAAGAACACTTAAAATCCCATTTTAGTTATTTTGAACTATATAACACAGTGTCTTCACTATGGTTTATATAGCTGTGGTAAAGCACTGTGACCAAAAAACAACTTAGAGAACAAAGTGTTTATTTTATCCTAAAACTTTCAAGTCACATTCTATCACTGAGTGAAATTAGGGCAGAAACCTGGAGGCAGTAACTGAAGCAGAGTATACAGAGGAACACTGTTTCCATACTGGCTTGTTTTCTGCAATTGCTCAGCCTGCTTTCTTACATCATCCAGAATCACCTGTCCATGGGTATCACTGCTCACAGTGAGCCAGCCCCCTATATTAACCATTAATAAAGAAGCTGCAATTAAAAACTTGCCTACTGGCAATCTGATGGAGGCATTTTCTCAACTGAAATTTCTCTTCCCAGATAACTCTAGCTTACATCAAGTTGACAAAACACTAAACAAGGCATATATATTATTGCCTATGGCTAACTTACCATATAAAAGGACATGAAATTTATATTTTGTCTACTGACCAAGGACATCATCCTTTCCCTATACTCCTCTAACACCATAGTCTTGTAACCACCAGTTTATTCTATTTTTATAAATGAATTCAACTTCTTAGATTCTCCATGTGCATGAGACTATATACTATTTCTCTCTCACTTTGTATAATGCCCTTGAGATTCACATACATATAAATAAAAGTTTTTAAAAAAAACATTTTAATTGAAATCTGTAAAAGCCACTGTTCGTGTTAAAAAAGTTTTTGAAACTCCAGTTGAAAGCACCAGAACAGATGCACAAGCCTCTGTGAACTGTAGGGAAGCCCTTAAACATTTCTACCTAGACTAGAATGGGAGGCACTTTCCATGACATCTTAATAAAACTACTTTTGTAATTGGTTCAAACCACAACTCATATATGCATGTGAGGTGTGTTGTAACTGGCCCAAATGCTGCTTCTCTGTCTGGATATGCTGAATATGCAGACTTACTTTGGGAGTTAGCTCAGAGACCCTTGTATGCTGCTTGCACTGCTGTTACGATGCTGTCCTGAGTGGTTCACTTTCTTTTAGTTGTGTAGGTTAAGATGATGATATAAATAAATAAACAGCAAAGATAGCAAGTAGCAATGATGGTAGTGGCAGGGACACCTGAACAGTCAGCAGGCCAGTCTGTGGTAGCAGCATGGTAGTTGACTGCTTGACAGCTGAAGCAGTAGCATTTAAACAATTCAAGAGCAGCCATTGCAGGAAGAAGGCTGATGCAAGAAGAGATGACAAAGGAGGGTGGAGAGTGGAGGCTAAGGAAAGACAAACATCTGAAAGGATCCAGAAAAAGAAAACTTAAGATACTTGTTACTGGAAGAATATCTAAAGGGCTGTCAAATCTGTATAGCCAAGGTCTCTTATATGCAGGGCTAAGAACTGTATCCCAGGTACAAAGCTTTGAAGAATCTAGACTTCCTAATCCTACACAAATGATACAACAGAGGCTAGTTAAGACAGTAATCCTGACACTTAGGCTTATCTGCACCTAAAATAACAGCTAAACCAATATTTAGCCTACATAAGAACTATGGTATATAGAGCCAAGATACCCAAGGACTATCAGAGATCTGTAGAAGGTGCCACTGGTTGCTGATTTCCCCACTAGCCTACTGTGTTTTTTACTTGATGCCATCAAACAATCAAGGATACAAATGCTGCAAATGACCAGTATAGGCTGAGCTTTCGACTACTCATAGTCTCTACCCATGTCAGTAAAAGGGCTTAATCAGCTGATTAGCAGTGCATGGGCCCAATATCCTGTCCAGTTTATTCCCAATGGCTAGAAGTTGATGGTTGCAGTGGGTTGACATCATACAGACTAAAGATCAGGAAAACTGTAATTGGCTTTTTTTTTTTCCTCTGATACCATATGCACACACAAGATAGAGAGGAATCTCCAAAAGAACCATCAGAATTCCAGAATGCCACTTGTTCCATGTTGCATTGACCAAGAAAGTTATTGACTCTCGTTTAAAGAAAAAGGATTTAGGCCCCATATCTTGATCTAAGGCGTGAGGGTACAGGAGAAAAGGAATTGGTGTTCATTATGTTTGAAGTCCATCTACCCATATTACACACCTGAGAAGCTTTGCCATTCCTAGCCTCTGTGTGTGTGTGTGTGTGTGTGTGTGTGTGTATCTCTTTTAATTTTTTACTGGGAGGCACTGATAACTTTGGATTTACAAACTTAAGTGTGTTCCAGTCTTTTAAGATGGAGTGGTTTAAGTTACAAGTGCTTTGTTTTTCTGCAGCACTTTTTATTCAGGTATCTAAATATTTTGTGCTATCTCATCAGCTATAGACTATCATTCAATCTGGGTCATACACTGTAGAATATTTTCTTAATTCAAAATTGATTTGATTCTGCAAACATATGCAGTACACAGCATGAAACTCTACTTACTGGAGAGTTTCAAGTTTCTTTGTTTACACAATTAAAAGCAATAATTGGACAGATTGATTCATTGCTGAGGGACACTTTGCAAACAATTGATGCATTTAAATGTCCCTCTCTACTTATTTAGCTAGCTTGTTTAATTTTCCTCATTGTCATTCTTTCTTTCTGTACATATGCCTATACACATACATACATTTCATATGCTGTCTTAATATGTAGGCTGTTATGTGTACTCACATGTAAATATATTTCTATGTGTTAATTATTGCATGCGTTAAGGATATATTTGTTTAAACGAGGATTGGTCTAGTCTTGTGATTCTCAATCTGTTGGCTGTGACCATTTGGGGGACCTGCTAAGCCCATCAGACTTATCAGATATTTATATTGTGGTTCACAACAGTAGCAAAATTACAATTCTGAAGTAGCAATAAAAATAATTATGGTTGGTGGTCACTACAACATGAGGAACTGTATTAAAGAGGTGTAGCATTAAATGAATGAGAGCTACTGCTGTATCCATTTTGCTTTTTTTTTTTTTAATGTGGAAACTATTGCATGTGAGGTTAGGACAAGGAGAGGCATTTTCACATTTGAGAAACTCTTACATTTAGATTTTTATATCCTTATTTAAAGGAAACTATATGAACTCCAAGAGATGTGTAAGTGAAAAAGGCATTCATTTATGGTCTAGATGGGACTTTAAGATTAAAAAAAAATTCATTACAATTTGTCAATGAGTATTTAATTCATTACGTTCTCAGAAATATTCTCTAACATTGAGGAACACCTTCAGCCAAACATTTCTTTGAACCACATTAAAGCCTACAACTAGGTTGTAAGTAGTATCATTGTATGGTTGGGCATTTGTAGATGTAGATGCATATACATGTAATAAAGGTGTTTTTTTCCCAACATAAACATTCCAAGTGGTCACAACTCTTGCATTTTTAAATTACCTTTCATACATTAAGTGCTGCAAAAGATGACAGTTCCTTCTCTTGTGGCTTCATGAAAACACATGATCCTTACTGCTGTGTGCATTTTCTAGGGGCTGGAACCATGGTACAAACAGTTGCACTCTGTAACCATGGCTCTTTTTAACTTTATATTCATCACATAAGAAAAAGTGCTTATCATCTTAGCAGCAGATTTAGGAAGCTCATTTGCTTGGAAAGACTAGCTCCTTTGAAAAATGCCTTTGATATATGTCTGTTGTGCAAGTTAACTTCAGGCTGGCCTCTGTACACACATGAGAGGCAGGAAAGAATTCCAGTAATTGTGTAGGAAGAAGGAATAGTGGCCAGCTGAGAAGTGAGGATGAATGGAGTTCAAGGAGGAAGACCCCTCAGAGCTAAAGAAACTTATTACATTGTTTCCTGCACAAATGGTTGCTAAAATGCTTGCTTTTGTCAATTCTACATTGCCTATGAGTGTGTGTGTGTGTGTGTGTGTGTGTGTTCTATTTTAGAATCTCAGAAAAAGGAGAGATAATGGAAAGAATGGCAGTTGGAACCACACCATGGAGCAAAGTAATTTTGTGCAAAAGTGGGTGATGGAGCAGGCCCATCAGGATAGGAAATCAGCAGTCTGCGTTCCATTCTGCTAAAGCAAGAGCAAGCAGGGCCAGCATGTATTGGAGGGCCTGTATGGAACCAAAGAAAAGAATGAGCATAACCTAAGGGGATTTTATCTCCTAGGGAATGTAACCTCAACTCTGTAATCTACCTCCCATCAAGGCCAGGGAGTTCACCCCACTCTTCCCTGTGGAAAGCAGCTTATTAACAGTGGGCTTAGAAACATGTTTGACGTTAGGTGGATCAGATCTCTACATTAGCTTTAGTCTACCACAGAGGGTAGTTACTATGACATCTAGGGAGTTCATTGACTCCTGCCTAATTTTCTCCAAAGTACATTTGGGTTAATGATTCCTACCTTAAAAACGTAGGTGAGATGACTATAAATTCTTCCCATTGGAAGACCACATTTGATAAGTATTCTACATAATAGCTATCACCTTTGGTAGTAGAATTATTGCAATTATGAAGAAGACTGTTCAGCCATTTGTGAGGCTATAGGAGGACCATTTGCTTTGTAGGAACAGCTTGATCTGGCAGTTTCACATTTGCATGGAACTTGGCAGCAATAGATCCGAACAGAAATAGCTAAAACCGTTAGACATGGACTTTGTATTATTTCAGATCTAAACTCTGAGGTTTGCAGATACAACATCCCCTGGAATTAGCAAAAAGGCTCTGGATTGGAGTGGGAACATCAAGGTATAAGCAAAACCAGTGTGGGACAGATGTCAACGGAGATTCATGGGACAGTAGAGGAACAAGTGGAATCTATGAGATTCAACACTAAATGTCACTATGGCATAGAAAGTTGATTTGGTCAGGTCTTTCTGAATTAGACCCTGGGGTCAGGATCTGAGTGTTTTTAGGAGGAACAGGTGAGGATATAGAAAAGACAGATAAGGGGAAATGAATTATAGAAGCCAAACAAGGGCACAGTGTGCAAGGAATTATTTTGTGGGTTCTTTGAAGCTTAACATGCCATATGATATAAGAGGACTGGCCTTTATTATTAAACATCTGCCACTCATTGTCACCTTCCAGTACTTGATATATGACAGCTAGAAACAGAATGGAAAACCTACTAGAGGCCAGTACACTTGGCAGAGCCATGATGTGCTCACTAGGCCAGTACACTTGGCAGAACCATGATGTGGTCACTCATGCCATGATGTGGAGTTAGTGCACACCAGGATTGTCAGATTAGTTGTTAAACCAGGATCAGTAAGACCCATTGTTATGAGGTTCTACATGATCTATGGGTACTCTGCTGCCTCAAACCCACCTCTGAGCCCTTTATTATCATCCTTTAGGCTGCCAGCTATTAATCTGATAGCTCAATGTCCTGCCATATAGGAGAAAGGGCTTTTAAGATATCATCTATGGCTGGTGTCATTCAGGAGATTAATATGTTACTCCCATCCTTGCAAATCGTTAATGAAATTATATTCAAGTCCTTAAACCCTGTTGTCAGTGAGATAATTTCCAAAGTACAAAGGCAGCACAGTTTGGGATACCCATTGGTTAATTTGTCTTCCTTCCCTAGGAAGGCTTGGGTGAGTTTAGCAATATCCGTGTACTGATTTAGTAAGCTGACTTTTAATAGCAAACGGGCTCATTTTTTCTTCTAAACCTCGATGCTCAATGAAAAATTTCAGAATCGCTTAAAAAACTAGTTACTACTGCATGGCTCATAGCTCTCCCTGCCATGTGGGGGCTCTAGACTTTCTTAAACTGACTGCCTTAGTTAGATTTTTTTTTTTTTTTTTTTTTTTTTTTTTTTTTTTTTTTTGCTTTGGAAAAACACCATGACAAAAGCAACTCCTATAGAGGAATACATTTAATTGGGCCTGGCAGAGGCCTAGTCCATTATCATCATGACAAGAAGCATGGCACCACACAGGCAGACATGGTGCTGGAGAGGTAGCTGAGAGTTCTACATACAGATTAGCAGGTAGCAGGGACACACTTTCTCTAACATGGCCACACCTGC
Source organism: Arvicanthis niloticus (assembly GCF_011762505.2). Lineage (NCBI taxonomy): Eukaryota > Metazoa > Chordata > Mammalia > Rodentia > Muridae > Arvicanthis > Arvicanthis niloticus. The sequence continues at coordinate 109,517,574 of NC_047659.1, read as the reverse complement.
AATAATACCACTCCTTATCAAACTATGGGGGGCATTTTTATTCAAACCACCTAATTGTCTGTTTTGACAAGCTAAATATGTCTTTCATCTAAGTTGCTAACTAACACCATTTCTTTATCTAGTAGGAAGACATACCTGTAAGATAGATATGGAATATCTGAGGCTGTAAGGTAGGAAAGGATGTGCTGAATTAACCCCTAAGTTGTTTGTTTTAGTCTAATTCTAGTGTAGCTTGCATCATGGCTAGATGCTGCTCTGCCCTGCCTAAGAAGTGATACCATATTTGATTCCCAATTAGCTTCTGTATTACTTCTAATGGATATTTATGATAACGTGTCTTAGTGAGGGCTTTACTGCTGTAAGGAGACACCAGGACCAAGGCAACTCTTATAAAAACAACCTATAATTTGAGCTGTCTTACAGGTTCAGTAGTTCAGTCCATCATCATCAAGGAGAAAACATGGCAGCATCCAGGCATCCAGGTAGGCATGGTACAGGAGTAGCCAAGGGAGGGTTCTACATCTTCATCCGAAGGCTGCTAGCAGAATACTTGCTTCCAGGAAGCTAGGATGAGGTTCTTAAAGCCAACACTCACAGTGACAAACCTACTCATTCTAACAGGGCCACACCTTCTAATAGTGCCATTCACTGGTCGAGCCATCACATGTCATCTGATCTTGTGTGTATGTATGCATTTGAAGGGCTTGTCATAGATCTACAGATTTGCCCTGAACTGCTCTCCAAAACAAAAAAGACATGTGTGCCAGCTGCTTGTTTAAGAAGTAACTGCAGGAAGGTAGTAGAAGGAAAGCCAGAGGAAGTGAACCTAGGAAGAAAAGGGAATGTCACAGAGCAGTTATCATGTGGCCAATGGCATTCTTCTTCCTGGGAGATTCCATGTGCAGCACTGCTAAACAAAATACCAGAAGTTTCACTCTTTGTGTTCCTTGTTTCTAGTGCAGGCTGTTGTGTTTGCCTGTCTTCTCGAGGGGAATGTAGCAGTTAAAGATCTAGGTGAGACTGGTCCATAAATTAGAACAAATTAGGTTTAAAGTAATATTTTGTTATTACTTGGCATTCTTGACCTTTGGTTTCATAATAGCCTCTCTGTCAGTCAAACACAGACAGACTGGGCATCAATCTTTGTAAAATGTTCAATAGTTTCCTTCTACTTAACAAACCCCTGTTGTTCAACACTCCACTTCTCCTTGGTATTCTTCCCAGTGATTTATTCTAGTGAGGACACAAATATGAAATTCCTTAGACATCTTTTCTAATGTGCTTATAGTTAATAAGAAATCAAATGAACAAACCACATCTCTAAATTTGATTTTGATAATGAAATCAAAACAAACATATTGAAAATATAGAAAATATAGCTTGTTGTTATCAATGAAAGAAAACACAGAGACAATCTAAATAGAAATAGCAATGGCAAAAACTAAGGAAATTAGAGGAATTGAAATGGTGCTATTATACATTACATTTAAACTGATCAGGACAACCAAGTGCAGTAAAGGAATTGCTAGTTTGGGTTACAAGCCTTGTTTTCACCCCTATGATTTTGTCACCTAGCACAGGGGCCTTGTTCTGTTTCATACTCCTCTGGCCTTTATTAATGAAGTTGCCAAGGAGACTGGGTATCAGATGCCATCCTCTGATGCTCAAATTTAGAAAGTTATTTTGCTTCTTTTTTTTCTTAGACTTTTTTTTTTCAGAGAAGAAACACCACTGTCGTTTTAAGTTTTGTATCTTCATTTCTTCCTACCAAAGCAATTTTACAAATTTAGAAATGGTTTACAAAATAAAGAAGAAAAAAATCACCCCTAGCTACTTTATTCTGTTTTAACATTCCTTTCATGCTTTTTCTTATTGAAAATACTTTCTTGTAGTTAAAATTATAGTGACTGTGTTTTATATTATTATATAAGGTGTGAGGAAGGAATGGAAAGAATGTGATAGCTTTTTCAAATTCTGAAAAGGCTAGCACATAGAACAGATGACTGTTTTGTGTGGATGAAGGTACCTATAAAGAGAAGCAGAATCAATTCTGTCTTAGAAGAGACATTCTCTTTTCTGTGTCTCTAGAGGAGTGTTGGTACTCAAAAAGGATGCAAAATGAAGGACAGAGATGTGTCAGAATACAATGCTGCTCCAGTGTTGAAACACACAGTTGACCTTTGATGTGTTTCAGGTAAGGTCATTTTCTGACATTCCACTATCACTCATCTTTGTGAAATGTTCACTGTTATCATTCCTTTGAAAACTCTGGTATCCATTTGGCCATTTCTGTAACTCTGGGTTGATGCCTTAATGACTCTTCTAAGTAGAACAAGAAATGTACAGTCTAGGACATGTCTGTAGCTGTTCCCAAGGCAAAGAAAAAAATTATCTGTATATTCCACTTCCTTAATTTCTATTACCAGGTACTTTCAACTTGATTTTCCCAAACAAATTTCTTGTAGTAAGTGCATAATAGCTTGTCTAAATACCATTGCACATTCTGTTTTTACAAACTTTGTATCAGACCCCTGCTATAACTCCTGCTGGATTAATCACTGGGAATTAGATTTTGTCAGTTGGGTAACACAGTTTGCAGCAGGGAAAGCTACACAACCTCAAATCAATCGAACAATGCTCGTGAAGAAAGTTTAAATTATTCTCAAGAAATGGGTGAAAACAAAACTCTCATTCCCCAAACAGTCCCCTACCCTCTCTTTTTCTTTTTTTATCATTTCAGTGTAGTTTTAAAAGATTCATTTTAGTATGCCCAGGAGTTAAATTGATTACCCCATGAAAGCCAACTCTGTTCTGCTTGAAGAACCAACTAGAAGCAGACATTTGGGTATTCAACCTCTTTGTAAGATGAGAGAGCACCAGCAAGAGGAATTAAATCCTCCACATATCAGTGCAGAAGACAGCTAAACCATTTTTCTACCAAAGTGCTTTGTAAAGGTTTTACTGAGATTTATAACTGAGAGTCTTTAGACAGCAGCCAGAGAAAGGCAGGAATTCAAGCATGATCAGGAGTAAACATCTTTAGTCAGAACCATTTCTGAAGCTTTAGTTTTTTGATATTTTATTGACTATGTACTTTATACTTTTCAATTAACTGTATTTTATTTCATACAATTACTTTTTCAATTAAAAAATGTTTATTGGGTGCTCTGCCTGCATGAATGTTTCTGCACTGTGTGCAGTTTATGCAGAACCTTTAGAGATCAGAAGAGTTCATTGAATCCCCCTTGACTGGAGTTACAAATTGTTGGGGTTGCCATGTTGGTGCAGGGAATTGAACCTGGGTCCTCTGGGAAAGCAAGAAGTGCTTTATACTGCTGAGCTATCTTTCCAGCTCTACTTTATGAATCTTAAAGCAAGAACTATAAGAACAGGAAAGGAATAAACAAAGCCAACTTAAAGTGTGTCAGCTCCTTCGACTGTTATAGAACAGATGACACAAACAACTTTAGTAAGAAATTATCTCTTTTAGCTTATGGGTTTTTCCATCATGGCGGAGAGGCTAGTTGGAACAGAGTTCCTCACTGGCCTTCAAGAGGCAGAGAGGGAAACAATGCCTGTACTGGTTGGTGCTTTCTCTTGTTTCTTTGCCCTTCTATCCTGTTTCTGCCTGAATACTATGGGATGGAGCTGCCTGCATCATCAAAGGCCTTCACCTCTTTGCTAGTAGTCTTCTCTGGAAATACTCTAACAGACATACCCAGAGGTGTGTTCTGCTAATCTCCTTTGCTCCTTGACCGTCAGTTTAACCAAAATGACAAGATTAGCCATCATACAAAGAAAGCTGGGAAAAGTATACTTTATAAAGGTTGTAAAGTTACTAAGAACTATGGGACTTGGTTTCAGACCTTATTCTATCCCCTTTCATTTGTGTTTTCTATATGTCAGCTACACAATGTTGCACATATATTCTGTGGCCTTATTTTAAAATACATTTTCCTAAGTTGTGAGGTCCATCACTATGATCTAATTAATATGCTCATTTTTTATCTCAAAAGGATGCTGAATTATAAATTATATGAAACATAAATAGAAATGAAAATAAACTTGGCCCAGTGGTGGTAAATGGTTCACTATTGCCTCTGGACAGAAACAGCATGATCTTATAGGAAAACCATGAGAGTTTTAAAACTAAAAATGGGATCGAGCATTAGATAAATGCATTTCTGTTAGTTAAAATAATTGGCCATTTCTATCATATCTTCTTAAATCTCTCTCGTATTTCTATTTTAGAAAAAAAAATATTAAGTTGAAATCAGGTTTCATTTAGGACATTAAATTAAATGTTAAAAAAAGTCTATTTATCTGAACATATAAGCATAAAATCACGCCTTTCTAAACTCCTCCACCACCACCTCCACAAGACAACCTGTTATTTGCTGATGACTAAAAATTTAATACCAATTAACTAATACTAGCAATCTAATGGTAACTAATAATAGGTTGAAAAGTAACAGTTTTCCCCTGGCTATTGAACAAACATTCTTTTGTAAAGGATTTTCTAATACACCCCCAATGAGAGAAAAAAAATGAGAAATATGCCATCATATACCTATGATGTACTCATAGCTACTGAATCGATGAAAGTACTGGATCTTAGTTACAGTCTCTACAAAACTCAATTGGTGGGTGATGGTTGATGACAAAGTGTTAATGATTTCTAACTTCTGTTAGTAATTTCCAGATTCTGTTATTTTTAATCATTGATAGGGATGAAAACCAAATGAAAGGACAATCATCCCTTGAACAAACAAACAAGAAACACACAAACTCTGTTTGTGCATGACTTAGCTTCTTTTCATTTGGAGGACCAGTTCTGACTCTCTTAAGTTGGCACAAGTCTTGGGACTTCATAGTTGAAAAGTATACTGTCCATCATTTTGCATGTATTAACCTCCCCTATCGCAGTATGAAGAAAGGAAGGTTTTATTCTGAGTTAAATGTAGACTCACGTGCAGATGTAAGGAATTTACAAATATCCCCTAGACAAACTACCCAGACTTAGCTATGAATTTATTTCATCTGCCATAGAAACTTTACAAAAATTTTGTGTCTCTCACTAATACATATATTTTGATTTTCAAGATATACATTTTGATTTCCATAGCGATTGCTCTGTGCCTGCATAGCAATTACCAAGTAGCACCTACCAATTGTTATTTCTCTCCATTTATCCACATCTTTTATTTCTTTTTATCATTGACACATTGACTTGTGAGTATCTTTTTTTAATTATATCTGAATATTTAAAATGTTGAGTATTTGTAAATAGTATTACATTTAATTTTGTTGTCCTCATGTTCACTAAGACACTGAAATACAACTGAATTTTGTATAGCTAACTCGCATCCTAGAATCCCACTGACCTCGTTTGTTCTATGAATATGAGGTTGTGAATTTCTTGGGACTTTCTACATAGATGATTCTGTCATTTGCAGTTATAGACTGCTTTACTTCTGATGACATGCTATTACTTTTTTCTGCTTATTTCTTCTATGTGCATTGTGCCGTCTAGACACATAGGGCTTCCAGTACTATGTTTCAAGTGGCAAGAGACAATATTTTTGCCTTTTTCTCATTCTTAGGGAAAATCATATTTTGTTAAATATAAAGCTAAATATAAACTATATTGCATGTACATTTTTGTCATCTTAAGCTCTCCTTGGATGGCTGAAAGTATTTTTACAAGTCAGTACTAACTTTTTTTAAGTGAATATTTTGTGACTGTTCATACAATAGATTATATTTATCCAGTTTTGAATATTGAATCAGGCTCGTAGCCATGAAATGAGCATGTGGTGCTCATAAAATAGAATTCTTCACACATTATTTATTTTTGTTTGTTAATATTGTTTAAAGATTTCTGCATCTGTGCGCATAAGTGATAGTGGGAGATTTTTTCTCTTTGTGTTCCCTTTACTTTTTTTTTTCTCTTTTTTTATCAGAGTTACACTAATTTCATGAAGTCAATTTAGGAGTGGTATTTTCTCTTTCATTTTCAGGAAGAGATGTTATAGATTGGAACTATTGTTTGTAGCTCTTGTTCTTCCTGGGCTTGAGGCAGAGATTCTCTTTCTTCACTAATCTCCACTGACCTCACAGTGAGGCACCAGATTTACTGGGTATCATATAAGAAAGACTTCATGGGACTTTCTTCTGGAATATTCTGTCACTGAGTTTTTTTGCATAAATAGATTTTTTCAAACTCATTGTTCAAGATACATGAAAAAGGATAGGCAAAATGATTAAAAAGCAATTTTCATTGCTGCTCTGATGGTTAAATCAAATAATTTGTTGACTTTATCTGAATGCTAGAAAGGCAATTTTTAAAACCAAAATTTACTGATCTCAACTTCTGATGATATAAGAAGTCTCTGATATAGTATTTTTCCCAGGACCTTCAACTTGTCTGAGAAGTAAGTCAGCGTTTATTAGACACTTAGCAATTTTGTGGGACCCCGCATTAAATAAAAACATCACCACAGAACATTTGAACAGCTGAAAGACTTTCTTTTGCAATCTAATCACTAGCATCAGTTACCTAGCATGAGGTACCCTTCTTATCCCATCCACTCTCAGAAAAAAAATAGGTCCTTATGTGTTTTTTCCGTGGTCAGAAATTGTGTTTTTTTTTTTCCCTTAGGCAAAATGAACAAGCAAATCCTTTCCTGATGACCATCATTCCATCTTCCATGTATCATGGTTTTCATGTTTGTCTCCTATACCATAACATAATCTGAATCACTTGATTCCTACTTTCCAGCACAGGGAAATATATTGCTACATATAAGACAGGGTTCAATTCCTTAGCCACATATTTGGGCTTAGTTATATAAAGTTTATCATCGCTGTGATCAAATGTCTAAATTGACCAAAACAACTAGCAATAAAGACTTATTTTGTCCCATAGATGGTTATCTCAGTCCATAGTTAGATTGGCAAATTATCATAGAATGTTTGTGGAAATATGTGGTGGAAAGGAGCTAACATCCCCAGTGACTATTTTTTTCTTTTCAGCTCAGTCCTGCCTTCTAAAAGTTCCAACTCCTCACAAAATAAAGCTGTGGACCAAGGGTAGGTAATGTACTCTATACAAAATTTTTTCTAAAAAAATTACTCATTTCATATTTAAATCCTGTTATTTCTCCCAATGACAGTGAAAAGGGTGTTCTCTTCTTTCTGGATGGAGGATCCTCCTTCTCTTCTCTTGTCTCCTCCTACACCTCCTGAAATCCTTTCTCATCTTCTTCCTCTAAGTCTCTGGTTCTTGACCTGTGATTCACAATCTCTGTGGGAGTCCAATGAACTGTTCACAGGTTTGCTTAAGACCATTGAACAGCAGATATTTACAGTATGATTCATATCTGTAGAAAAATTATAGTTATAAAGTAACAATGAAAATGTTATGGTTGGAGGTCACCACAACACGAGAAACTGCATTAAAGGGTCACAACATAAGGAAGGTTAAGAAAGGCTGCTCTAAGTATTTGGTACAAATCTATGCCCTGAATAGGCAACACTTGGGGCTAATTCCCACCTTCTGGAAACTATCTCTTTATGTTCTTTTCTCCCTTCAAGAACAGGCTGTATCTAGTGCCTAACTTCTAGCAGACAAAATATGATACAGATTATAAACATCACTTTTAGATCTAAGTACAGTAGTAATATATTAATTAAGGTAATTCATTTTATGCTCCAACTTGCTTGTGCTGGAGCTTGTCCATACTCCAGGCTTGGAGTTGATATAGAGAGAGGTTTCTCAGGTGAAGAGGACCTGAGGAAAAACTTTGCTCAAAATCCTTCTTGTATCATGACAGTCTGTGTAGAACTAAAGCTTATTAATATCTCTGGGGAGCCTTAGAAGGCGGCTACCATCCTTGCAGCCATCTTGAGCCATATACCCTGACAAGAGACTTGATTACAATAGCCTACAACAGCTGAGCACACTCTGATAACATCTTGTTTTAGATACCCAGGATTTTCCCTTGGGTGTGTGAGACTTAAAGGTGTGATTTAGAACCAAGACCTAAGGGCAGGACTTAAAGGAGTGGCTTAGAAGTGAGACATATAAAAGGTGAGAGGCAGACAGAAGAAATTATTATTAAGTATTAGACACTTGGATTAGACACTCGAGACTTGGAAAGAGAACTAGGAATTAGACACTTGCACTCAGAAGAAGTAACTTGGAACTAGGAAAGAGACTAGCAATTTAGGACTGGGATTAGGACCTGAGACTTGGAACTAGGAACTAGGGACTTGGAGAGAAGAAGAGAGACTGAAGAATAAACGGGATTGAATCACAATCTGTCTGGTCTCCATTCCTGGAGTCTGTCCTCACTCTCTCTCTTGCTGAACCCCGACCCACGGACTGGAGCAGTTTGGGGCAGTGTGGGCTCTAACAATTTAGCCCCCAAGGTTTCTGGCAGTGCGGGTTTCAATATTGACAAAGTGGTCCGTGACATTTTGGTCCCCAAACGTGGGGCAGCTCGGGCCACAACAAATATCCAAGTAGGTGATCTTTCTTTCTTTCTTTCTTTCTTTCTTTCTTTCTTTCTTTCTTTCTTTCTTTCTTTCTTTCTTTCTTTCTTTCTTTTTTTATCTTGCATCCTCTTTCACACCCCGTCTCCTTCAAGTCTTCCCTCATACATCCTCTTTGTCCATTTCCCCTCCCTTTTTCCTTGAGAAGGGAGAGGAATCCCTGGGTACCAACCAACCTTTGCACATCAAGTCACTGCAAGACTGGGCACATCCTTTTTCACTGAGGCCAGACTAGGTAACTAGGTAACTAGGCCAGTCAGGGGAATAGGATCCACAGGTAGCCAACAGAGTCAGGGACAGCTCACTGCTTCAGTTGTTGGGGGACCCATATGAAGACCATGCTACACATCTGCTACATATGTGGAGGGCCTAGGTCCAACCAATGAATGATCTTTGGTTGATGGTTTAGTCTCTGGGAGCCCTTAAGGGTCCAGGTTAGTTGACCTATTGGTCTTCCTGTGGAGTTCCTATCCGTTCTGGGTCCCTTAAACTTCCCACAAATTCTTCCACAAAAATTGCCAAGGTCTATCTAATGTTTGGCAGTGGCTCTCTGCATCTGTTTTATACAGCTGCTGGGTTTTTTTTTTTTTTTTTTTTTTTAGAGGACAGCCAAGCTAGACTCCTGTATGCAAGCATAACAGTATACCATTAATAGTGTCAGGGATTGGTTCCTGCCCATGGGATGGGTCTCAAGTTGGGCAGGTCATTGGTTGCCATTTCCTCAGTCTCTGCTTCATCTTGGTCCATGCAATTCTTGAAGGTAGGAGTCCCGGCTGCCTATGTGAAGTGGCCACTTTAGGTTCCATATCTCCTACTGCTAAGAGTCTCAACTAGAGTCACCTTCATAGACCCCCTGGAGCCTTTCTTATTCCAGGTGTCTGGCATGTTGTAGAGATGCCCCTCATTCCACAGACAGCCAATTCCCATTCACTCTCCTGACCCTCTTTCCCCGGTTTTCTTTACACCTAATCTTCCCCCATTCTCCTTGCTATGGTCTCTCCCACTCAGTTCCGTCCCCCCACCATTTCTGATGACTGTTTTATTTTCTCTTCTCAGTGAGATTCAAGCATCCTCCCTTAGGTCCTCCTTGCATCATGGAATTTGCAGGCAGATGGATGGAATTAGAAAATATCATCCTGAGTGAGTCAACTCAGATCCAAAAGTACATGAATGGTATGTACTCACATATAAATGTATATTACCTATAAAGTAGAGGATGCTCATGTTACAATACACAGACCCAATTAGATAATCTTGATAGAATATCTCTCCCCTCTGTTAAACCCTTGTATGACAGTAGCCTTGACAACTTCATGTCTGTGGTCAGTGGGAGACACAGAATCCTGAGATCCACTAAGTCACATTCACAGAATTCCAGGTCTCTCAAAACACTAAATTTTTAGCTAATTTCTTATATGTCTCTACATAGCAAACACAGTTTCAGCTCATTAAAAAAAAAAACTATTCAGGAAACTTGTCCCTATCATTGTCCTGTTCGAGAATTTAGCACTCATAGAAATATGAGAATAAAAACATATGCCCCTTGGGTTCTATCTGACATCTCTCTGACCAGATGTGATTTATAATAAACCTCAAATATGAGTCTGATTAGCAAAGTGGTGGTGGTGGTGGTGGTGGTGTGTGTGTGTGTGTGTGTGTGTGTGTGTCAGGGGGAGTAGAGAGTGGGAAGGAAAAGAATTAGGACTGACATTTTATGTCTTAAAAAAACTGACCTTTTGGAAAATACCACTGTGTACATTTAAAATATTAATACAGGCTCTTGCTGTTAGTAGGCAGAAGGGGTTGTTGTCACAAGTGACCTTAAAGAAAATTGACAGTTTTATTAGTAAGAGAATCAGATGAGAAAACACAAAGGAGGAAGAAAAGCTGCTGCAGTAGTAATTAGTTACACAAGCTGAGTAGTATTAGACAGCTGGGATTGTAGACAAGGAGAATCAAGATAGGACTTTTGATCTTCTTCCACTAAAGCCAGTATAAATTATGTGTAGAACTGGGGAAGGGGCGTCCCAGGCATTCCTTTTGCAGGAGTTATACAAAAACCTCTATGTTTCTATTTTTTATTTTATTTGTGCTAACCAACACGTTTTCTCAAGAAAAAGTCATACAGAAAAGTCTTGAAATTTCTGTCAACATCTATCTACTTATTCAACAAATACTTTCTAAGTCTTCATAAAGTATTTACTCTTTTTCTAGGCTCATAAATATCTGTGATTAATAAAAGAAACATACAGGTATTTCCCATGGGGAGTATGGGAAAGATAAAAAGTAATCATAGCCCATCACAAAATCTATAATAGGCTGGGAAATTGAGATCTCCTTAAGAATGACTCAAAACATATTTCTTAACTTCACACAGCGATTTATGAAAACTGTGAAATTAACTCTTGCTATCTCTGGGATGAAATGTTTATCTAATCCCCAAATATTAAAAGCTTTGTATTAGCAATGCAAGTCTCATCTGCATAGACTAATCAAGCGTCTTGTTGGCTGAAGCCTTCACATAACCAGCCTGTTGTGGGGAACAATTACAGTAATAGACAGCCATTTCTTTGTTTTTCACCTGGTGTGTCTTCATCGTTTCTCTTTTACATCCATATATGATTGCCAGTTTCTTATACTTTTAGATATGGGTAGAGAAAAAGGAATGGTTTCCTTGTGGGTACTGCCATATGTTGCCATATATGCTTTTGGCATGTGCTGGGTTTGCCCAAGGCAAAAGCTTTTTGATGAGATAGTATGAAAGAAGCTTCAGAGATCCCTTACATGGAAAACACTTGCCCCGTTTCTTCTCCCTCTGCATATAATTGCTAAGGTCTTTCCAGCTGAGAGTCCCTCTAGGCCAGGATAGCTTGGAAAGAACTCTCTCTCTCTCTCTCTCTCTCTCTCTCTCTCTCTCTCTCTCTCTTTTCTCATTCTCTTGTGTGTGTGTGTGTGTGTGTGTGTGTGTGTGTGTGTGTGTGAGTGTGTTTGTGTGTGTACTTGTCTGTGCACATATTTGTGGAGGCTAGGGGGTTGATGTTGAGTATCTTCCTAAATAACTAACTAACTTTCTTTCTTTCTTTCTTTCTTTCTTTCTTTCTTTCTTTCTTTCTTCCTTCCTTCCTTCCTTCCTTCCTCCCTCCCTCCCTCCTTCCCTCCCTCCCTCTCTGTCTTTCTTCTTCTTTCTTTCTTCCTTCCTTCCTCCCTCCCTCTCTCCCTCTCTCTCTCTCTCTTTCTTCTTCTTCCTTCCTTTCTCTCTCTTTCTTTCTTTCTTTCTTTCTTTCTTTCTTTCTTTCTTTCTTTCTTTCTTTCTTCTCTTCTTCTCTTCTTCCCAAATACTGCTCCCTTCCCAGTCCCAAAATCACAGAGTCCTCCTCTCGTTCCCCCTTGCTTTCTCCTGTGAGTGGGCTGGGGCCCCTGGGTATACCCCTGCCATGGTGCCTTAAGTCTGCCAGATCAAGTGCATCCTCTTCCACTAAGGCCAGACAAGGCAGCTATGGAGACTGAGCTGCACTTCTGTTACATATGTGCCAGGGGCCATGTTCCAGCTGATGTGTGTTCTTTGGTTAGTGGCTAAGTCTCTGAGAGATCCCATAGATCCATGCTTGGTGACTCTATTGGTCTTCCTGTGGGTTTATCATCTTCTTTTGGGCTTTCAATCTTTTCCCTAGCTCTTCCATAAGAATCCCCTACCTCCACTCAATGTTTGGCTATGAGTATCTGTACCTATTTTAGTTCTCTACTGCATAAAGCTTCTCAGAGGACAGTTATGATAGGCTTCTGTCAGCATGCATAATAGAGTATCCCTAATAATGTCAGAGATTTGTGTTTGCCCATGTCATGGGTTTCAAGTTGGGCTAGTTATTGGTTGGCCATTTCTTCAGTCTTTGTTCCATTTTATCCCTGCATTTCTTTCAGACAGGACAACTTTTGGGTCGAAGGTTTTGTGGATGGGTTGGTATCCTTCTCCCTCCTCTAGGAGTCCTGCCTGGCTACAGGAGGTAGCCTCTTCAGATTCCATGTCCACATTGTTAGTCATCTCAACTTAAGTCACCCAGATTGACTCCTGGGAGCCTCTCCCATCCCAGGTCTCTGGGACTTCCTAGAGATTCCCTCCATGCCCACACCCCCAGCAGCTGCAGATTTCCATCCATTCTTCTAGTCCTCTGGACCCCTCTCCTGGCTCTCCCCACACCTGATCCTGCTTTTATTTCCCTTCTTTTCCCTCTGCTGAGCAGATCCCTCTGCCTCCAATGGTTATTTTGCTTTCCCTTCTTAGTGTGATTCAAACATCCTTTTTGTTTAACTTCTTTGGGTGCATGGGATGTGTATTGAGTAGTCTGGTGTTTATGGTTAATATCCACTTATCAGTGAGTACATAATATGCATGTGCTTTTGGGTCTGGATTACCTTACTCAAGATGATTTTTCCAGTTCTTTCCATTTGCCTACAAAGTTCATGATGTCCTTGTTTTTAATAGTTGAATAGTATTTCATGATGTAAATGAACTACCTGAACAGAACATTGATGGCTTAAGTTCTAAGACCAACAATTGATAAATGGGTCCTCATGAAACTGAAAAGCTGTTTTGTAAGGCAAACAACACTGTCAGTAGGCCAAAACAGCAGCTTACAGATTGAGAAAAGATCTTCACTAACCCTACGTTTGATAGAGGTCTAATACCCAAAATATATAAAGATACCAACACATTAGATCCCAACAAGCCAAATAATACAATTTAAAAATGAGGTACAGAGCTAAACAGAGAATTCTAAACAGAGAGATCTCAAATGGTCCGGATTCACTTAAAGTTTAACATCCTCACTTAAAGTTCAACATCCTTAGTCATCAGAGAAAAACAAATTGAAATACCCCTAAGATTCAATCTTACACCAATCAGAATGACAAAGATCAAAAACTCAGGTGACAGCACATGTTGGTGAGGATGTGGAGAAAGAGTAACACTCCTCCATTGTTGTGATTCAGAACTTGTACAACCACTTTAGTAGTCAATCTGGATGCTTGAAGATAAATTCTATGTTCAGAGCTGGGCAGTGGTGGCGCATGTCTTTAATCCCAGCACTTGGGAGGCGGAGGCAGGCGGATTTCTGAGTTTGAGGCCAGCCTGGTCTACAGAGTGAGTTCCAGGACAGCCAGAACTACACAGAGAAACTCTGTCTCAAACCCCCCCCCCCCAAAAAAAAATTTCTATGTTCAGAATTGGAGTTATTTCTGAACCACTGCACTGTCTGTTTTTGTTGTAATGGTACCTAGAACAACCACAAGTGAATTCTCCATGTGAGAGTTTTTCTTGGCTTGGCACCAAGAGCAAAACAGAGTCTCCAAAAGGTTCCATGAAATCCAGATCACATGATCCTCCCTGATCTTCTCCACTCAGAGTAAGAAGGTGAAATCACATAAAAATAATCAGTAACTCCTTTCTAAAATGTTTACTCTTAAATTCTCAATAAAATTTAATGGACAAAACAAAATAAACAACAAAAATCTGCTCTCCAAGTTTTTGTATCCTCAGCAAATTTTACACTCTAAACTATGCAAATACTTGCAATCTATTGCTTTATTGTCAGTATCCTATGATGCTAATTAAGCTATAGACAGATTCCAGTTAATGATATAAATTATTTTAAAAATTAATGAAAAATGTGATATAGGGTATTATTGTGTTGATTAAAAAACTCATTTAACTGCCCCCACCAAAAATATTTTATAAAAAAGAAATGGAGCAATAGTGGCTTTGAAATGGCTATGAGATTCTTCTTTAAACATAATTTAATGCCACCTAAAGGAAGGGGTTCTAATTTTTGTTTCTCTAGCACTGTCCATCACTCTTAACCCAGAACAAGGCAATGGAAAATGTTTAGCTGGTGTTTTGTTGGTGGAGTAGTTGATGAGCTGAAAGTCAGAGAAGTAGCTCCTTGTTGATTGTCTTAACTGTGGAGATGTACACCAATTTGAAATACGCCCTTCGAATGTCAGGTTTGCTGTTCAGCTTTTCTCTTTCTTTTATTTATCCTCAGACTCTGAGTAGAATTCTTTGTGCTCAGATGTTTCCTCACAGTGTACTCAAAGCTTCTTTTTCTTAAAAAAAAAAAAAAAAAAAAAGCATTCTTTAAAGAATGTGATGTGCATTTTTAGAGATGGTTAACTTTGAAGAGACTCTCAGTCTAAAGTTTGAACCTGTCTTGGTTTGCTCTGTAGTTCTTCTTTTACCGATATATTTGTGGATGTGCAAAGGAAACTTGGACATTTACAGAAAACTTTATGAATATTTGAAGGAATGTCCATCAAGTGGAGTTAACAGACTAAGTGGTTTTATAGCAGGAAAAAATAGCTGTCATAGAACTCGGAGTCAAGTGGGAGTAGTAAGTGTAAGCCACATGAAATCCACTTACTGGAAAACAAATATATGTTTTTATAAGGACCCTGAGCAGCCAAGGGCCATCCTTATAGGTTATTCTTACACTAAGCTTGGTGTGAAACTTATTCCATGTCTAAAGAATTGCTATCTTCAAATGAACTGCTAAATAGAGTCCAGGAACAATGGAAGCTGTTCATATACTTTAAGAACCAAGAGTATATTACCAAACCAGTTGCTTTGACATTTCATTCCAAGAATTTTAAAGAAAAATAGACAAGGAAAATAGTATTTCTCCAAGCAATGACAAAGACTGAATTAGTTGCTATGCGTTGGTTTGTGCATTGTTCCTTTCTTCAGTTTAGGTTGATTAGTAATATAATATGTATTAATCACTGAGCTCAGTACAACTCATACAAGAAAACTGTGGCCCACTTTTCATCTTGAAAGGCGAAAATATTCATATTTTATTTTATGCAAAATATGTAACACTTGGGACACACGGAGTTCAATAAGCTGTATTGTCACCTGTTTATGTGACTTTCTAAATGCAACAACTAAAGGATTTAAAGGTGTACAGACAGATCACATTTGCCCCCATTGGTCAATGTTGGGGCATGTACAGAAGTGAGGTTCCGTACTATTACTGTTCATTAACAGCTTTATGCACACTGCTAGGAGTCCAGTGCTTGCCATTCACATTTCTAGTATAGATATATATTCTCAAAGTCTCAAGTGCTTTAATGAAAATTATATGCTAAAGAAAATCGTAAGTTAATTTTCTTAGACAAATGTATGGTGAGCTTTAAGGTTGGTTTCCTTTTGGAGGTATTATGAATTTCTGATTCAATATCTTCATCTAGGTCCAGAATCGTCAATGCTTGTCATGGGAAGCATCAACTGTAGCAGCAAATTTCAGAAAAGCAAAGAAGAAAGGGTGATCGAGTGTGGTTGGTGCTTGTAGACACAGCTGAATGAGCTGGCAGTGAGCCTTTTCAGAGCTACACAGCCATCTGCAGAACTGCTTATCACTGAGTACCAGTTACTGATGAAACCATTCTTGATTTTCCTCGGGAATTTTTGGTGAGAATTGTTTTTTTTTTATGAATGCTTGTAGGTTCTGAGTACTTTAAAGCACAAAATGTCTTTGTTTCTTTGTAATAAATTGCTTATGTAAATGACCAGAGCTATGGCCCTTCCTCTATATATGCTACTTATCAGAGAGAAGAAGGAAACTGCCTCTGTATACTATGAATCCAATCTGGCTGTTGAGTTGCTTTGCTGAATATGACAGTCAGTTCTAAGCCGGAACATAGAACTAGATATTATATGCTTCTATCTTTCTCTCAGAACACCTGTCTCTAGAACACATGGCTATTGGAAGACATGTGCATGTGGAAAAAAAAATTAACTGCCCTGATACACAATCCTTCTTGGACAGCCAGCCCCAGTCACGTCAAAACTGGGTCAGTTTGGCTGAGTCCAGAACAACTCCAACCACTAACCACATAATTATGGGAAAAATTAATGATTACAGTTTCATGTCACCAAGTATTAGGATTGTTTATTGTAAAGCAAAATAACATGAGGACTTATTGCTAATTACTTGATGCTCTCCTTTCAGTAGAACCCATATTCCTACTATTGGTTAGATTATCTGTAACATTTCAGCAGCAAGCTCATTTGAATATTGAAACATATATTGTCTAGAAAACAATTTATATTTGGATGATAATAAGAACTTAGAAAATAATTAAAGAGATCAGATGCTAGGAGGAATGTGGACATAGATGCTTTTTATTGAGCTCATCTGATGGGTCAAGGTTTAAAAATTTTTCCTTCACTATATGTGTTATCGCTGAAAAGATATATTACAAATACATGGATAAATAAATAAATAAATAAACACATAAACATGCCTTTATATCACATCTCTGGTGATTTTGAGCATCTCAGAATGTTTTGTATTGTTTTATTACACCTTGCACAGATCTGAGTTTAGCCATTAAACTTCATTCCGTAGCAGACAAATTACCACTATTATTTCCATTTGAGTGGGATAATGTCATAGTCAGGGTACTCTTTAGAGTTTTTCCCTCTTGGGGGAAATTTTGCCCTGCTCTAATGTGGCTAGGATTGAATATAAAAGTGGAATAGGACACTTGACTATAACTAGAGGCTTGACAAAATAACCATCTTCCTTCAACTGTACATGAAAAGAAGACTCTCAGAAAAATAGTCCTTTAAAATATGTTTTTATAAACTGTTCCCTGAGTGGATATTTTATTTTATTCTTATAACAAAAATGAATGTAGGGCAGGTGTTCTAGGCAATAGTTCCCATGGTGAGGTGGTAGGTGGATAAGGCTTATGGAAGAGATATGGTGACAGAAGACAGGCATGCATTGGCAGTGCTAGGGGAGAAAGTGAAAAGCTGAGTTGAATGCCAAAGAATGCCAACTTTACATCCCACCCAGGGCAAATGATGTCTCTAAATACAGGGACTGCATTTCTTGAGGAAGCTCCAAAGAGCTTGAATAGTGTATCTAGCAATCTAAATGACGGACATAGTCGCAGTATGAAAATGAGATTAAATCACAATCTCAACGCACATTTTATAAACTTGTGGGGAGGGATTAGAAACATGAAACTAACCGTGATACCCAAGACTACGTAAATTCTGACAGTGTAATGGGGGTTGAAGTCAAGCTGTTATATGATCCATCAGTCTATCCTTCTCCTTAAGTTTAGTTAAGTGTCACAGCTCCTGACAGAAAAGGTACAACTTAGGGTGCAGGGTTTAAATTCCAATCCTCCAAAGAGAAATCAAACTCTCATTTTCATCTTCCTATGAGTACAAAGATGTGGATCACACTCTGTGATTTATATCAGTGTTTTAGAAGCATTCTCAGGACTAGATGCTGTATCTCATGTGTGAGGCAGCTTGGAGACTGATAGCAAGTTATTATTAAAGTGACTTATGAATCTTCAGCCTAAAAGGTGGGAATATTTAAGTGTTGTTCTGCTTCACTCACCCCTCCCTCACTCCTTCCCTTTTCTTCTCATATGAAGAAATGATATCCTACAAAAGAGTAATTCTTGATGTGTTAAAAGAGAACCCTTTATGTTAGACACTAGGTCAGTGGTTCTCAACCTTCCTAATGCTGTGACCCCCTAATATACTTCCTCATGTTGTGGTGTCCCACAACCATAACATCATTTTTGTTGCTACTTCATAACTGTAATTTTCCTAGCTATGAACCATAATGTAAATGTCTGTGTTTTTTTGATGATCATAAGTGGCCCCCATGAAACGGTCATTTGACCCTCAAAGGGTCCCAACCCATAGGCTGAGAATGACTGCACTGGATTGTGCCATTCCAAGGCTAAGTATCAGAGTGTTGGAACCATGTGGCTTAAGCTATTCACTTCCAGAAACTGGAGAGGTATTTGCTAAGAATGCAGTTATATGAAATGGAATATACTTATATTGGCTTTAGGATAACATCAGTCAAACGTCGTCTCATAAACCTCCAAAAGAAATGCAGCCTTTCATGTGAAGTTTATGCGATAAGTGAATAAAAGAGCAATATTGTAAAATTCGTTTTGATCCCAAAGAGTCTCCCTGAGAAAAGTCTTACCATGGCGGAGCCAGTATTGAATTCAGAGAGACAACTGTTGACACCTCAAAGAAATATTTAGATTCTGCCTATAAGGAAGGGAGTTTGTTTAATAAAAGAAAACCAGAGGAAAAATGTGTCACCACAATAAAACAGTATACCAACAGCATACCAAATCTGAGTCTGACAATAGGCTTCAGGAACATTATTTTTCTTTGAAAGTGTGGCATAGTGTTACTAATATCTGAGGAATTTTAGAACAGAAATGCTTAGAATTGGAAGGTCCCCGTCAAGAGAGTGCTGGGAAAGTAGTATGGACTCACGTTGAAATTCTTTTTACTGTCCAACACAGCAGCTTTAAGCCCAAAGGACAGCTCAAAGCAAAAGTAAGTGTATCAAGTTGAATGAAATAAACCAGACTCAGACAGGTGTCACTTCTATCATATAAAAGAAAACTAAGAAAAATATAAACATACCTAAGAGTATAAGAGTGATTACTGAGGACTAGGAAGGAGTACATGCGTTGGGGGCAGGGAGGTGTGGAGAGACTGAATTAACATGCCTGTTGCATGGAATATACTTCTGTAGAAGTATCCCAGTGAACTCCATTCACTTGCAAACTATTATTAATTATAATCACAATAAACGAACCTCTTTGAAGATGCAAAGTCAAAGAAATAAATACATTCAGGTAAAAAGAAAAAGAAGGGAAAACGGAGCTCCTGAATCCCACATTTCAAATGCTTCAGTGCTCTCTTCCCTAGCCACATGCATATTCAATGCTTACATGTGGCTGGTTGCTACTGTATTTGATAACACACACACACACACACACACACACACACACACACACACACACACACAGATGGCTCCCATCATCATTTTCTACCTTTAGATGGTACAAGAGGAATTAGTCACCATTAGAAACAATACATACATGAGGACCATCTCGATGGTGCAGTGGGTAAAGGCACTTGGATACCAACATGCTGACTTGAGGTTTTTTTCTAAAATCCAACAAAGCAACTGGAAAAACCTGACCCAAAGAATGGTCTTTGACCTCCACACACAAGCTATGCCATGTGTTATCCATGGGTATTCACCCACATATACACACAATTAAAAGCAACAAACCAAGGTGAAGGACAAGCCACAGAGAAGATATGCAAGATGGTCTAAACCTACTCTGCCAAAGCTAGACCCCAAGCCTAAAATTGTCCCTGCAAAGAAGGAACCACAGGGAAGAAGGGGAAAGCCAATTCTGGTAAAGATGAGAATAATCCCACAGAAAATGGAGTTGTCAAAACAGACCAGGCACAGAAAGCTGAAGATGCTGGAGATGCCAAGTGAAGTGTGTGCATTTTCGGCATACTTCTGGTGACTGTACAGTTTAAAATACTATTTTTTCATCAAGTTTTATAAAAATGCAGAATTTTGTTTTTACTTTTGATTAAGCTATATTGTTAGCACACAGACATTTCATTGTTGGGGAGAAGGATCATGTGTCACTAACAAAATATTTCCCAAGATGGATTGAAGGACAGTAAACCTCTTTCTGTGATAATTTTGAAAGGCTCCTGTTGGCTCCCAGGAGAGACATCCTGGTCTAGACATAAGTGGCCACCAAGGCACAAAATACCTTGTGGTCTGGGAAAACTCTAAATTCATTTTTATACCCTCTTCCCCATGTATCATCAATATAGACTTATTTCCCTCAAATCCAGAGAAGTGTTGGAACCTGGCCCCCAAAATTGGTTTTGCAGTGTATTGGGGGATATGGACTTTGCAGTGACTTCATTGAGTGTTCTTAGAAGAGTGCTGGTTCTTTTCGTAAAAAAATTGTGGATCTTCAGATTAGTAATTTTGCCATATTCATTTCTTCAAAGTCAGGGTCGGCTTGTGAAAAGTTGTTAAACAACATCATTAATGTGAAATGTCAACCCTCACTCTAAGCTACTTCTCCCTTTTCAAAGCATTGAATGACAATTTCATTGGGTTTTATAGTGGCTTTCTGATTTTGGTAGTCTATACAAAAAGAGAATTTGGAAGTTCTTGTATATTGTTGATTGTCTGCCCATGTCTTGCCTGAAATATCATGATTGTTAATGAAAAGTATCTTTAATAAAGCTAGTTACAGTTAGGCTTGGAAAAAAAGAAAATATAAAACAAATTAAAAGAAAAGGATGTTTGAATTTTGATCATTTCTGAATTCAGCGGTATGCTCTCAGTCCTTGATCATGTTGTGGGTCATTGAATAGCCAACAGTCTATAGGGGACCATATTGCGAATCTGGATGATTGATGGGGTAGGTATATTAAGTCAAATTTTGACTAGTGATGTTTTGACTTTATAATGTGTAAGCTGATGGGCTTCAAATGCTTCATTAGTTGAGAACCATCATTTTTAGTGCTGAAAAAGTCTAGAAGACAAAGTTTTATGATCTTTAAGATTTATCTACCTCTGCTTTTAAGTTACTTATTTAAAAATTATATATGTGTGTATGTCTATTCATCAGCATCAGCGCCCTGAAATAACTTCCAAAAATCAGATGGTACAGCAGCAAGGTTTCAGCAAAAAATACCAGTCCAGGCTTGGACAGTCAGAAGGATGATGTCACAGCAATTCAGTGTGTTAGGGTCACAGTGTGGAAGGCACCAGTGGTGAGAGAATTTTGCCTTATACTAGTGGACTTTCCATCTTGATCAGGTTTTCCACATGAGTGTGGCATCAACAGGAGACAGAGAGGGGCCTCTCAGCTTTTCTACAACAAAAGAAAATAACATAAGTAGATTCATTTTAGTAAAAGAGAAACTAAAAAAATGTCCCATTAATTCTAAGTGCAATCTTTTAAAACTAAGTAATGCTTCCCTTATGGGTATAGATAGAAAATATCCACTGGAGTGTGGGAAGTCTGGCTGTGGCCAAACATTCAACTAACACTTGCTGCTTGTTCAAATGTAAGGGCTAAGAGCCCTGAAACAACTTTCCAAAAAACCAGGTGGTACAGCTAGTAAAGAACTGTAATTCTGTTCTTACAAAAGTAGCGTACACTTGTCAACTTGAGGTACTGTAACTAAGGATTCTGCATTGAGTGACTTATAAAACAAAAATTAATTTGCTTGTTGACATTAATTTTTTATTCTTGAGAATTTCATAAATGTATACAATGACATATGATCATAACCATTCCCCCCTTTCATCCCTTTCCAGCTTCCTATAGGTTTCCACCAACATATCCATTGTCCTCTCTCAATGTCCCATTAATTCTAAGTGCAATCTTTTAAAACTAAGTAATGCTTCCCTTATGGGTATAGATAGAAAATATCCACTGGAGTGTGGGAAGTCTGGCTGTGGCCAAACATTCAAGAAATTGATTTTCCTCCTTGTTCCAGAAACTATCAACCACCAATAACTTCCTAGTAAGGGATGGAGCCTGGGGAGCCTCTCTCCCATTTATGCCAAAACTTTGTGTGGGCTCATCTTCTGCAAGTCTTGTACAAGTGATTACAAAGTTTACGTTGTAATTCTGTGAATTCATGAATGGGATGATTACATCATACCTAAAGTTTGCATTTCCTAGCTCTATCTTACTAGCGGACTTTTCTATTCTTTCTACCTCCTCTTCTGCAATTTTCTTTGAGCCTAGGTGGTGGTACAGGGGTGAGATGAGGTTGAAAAAGATATCCCATTTGAGGCTGAGGTCAGCCTCATTCAGAATTTATTTATTTATTTATTTATTTATTTTTATTTTTTATTTTTTTTTTTTGCATTTCTAGAGAATGGAAAGTCCAAGAGCAGAGTGCTAATAAAGTGGGTTTCATTCTAACACTGATTTTTTTTGAGTTAAAATTAGTCACTATCTCATGTATTCACATGATCTTTTTGGTACATCTGCATACAAATAGAAAGTCAGAAATAAAGGTAGCGCTTAAAAAAGATGCACTTTCTGATTCGGATGTCTCGTTCTGTATGGATATCAATTCCATTATAAGTGTCCAAGCCAAATTAGTTAGTATTAGTATATTAATACTTTTGTGTTTAAGGCTTTAATATATAAATTTCGGGACATGTAATTCATTTCATTGCACAGAGAAAAGAAGCTTTGTGCAATGTTTGTCATGCAGGGACAGGCAACAGATAATATGCATGGTGTCTTTAAGGGCAGAGCAGGAGGAAGTATGGACTTTGGGATAATCATTTAGAAATTTATCATAATTATAGAAGGCACTGGGCTGTGAAAAGATGCACAAAACTGGGAGCTGTTCTTTGCACTCAAAGAACAAAACTTATGAGGGTCAATAATTACCAACTTCTGTTACTTTATTTTACTAGGTACTATATTGAATATTATACAATATACATTTATATATTGTATAAATATGTTCGCTGTAAATTTATTGTGCTATTTTAATATGACATATTTGATCAATAAAAATTTGTATGATACTATGATCTGGGCTCATTTGTAAATGCCTTATAAATATCAACTCATTGAATCCTCATAATAATCCTTGTTCACATGGCTGTCAGTTTAGAAATAAAGTCTCTGTGGCTCAGGGTTAAATGTTTTTGAAGCTAGAAACAGTTCTGCAGAGACTGACACCTCTGTTTTGAGAATCCTGACTTCTCACCAGGCAACCCTCCTAGTCCACCCTCCCTGCTTGAGCCTCCAATGCCGTTCTTGCTGGTTAAAAGGAGAGCTTGCTAGAAAGGGCCAGACCATTTATTCAACTGGAGCAAAGACAATCCCTTCTAGTTCTTTAAGAAAAATGTTTTCTGTCTAGAAAGTCTGGCCATCTCCCTGTTTTCTTTCATTTTCATTTGATGCCACTGTCAATGGATTTGGCCTGAGGAAGTTTACTTTGTAATTCCCAGCCTTGCTTTGGAGTTGGGTAAACCATTGGTCCAGAGAACAAAGAGTTGGGCCATTTTCCATTTTTTAATTAAGATATAATTCACTCATCATATAACTCATCCTATAGGCCTTATACTCTAGCCATCAACTTAGTCCATTATCTCTATTCTCCCACTGTGCTCACAAGCTTTCTACCACCATGAAGAATGTCTGAGACCATGGAACTGTGAAGAGCAAATATGCTTAGGATCAAAGTTTGGGTGTCCTGATCCCCGATTACAGACACCTGCAGAGAAGAAAAGAGGATCATTTAATGACCAGGCAACAAAAACTGCCAAGAGATGGGGGGTGGTTCTGCAATCCCCTTCAAGGACACATTGACTGGACAACCTCCTGCTAGGTTCCTTCTTTCAAAGACTTTACTCCCTCCCAGTGATGGCATTCCTGAGGACTAAGCCTCACATCATCCCTTAGATGACATAAAGCTCCACACCACAGCACACAAAAACACTAATCTGTTTTAAGTCACTATGAATTTTTAAGAGTATGGACATTTTATATAAAAATGTCACACAGTTATTCAGCTTTTTGATGTATGGCTGGTTTAGTTTAACACAGCATTCTCAAGACTCCTCGGTGTTATAGTATCATCATGACTCTATTATTTTTAATAGTATTCTAGTGTAAGGCTAAAATACATTTTATCTATTAATTTAGCTAATAAATATTGAGATTGTTTCTGCTTATTCTCAATATGACTATTCCAGATTTGACAGCTGTATATCTATTTTGAATAGATATGTTTTTAATTCTCCTGGATATATTTCTAGAAGTGTAATTGTTCAGTCATAAGGCAACTCTGTGATTAACCTTTTAAAGAATCAAAAATATTCTGTTAGAAATGTAGGAGTCTTCTACTTTCTTTATGTTCCTGCCAGCACTTGACATTCTAGTATACATCCAAAAACATTCTGGTTATGATTTAATTTAAAATTCTATGAGGATTAGCCACATTGACTACTTTTATGTGTTCACTAGTTATTTTCATGTTTAATTTAGAGCAATATTTATGTATTGAAATTACTTTGTCCATTTTTGAATTGTGCTGCTTTGTTATTGATCTAAAGGGGTATTTTACATTATAAATACATTTTATCATAGACATGATGTTAACATGTTTTCTGCTATTTACAGGTTACCTTTATACTGCTTATGATGTATCATAAAGCATGTAACTTTTTAAAGCTTGACCCAGTCAAAACATAACTACCATTTCCTCAAACGCCTATGCTTTTGTTGTTCTATTTGGTTGTTCATTGTCTTTGCCTAATCCAAGGTCATAATGATGTCTATCTTGGCTTTTATAGACATCTCTTGTGATTAGTTCCATTTTTGAGTTGGATTTTAGGGGGGTGAGGTGGGCAGAGTATGAAATAACTCCCAGCACTGTTTTTCTATATAGCTACTTACTTTGGATCTTTTTGTTAGAAGTATTTTCCTTGATCTTTGTTAAACATTATTTCACTGTAAGTGTGTATATTTATCTCCAGACTTTCAATTTTATTCTATTAATCCATATTTCTATCATTGTGCACTTACACGGTTGTACTGATTACTGTGATGTCTTGAAGTAGCAAAGGTATTTTAATTCTTTTTTATTGTTCAAAATATTTTTTCTCAAATCCAGATTCCTTGAGTTTCTGTGTGAGTTTTATAGCCAGCTAGTGAATTTATACAAAATGAAACCATGAGACTGAGGTGGAAATGGTGCTGGATACTTTTCCAACATTCCTGTCATGTGCTGAACTGTGCCAAACACCTTCAACCTAATTTCATGTATTGATACAATAATACCTAGTACTTTAAAATGTGATTTTTTTGTGAGTAAAGTTCATTCTGAAACATAGTTCATGTTCAATATGGCCATTCTCTCAACTTGTAATCTACTTCTAAACAATTTGTACCTGGACACACAGTAATAAGACCATGTGGCAATACAGCAAGTGGCTGAGGGAATAGGAGAAGCAGAATGTCAGCTCACTGAGATTAATATTTGGGAAGCATGATTGAGCTTTGCTTCCCTTGAACGTAAAGCCTAGGACAAAGTCCCTGGTAGAGTTTATTGGAACATGAGTCAGGAGGCAGAAGTGAGGAGTAAGAAGGGGAGGATGAAACAGACTACGAGTGTGCTCTGTTCCCCTGATGTGGGAAACTAGTGCTTGCGTTCTGTAGACCTCTGATATGCCTCCAAGAGTGACTCTCAGGATTGTCCCCCATGTGACATTTAATCTCCCTTTCTCAACCCTTATGAACTTTATCCATTTGAAAGGGCTATCTGGTGGCTTGAACATTCATTAGAGCTTACCAGTATAACTTTAGACAAAATTTGTGAGGGGAACAGAGCATCAAGCAGAGAAAATAAATGTTGTCTGTTACAGAGCCTTTCTGAACAGAGAGAAAGATGCTGAAAAATGATAAGCATGCATTAAAACAATGATTTTCAAAATGTGGTCATCTGGCCAACTAGTTTGGTGTTTCCTGAGCAGATATTAAGGCTATATTTTTTTATTTTATTTCAGACTAACTCAATGAGAAGTCTGTTCTTAGTCCCAGAAATATCTATGAATTTGAATACATTTTCTAGGCAATTTTAACATATCCTAAAATTTAGAAGAATGTATATTTGTATATTCATTTCAGTGAATAACTTTAGAATTCATTAATACTTAGGCTTTTACAAGATACATTAAAAAGTGACCAGGCCGATTACATGGAGTTTTATCACATTTCTATATCTTCCCTTACCATGATAAATTAAATAGCCAAATCTTGGATATAAAAAGCATATCAGGCACATAAAAAAGATAGAATCTGCCAAGTAGTTAACTATTACATTAAAAATATGAGACCTTATTCAGCTTTGTTTTGTAGACTCTAGTGACTACACCTGAAAGGTAGAAGCTTGCCTGTCTCCAGATTGTGAACAAACACAATGCCTCACCCTCCAAACCCAGATTCTAAGGAACAAATGAACATGAGAATGTTTCTATTCAGTTTGAATGACAGGAGAAATGGTGTTTCTTTTGAGATAGTACATAATTTAGAGTTATGAATTAAACACTAATATAAAAACCACTCTTGATTCCTTTGTAGAGAAAGCATTACGTATCCACAAATGGCAAGATTTTTGCACAAACCAGGTTTCTTTGGGACTTAGTGATCATAAAAATATTACTCCAACTTTCTATTCTTTGTTGCATACTTATGACTAATGAACTACCAAATCTTACGAAGATGATTTGTCTAGAGTCATACTGGCTTTAGGAGCAGGGTTGTCACTCTGGCTGAAAAAGAGAACTTCTGACTTCTAGCTGCAAGACAGTGAGTCAGTCTCTCTGTCTCTCTGTCTCTGTCTCTGTCTCTGTCTCTGTCTCTGTCTCTGTCTCTCTCTCTCTCTCTCTCTCTCTCTCTCTCTCTCTCGGTAAGGAATTGTTCATTGAGAGAACATTTTTCACTTTTTGGACTTGATATGACATGCTATAAGATACTGAGGTTTTAAGGCATGCCTACTGTGGCTATAGGTAGAAGCTTCCTGCATACATATCAACGCTTGGCCTATTCTTTTGTATGAGTTTGATGGGGGAACGACTCTGTATGACAGTCACAATATAAGAGTGGTGTGCTCCTAGGCGGGGACAGAATCTCATGAGACAGAGAAAATAAAAGACGTGAGCTCTTCAATATGTAGTGTGGATCATGTCAGGATTACTAGCAAATAAAAATGTATACAGTAGGGACAACATGCAGCAGAGATTAACTTTCTTTCCTTTTTATTGGCTGTGCTCCACAGAGACATGATGATTAATTTTGGAATCATAGGTCATTTTCCTTTTTATCAGCCATGACAGAAAGTAAGGATGTGTGTGTGTGTGTGTGTGTGTGTGTGTGTGTGTGCACTCATGTGTGCCCGCATGTGTGTGTGTGTGTGTGTGTGTGTGTTTCAAATGCTCTTGTGAATCAGGTAGATGTTTTCAGGCAGATAATGTTGGAGATCTAAAACAAGGAGCTATGGAAAGAGAAAAACACAGAAAGAGGAGTCTTGGAAGATTCTGATATTTGTACTGACTTAATATATTAGAGCACAGGCCATTTTTCTAGTTTTATTTTCCCCAATATAACTACATCATAGTCATGCTAATGAAGTATCCTCCATCTGTTATCCTGCATGCCTTTGAAAAACTTTGGGTCTATGACAAGCTATGTAAGATTCATACCATTTATAAAATAGTGATGCTTATTTCATTCATGTAAATATTACTGACATAATATAGACATAAGGAAGCCCATATCTGTA
This sequence comes from Arvicanthis niloticus, assembly GCF_011762505.2. NCBI lineage: Eukaryota > Metazoa > Chordata > Mammalia > Rodentia > Muridae > Arvicanthis > Arvicanthis niloticus. Next base: position 109,489,814 of record NC_047659.1, on the reverse strand, counting down.
ATCTGGTGATAGGTTGAAATATAATGGTAGAATGGTAACCTCTATTACCCATGTAAACTCTAACACCACAATGTATCTGTCATTACACAGGTATGCTTATAAAAACAAAAAGGTAAAAATGAATTACTGAAGTCTCTCTTCCTACAAATTTACTAAGATATATACAAAATAGACTGTTGAATATTTGTGATAGACAAACAGACCAATAAAACAGAAACGAGAATCAGGATATTGACTCACATAATTTTAATCAATTGATCTTTGTCATAAGGAACACTGGATTCAAAACATTCACTTTATCAAATGATGTTGGAATAGTTGAATAAAAAAATCAAAGCAAAAAAAAGAAACAAAAAATCTCAAACAAATCCAGATTCTAATCATTCTACCTTTAATATATCAACTAAAATGAATTATACATATAAGTATAAATCATAGATCTAAGTATAAAGTGCAAAATTCTAATATTCTAGGAGATAATACAGGGGAAAATCTAGTGTGACTGAATTTGGCAATAACTAAAATATGCCAAAATGACATGACCAAGGAGAGAAAAAATTGAGCTGTAATTCTTAAAATGAAGAACTTCAGCATAGGGAAAAATATTACCCTTAAGGTGAAACAGTAAGCCATAAACATGGAGTAGATATCTTGAAAATACATATCTAATAAAGTAAGGTGAGTTCATAAAGCTCAAATCAAAGGAAATATTCTAATCATGAACAAAAGACATAACAGAAACTTGACTAAACACATACCAAGAAAAACAGTGTACATGTAAAAATATCAACATCATTTTTCATTAAATAATTTCAGATTAAACCAAGTATCACTCCATATTTCATAACAAGATTTATATTGAAAACCTTGACAACATCAAATGTTATAGAAATGTGGGAAAGCCTCATTCGTTGTTGGTAAGCATGCAAAGTAGCATAGAAAGAGAAGTTGATATTTTCTAATAAATCTGAATACACTTTTAATGTGATCCAGTCACCATATTCTTTGGGATTTCCTCTGTTGAGTTGAAAAGTCCACACAAATATTGCATATGCCTATAGGTATGCTATATGCATGTTTTATCATGGTGAGCCTACATCTATCTATTTCCAGCTAAGGTCTTCAGTCTTGAAGGTGTGTGAAACTTTGTCTAATGAGATAACATGTGATTTCTGTCTTTGAGTCTATTTATATGTTATATTGAATTTATTGATTAGTGTGTTTGGACACAATATCGTATCATTGGGATCATAACCAACTTGGTCATGATAGTATTCTTAGTGTGATCATGAATTTGGTTTGAGGGTATTTTGTATCCATGTGCTTCAGGTAAATTGCTTTATTGTTTTCATATATCTCTGATTTTATTTGCAAGAGGCTTAGATTGGCAGTGCAGACTGAGTTAGGAAGTATTGTTTCTCTTTTTATTTTGTGTAATAGTGTGCTGTTTAGTTTGTGTCAGCCTGACTGAAATCTATAAATAACTAGGAAAAGAGAATCTAAATTGAGAATTTTTTTTCATCAGGATGGATTGTAGGTGTGTCGGGGACAATATTTTGATTGTTAAATGATGCAGGAAGACCTAGTCTACTCTGAGCAGTTTTAGTTTTTCGTTCTTAGGCAGGTGAACCTGTATAAGAATGGTGTTCTGGGGCTGGTGAGATGGCTCAGTGTTTAAGAGCACTGACTGCTCTTCTAAAGGTCTTGACTTTAATTCCCAGCAACCACATGGTAGCTCACAACCATTTGCAATGTGATCTGATGCCCTCTTCTGGTGTGTCTGAAGACAGCTACAGTGTACTCATATATATAAAATAAATACATAAATAAATCTTTTACTTTTTTATTTTTTAAAGAATGGTGTTCTGGAAATTAGCCATGAAGCACCATTCCTCCATAGTTACTGCTTCAAACATCTGCTTGAGTCCCTGTCTTGACTTATCTCAATAGTGGAAAGTATCATATAAAATGAAATGAATCCTTTCCTTCCTCAATATGTTTTTTATCACGATGTATGTCATAGCAATAGAAACCAACTATAACAGTTTGAGAAGCACTAGCATTAATCTTAGATATTCCTTAAGTTTTATACAATTCAATAGTAATTCTATCCAACCCTGGATACTCTGTGAGAAGACTTGATTGCCTTTCTTGCTTTGCATCTGTTTCAATTGTCTATATCTCTGAGTTTTAAATTGACAAGGACTTAGAATTTATATATATGTCCAGGATTTCCTCCTTGCTGGAGTATGTTTCCCAAGGATTCCCTGATGAACTACTGGATTTTATTAGAGTCTATTTTAACTATTTCTTCTCACCTCTCTATTTATTTGTAATCTCCTCCTCTTATCTTTGGTTAGTTTGTCTTGTGATTGGTGAGCTTTGTTAATGTTTTTAAAAAACCAAAATTTATTTAATTGAATCAGTCTACTTTCCTTTCAGTCTCTATTTCATTATTTTCTTCCCTCATATTTACTTTTCCTTGACATAAGTTGCACTTGGATTTCTTTGTTTTTGTAGAGGCATATTGTTAGCTTGTTTATTTGAGATTTTTAATATGTGCACTTAAAGATATGAAGCTTCCTCTGAGGATTGCTTTCATTTTATCCTGAAGATTTGCTTGACTGTATGCTCAATTTTGTCAGTTTTTTTAGAATGTTTTAATTATTTTCCTGATATTGCCAACAGTCCATAGCTTGTTCAAAAGTGTATTGTTTGTTCTCCAAGTAGCTCTTTGTTTTCTGATGTTAATCTTACTATTGATTTCTAGATTTTGATTCCCTTATTGTGGTCAGATAAGATGGAGAATGGCAGTTATTCATCATTTAAAAAGTATTAAGGATCAATTTGAACTTATAATGTGTCCAATTTTAGAGAAGATGCCACATGGTAGTGAGAAGAATGTGAATATTTTTTTTACCCGTCGTATGGTATGTTCTGCAGATATCTGAAAATCTATTTAACCTATGGTGTAATTAATCTCTGAGCATCCTGACAAGCTTTTAATTTGGTATAGCTATCTAAACGTGAAAATCAGGCATTGAATTCTTCTAATATTATTGTGCGAGGATCTTTGTATTCTTCATTTTTTACCTTTGGATTTTTTTATATAAATGAAATTGGAGCCCCCCAAAATCTTTGCATTAATACTTATAATGGTTTACCTTCTTGATGAATTGATTCTTGTTGACATGTAGATACCTCCTTTCTCTCTTCTGAAAAATTATGGCTTGTTTATCAAATATGAGAATTACTGTAACAACTGGTTTGTTGCTTTAATTTGTTCTGTATTTTGGTGTTCAATCTTTACTTTCAGTTTTAATTGCCTTTCTTTGCTATGCAAGTTTCTTGGAGATGATAGTTAGATATTTTTTCTTTTTAATTTTTATTTATATATGTATATGTGTGTGTATATTTATGCATCCATGTGTGCTGGTGCCAGGGGAATCAGAAGAGGACTCAGATGCCCTGAAACTGGAGTTATGGGTTGTTGTGAGCTATTGATGTGGGTGCCAGGTACTAAAGCCGGGCTCTGTGCAAGAGCAGTGAGTGCTTTTAACTGCATAGACATCTTTTAAGTTCTAAATATTTACTTTAATCCAGTCTTTTAGTCTGAGTCTTTTAATTGGTCCATTACAGCTCCTTGCATTCAAGGTTATAATTGAGAAGAATTTGCTATTGTTCGTCATTTATTGTTGTTGCTATACTGGCTGGCTTTATGTATCAACTTGACACAAAGTAGAGCCATTAGAGAGGAAGAAGCCCCAGTTGAGATAATGTCCCTATGAGATCCAGCTGTAACACATTTTCTTAATTAGTAATCAGTGTGGGGAGGGTCCAGTACATGGTGGGTGTTGCCATCCTCATGCTGGTGTTCCTGCGTTCTGTAAGGAGCAGATTGTACAATTCATAGGGAGCAAGACAGTAAGGAGTACCTGTCCGTGGATTCTGTATTGGCGCCTACTCCTAGGGTACTGCCCTATTTGAATTTCTGTCCTGATATCGTTCAACACTAATCAGTAACATGGAAGTATAAACTAAATACACGTTTCTTCCCAACTTGCTTTATGGTTTTGATGTTTCATCACAGCAATAGAGACCCTTACTAAGGCAGTTGCTCTGGTTGGTTTGTTAGTTAATAATTATTCTTTTTTTTTTTTGATAGTGTTGTATGGTTGTTGGTTTGCTGTATGGATACAATTGATTTCGTCCCAGTTCATGGGATTGATTCCAATCCCAGTTCCTTCTCTGTTCATCTGCTGTTCTTATGAAATTTATTCTTGTGTTCTGCACACATGTGTGAAACTGTCCTTTTCTTTTCCTATGTATAGAATTCTTTTAAGAGTTTTATTCAAGGTTAACTTAGTTGGCATGCTATGTATATCTGAAAATATTCTGATTTCTCCATTTATTTTAGTAGATACTTTTGCTAGGTAATTATTTACTTTCAAGTCTTGAAATCTACCATAACATGCCTTGCTGGCTCTTAGGCTTGTTGACAACCGGTGTTGTCTTATTCTTATGTTTAAACCTTCCTTTCCCTTTCAGCTTTAATATGGTTTGTTTCCTTTATATCTTTTTCATGTTGACATAGATATGTCACAAAGGTATTCTTCAAGTCTACTTAGGGTTATAAATGCTTTCTGTGTTTTAGAAGTCTATTTCTTTCCATAAGATCAGAAAAATCTCAGCTGCAACTGAAATGAATTGCTTGTTTAAATGGTTTTATTTTTTTTTATCTCAACTCCTTTTTTATCCTATAGATTCTTAGTTTGAATCTCTTAAATGTATTCTAATTTGGTAGTACTCTGATATAACCGTGGACTTTTCCACCCATGCCCAATTCCTGAATAATGACCTAGAGGTTTATTATTTATTTAAAAATGCCTAGGCCATAAGCTTTGTCCTTCCCATGACTAGCTCATAACTGATATTAATTTGTATTACTCTATGTCTACTACCTGGCTAGTTACCTCTCCTCATTTTCCTACATCTGACTTCCTCTGAGTCAGAGGCAAATCTTCTGCCTCTGACTATCTCCCAGAGTTCCAATCACTCTATTGGAACACCAAATTTCTATTTCCTACCCTTTTCTAATAGGCCATCACCTTTGTATTGACAGGTAATACTTCCACATAGTATATAAGAGATCATTCCTGCACTCTGGGTCATTCTCCTTGGTTTTATATTTTTGTTTTTCTGTTTTTTGTTGTTTTGATTTTGTTTTTTTCCTCCTTTATTTATCTGTATATATTATTACCTCAGCTTTTTACTTCATTCTTGAGAATAATTCTTCTGCTTCATTTTATCTATTGATGATGATCTATTTCTATTATCTTTTGAAATTAATTGACACATTCTTTCATTTTCAGAATTTCTGTTTGTTCTTTTTCAGTACCTCAACTTTCTTTTTGAGGTTATCATCTATTTTTAAATTTTCTTTCAAGTTATTGATGTTTTCATCTACTTGAGTTACTTTCTTATCTATGTCTTAAATGGATTTTATAAATAATTTTTCCACATCATGAATTAAAACAATTATATATCTGATTGTCCTATTTGGTCAACTGATATATTTTAAAGGCAGAATTTGGAATTTCTTGTATTTTGGTTATTTAGTTATGTTTCCTTGATACTCATGGAAAGCTAGCAACCTGTAAAGATGCTATAGTGGAATTGCTATTGGTTGCCTTGTGTTTTTAGATTTCTTGCTTTGCTCAATCTATCTTACAGTTAGCTCATGTGCATGTCTTTAAGTTTTTAATTTTTCTTCTTTTGTACCATGGTCTTGTTTTATTTTATAAGAATTCTCTGGTAAGGTATTTTCATTTGGGTTTACGTTAAGGGGAAAGTCAACTTTATCAAACACTACGATTTTTTTTGAAGTCCCAGTGTTAACTGCAGAAGATGGTATTTGTCTCCTGACTTGTAACTCCTATAAGCTTTAGAAACAGGAGTACAAATGACTTAGTTCAAAAAAATGGAGGCTATGTGAATCAGGAATAAGTTTGGGTAAGAGGGGAAATAAGACTTGGTCATTAAGAGCATGCACTGCTGCCATTGCACAGGACCAGACTCTGGTTCCTAGAATCCACATTGGGAAGCTCATATGCTACTGCATGTGGAGCTCCAGGAATTCCAAACCCTATTCTACACTCTGAGTGAACCTATACTCAAATGTGTACATTCCACGCACATTTACACAAGTAAGCCTAATTTAAAAACATAGAAGAAAATTATCTTCATAAAGATAAAAAATTAGAGAAATTTTTGGAGAAAAGAAATGATCTCAGAGCAGCTTTACAAGATAGCAATTGACATTTAAATTACAAAAGTATGCATACTAAGAAAACACTGAAAAACTTAAACTTAAGAGTAAATATGTATATTCTGTTTTCTTTTCTGTTTCTGTAGTTAACACCATGACACAAAGCAGGAAAGGGTTTATTTTATCTTTGAACCTGCATATTATAATCCATCACTAAAAGAAATCAGGGAGCAAACTCAAGGCAGTAAACTGGAGGCAAGAAATGAAGCAGAGATGATGGGGCAACATGGTTAACTGGCTTGATTTTACTAGTTTGTTCAGATACCTTTATTATACATCTCAGATCAGGATGATCTTGCCTGCCTTCATCAATTATCAATAAATAAATATACCATAGATATAATTACAGGCCAATGAGATGGAGACAGTTTTTCAATAGAGGCTTTCTCTTATAAGCTATGTCAAATTGACAAGAGAAGCTAGCTATGATGGTGTGAGAAAAAAAATTAAAAGAGAACATGAAAAATAAAAAAATTGTAAAAATATATAAACACAATGAACACTACAATGAAAAGAAGTATTGTGTTCTTAGCCAATGCTTCTTAGTTGAAGAAGAGCCCTGCTACTGCATTTATTTTATTTCTGTCTGTCAGGATACTGCACCAAATTGTCTCACAAATGACCTGTGATTCATATAGCTCCTCTATTCTATGACCAGGGTCAGGAGATGTTCAGAATCTCTCAGCTTCAGACTCCTTTACCACACTGCTCTTGCTATCTTCCTAATTTCTGTGCTTTGAACCACATGCTATGATCCAGATGCCACATCACACTTTATGTTCTGCCCCCAGTCATCCCAGAGATATGAAGGTTCTCTCTTCTGTGACAGACACATGGAGGGATTAGACATTGATTACTCAGCTTTAGAACTCCCAAATCCTTTTTTATAGTTGTATCCCCAGGTTCCTGAGCTGCTGTTCTTTGCTGATGAATTTGAGTGTATTGTGTTCAACTCTTTCTAAAATCTGAGATATTGTACAGTCTCTCTAGTTCATTGTCCCTTTGTCAGAGTGTTTTCAAAGAACTTTACAAGTTGGAAATCTATTGATTCAAGACCCTCTTTGTCTAGTGCACACCTGGGGTTTGCCCAAAATCAACTCCCTTTTTGTCAGATGAATACAACCTCCAACTTGTTTTTCCAGAGAATAAACTGTATCTTCACAGTTCTGGCCAAGTAATACACAAGAAAGTTTTGGAAAAAAATTAATTATAGATGAAGAAAATATTGTGTAATTATTATATAATGTATTTGTATACACATATTATGTATATATATTTATGCATGACAATGGAGTATTATTGAAGCATAAGGAGAGATAAAATGTCACTTGTAGAAAAATGATGTTCCTAAAGACAACTGCATTAAGAAAAATAAATCATATATAGAAAAAGAATACATTTTCTCTCATGTCTAGACCAAAATGTTAAAAGATATGAAGGTAAGAAAGATAATATTTGGGAAGAGGCTTGAGACCAGAGAATAAGAGGGAATAAATGTGGGAACTAGTTTCGATGAAGATATGATCAAAGTCTTTTTCTATTGTAATAAAATATTAATCAAATACAGCTTAGGGTAGAAATGGATTATTTGGCTTACAGGTCACAAACCATCATATGCATTGGGTGAGGGATGGCACTACAGCGAGCTGTTAGGGAAGTACCAGAACGAGTGACCATGGTGCTACAGTGATTACTGGCTTGCTTGATCAGCTACTTTTTATATACAACCAGATCCATCAGTCTAGGGATGGTACAGTTTACTTTGGTCTGTGTCTTCCTACATCAACTGATATCAAAAAACATGGCTACAGACATAAACAAAGATCAATATAATGGCTGATGAAGGCAATTCCTCAACTGAGGTTCCCTCTTTCTGTATGTGTCAAATTGGCAACCAAGACCAGTTATAAGTGTGTGAAATTGTTGTGATGAAGGAGGATATTCTGTACAATTAGTATACACTGATATAAAAGGAAGACATAATAAATCAAATATAAGTCAGTCTTTCTTAACTTGTACTTTTTAAAACAATTTTGAGTTGTAATTAAACCTGGTTCTTCCTCCCAGCCCCCATGCTCCCAGTTCCAAAGGCTTTTTTTGGTGACCCTCCTGCCTTCTTTCTCCCAGAATTTTTTCTCCTCCAAGATACCTCACCTCTATTTCCTCTCTAAGCTGTCGGCCATAGGCTCTTTAATTGACAGGTGATGCATCCATACAATAAAGAAGATATTATCTCTACAATTTTATTGATAATATGACTCATTTCTTATTACAATTGAAACGTTTAAGTTATATCCAATGGCTTTTGGTATTATTGAAGAATTCTAAGTGTAAATTTATTTAAAAGGACCAATAATTGCACATTTAAACTAGGATAGTATTTTATATAACCTGCAAATGTTAGCTGAGTTGACATATGCCAAATATTAATTCAATTTAACATTAACATTAGACAAATTTGAGTAGCAAACACATGAGCCACACTCACTTTCATGATTAGGTTTGTGTTGTATATGTGACTGTAGCCCCTCTCTTTCATCTAGTCCACTTGAAGCAGTTAATCAGTATGAGCAAACAAAAAAGTTTTCTACTTAAACCTACATAAAAACTAACAAAACATATATAAAACATATATAAAATATATAAAAATTAAACAAAAACATTTTACTTAAACATATATAAAATGTAATGATACTTCTGTAGCTGTGTAATAGATTTATGCGAGAACAGTAACAATATTTAGAAAATATTCAAATTTTCAAAATTGAAAAGATGAAGAAAGGTGTACACCATGATATTGGTAATTGAGAGAAAGCTGGAAAAGTACAAAGATAAATTTTCCATAAAAAAGGATTTCCTTTTTATATATTTATATATTTATATTATATTTTTTATATATTTATATATTTACATATATTTATTAGAGAGTAAAGTGTCAAAGTGAATTGCAGACTAAGAAGTGAGGGGAAACTCCATTTGTGTCAGAAACTTTACTACAGTAACTTAGCAATTTATAGGTCAAGAAGAAAATACATATGAATATTATATTTTGCAATGCCTTTTAAAGAAATCACCAATAGCATAGTACATGAAAAATCTTGATATTCTGAAATTTATCAATAAGCTGAAACTTCTGCTATACAAAAAAAGATAAGCCACAGAGTGGGAAAAACTGCAAAACCTTAGCTGTTAATGAACTTAGACAAAATGTATAAAGAACTGAGAAAACTCATAAAGAACAAAACATATTTAAATGGGCAAATTACCCAAAGAGACACTTTGTCACAGAGAATGGCAAGTTAGCATATGACATTCTCTACATAATTTGTATCTAGGGAATTGCAAATTAAAACAGAGCTGAAATATCACTCTACACCTAATGTGAATTGCTTTATAAAGACAAAACTCCAATGATCTGACACTAATTACTGACAAGAATGTGGAAGAATAAGAATTCTCATCCATTGTTGCTGGAAATACAAATGACACAACTACTTCCATCATAGATCAGCAGCTGCTTTTGGTGTTAAGCATAGTCTTTTCAAGTGATTCAGCCATCTTTCTCCTAGGTCCTATTTACCTATATGATTTCAATATAATATCCCAATAAAAATATAAACAGTTTGAAACACCATTGTGAGTATAAAATCACTGAAGTCTATAAGCAATTAAATATCTTTTAACACATGAATGGATACCAGAGAATATTATTTAGTGATAAGAAGAGAGTAATGAAGGCACACAAAGACATAAGGGGGTTTAAAATGTATATTCCTGGGTAGGAAAGCTAGCAAAAATATTACATGTTGCATAACTCCAACTACATACTGTTATGAAAAAGCCTTTACCACAGCAATGATAAAAATATCAATTGTTGTCAGGGCTGGAAAGATTGGAGAAATGTAGATGTAATAAATCAGAATCTTTTAGCCAACAGGATTCATTTGTTTTATAATATAATGGTAGATTCATGAAGTTACATAAATATTAAAAATCCATAGAAACTTACAGCACAAAAAATAAATATTAATATATGCAAATGTAAAAAAAATCATTTAGAAGCTGGAGAAAGTCGGAATAGAATGAATTATGTGACAAAATGATCTCAGTTATAATACATAAAACAACCTCACTAAATAGGGCAGAAGAAAAGCTCTTGAGCTTAGGACCCCTGGGAATGGGAGGAGTCTGTAAGGCTAAAGGAAAAGAAAGTATACATGCATCCCAATTGCAGAAACTGGAGACAAAAATAGAACAAGGAGAAAACATCTGGAAATAGAATTGGAGAAAATACCATGAGGATCCTCAGACTCCTGTAGGGAAAGGACTGGGTTGGTCCAACTGTTGAAATATTCATGAACAAAGTTAAGTTGAAGACTCCAAAAAGTTGAACACATGGCTTGTTGGGGATAAGGAATTTATCATTTCAACTCTTTATCTTTCTGCTCAGAGTAATGTAGATTCTTTTTCAGAGGCTTATGCAAGTTGTAAGAAGTCTAGAGGAAATGTAGCTAATAAAGAATATACTGTTAATAAACTTGTGGTAAGAATAAAAGAGTACTTCAAGGCAATGATGGGCACTCACCTACTCTACGAGCATGAGAGACCATAACATGCTGGCATTGTAGCCTTGTCATACACAACCACATTCCTAGGACTTGGATTGCCACATTTACTAAGATCATTTGTAGAAATAAAAGCAATGCCAGACTATACACCTCTGGATGAGAAAAATCTTATTTTATTGCTGAATTATCGTCACAGCTTCTTCAAGTACCTAGAGATGAACTCTGCAACTTCGTTTAGTGTCGGCCATGACAAAGTGGTTCCTGAGTACCCTCAGAAAGCAGTGCGAGAGGTGTACTCCCTGTGCCCTGAGTCACTTGTGTTTGGATCTCTGTAGTGCGTATGCTCCTTCGTCCTTCTATTATACAAATCATGTACTTTGAAGACACTAGAGTTTGTTTTCTGTTTGGTTTTAAACAGAGAAAAAAAAGTTTATTGGCCCTTTCTTTTTTTTTTTTATCCATTTGAAAGTTTCTACAAATGCATTCAAGGGTGCAATAGACATACATTCTGTGGTGTTTTATTTCCAAGCTATCAAGACTGCTTTTAAATGATGATGGCTGTGGTCCTTTGACAGGGGTCAACTCTTATAATATGTTTTTAACGCTATATGACAAAATACCTTGATTCCTAATGGCAAAGGTTCAGTCCAGTGTGTAACCCTATACCCATCAATTTGTACACTGTGTTGTCCCCGCCCCACAACAATGGTGTTTAAACAGCCCATACTTAGTAACTTATCTATGTTGTTTCTAAGGTAAATTTTTTATTTACTTAACTGCTGAAGAATGGTGGCTTATTACATAATCTTTGTACTCATGTCTAACACGTGCTTTAACATCACAGATGCATGGCACTGTAGTTTTATACAAAAGTCAATTTTATGACTTTTCAAATTTTCAATAACTGTAAATTAAATACATCCCAAGAGTGAAGACAGAGATTTCCTCTCTGAACTGATTTTTTTCCTATTCTGTGATTTAGCTGCTCTTTCCATGTGAGGCTTTATGTTTTATTTCTACCCTGTATTTTAAATTATCAGGCTTTTAGTGTTACAATATAGAGTTGAGTTGACTGTGTTTTTAAAAATTAGCTTTGTGTTGGAAAGTGTCTCATCTGTCAAACATAGACCAATGTGATCTCGGGTCTTTGAACTTTCATCTTACATTCTTGTTTGAATCCTCTTCTATACATTTATTGCAGCTATCTTTAATGTAGCTCAGGGCTGAACTTAATGGAGACTTCTCAGTCTTACCAAAAGTTGTATTCTCTCATCATTTTCTATTCACAAAAGACTTATTTTTCTTTATACTGCTCTAATGCTATATGCCTATTAAAATTTATTGTTCATACTTCTTCATTATATTATAAACATTTTTCTATTTCATTGATCAGCATGTTTATTCCTTTAAAAATTGTGCTTGTGTTACTTGTACCTTATTTAATATTGAACAAATATCACCTATATTTGAAGCTTTTCCATCATGCTAGCATCTGTCTTGTATATTTAACATTTGCACATGGCATACTGCTTCTGATGTTGATGTGGCAGCAGATCACTTGTGGGGTGGTGGGCTGTGAGAAGCAGCTGGGTGCTTAGTTGAGCATAGGCCTGGAACCCTGAACCCTTATGGGACAGCAGGTGTTCAACTCTGCTCCTGGGCCCTGGTTCTTTTCATTTAGCTTCAGCCCTCCACAACCCTTCCCACAGAGAGGTCTATGGCCATCAGTCAGGAGGAACAGGGCCTCAGGCTCTCCCACATGCAGATGATGTATCTCCAAGCTCTCAGATCAAGCCAATAGGTGTTATCTACTGCCAGATAACACCTGAGCTGCTGCCAGAGCTACTCTCTGGGGTTGGTTGAAGGTTCCTCCAGCCTCTGCTTAAATCCTGACAGCCTGCAATGGGCGTTGGCAGACTCTCTATCTAGACTCTCTTTAAAACAAAAAGAAAAGGTTGGTAACACAGCAGCCATTTAACAGGACGGCTGCCAGTCCTTAAATCTGTGGGAAGGCTTAGTAGTTTTGGATCTTTGTGTAATCCCCCAAAGCCGATAGGCCAAGGGAACGTTCCCATTGGACAAAGCGTTTCTCCTCTTTTCTGTCATGGTAAACTCAACATCACATAAAAAAATCACCCCAGGCCAGGCAAATATATGCCCTATTAAAGTCTCACGGTATAAAAATAGCCAAAAAACAAGCCTCTTTGTTTTGGGAGGAAGTCCTTCGGATAGTGCCATAGCTGGCTGAGGATAATATTTACAGTCCAGAGTCATGGAGCAGAGTAGCTTCCCTTATCAAAAACAGAGATAAAAATCCCCCTTGTGAGTTTTTGCCCATCTTAGCCGCAATTCATCAATGTATAGGGCCATCTAAAATTGGAAAGACTGAGAACAACACAGCTCCTGAGCCCCCTCAGTCAAATGAACCCAAAGATCAAGGTCCCCAAAATCACCCTATTTCAGACCAATTTCATTCACGCACACACACAAATCTAAAGGGACTTCATGCTTGCTTCCCCCATATCCCCCTTGCTCAGCTCCAAAAGATAATAAAAACATGTGCCTCTTGTGCATCCCTCATTACCACCTCAGCTTTACAAACCATGGACACCAATCCCCGAGGCTTCGAATCCAATGCTTTATGGCAAATTGATGTCACCCACATTCCCCAATTCAGTAGACAAAAGTATGTTTTTGTCACCATAGATTCTTACTCACATTTTATATGGGCTACAGCCCAGACAGGTGAAAACTCAAAAAGGCTAATTTATCATATGCTCTCTACCTTTGTCATCATGGGCATTCCTTAACAAATAAAAACTGATGGTGGCCCCACCTACATTAGCTCTTAATTTAAAACCTTCTGCGCACACTGGGAAATTGCCCATCATACAGGAATTCCCCACAACCCTCAGGACCAAGGAATAATAGAAAGAACACATCAGACCCTGAAGGCCCAACTCCTGAAATGACAAACCACCACCACTTATCCCCCATAATGTACAATTTATGATGGCCCTGACTACCCTAAACATATTTAACATCTACAAAACCTCCAAACACCCTCCTATTTCCCTCCATTGGCACACACCAAAATTAGCTCCCCCTATCCTAGTAGGATGATGAGATCCTTTAGATGGAATTTGGAAGGGACCAGACCCCCTCCTTACAACCAGGAAGGATTTCGCTTGTGTTTTTCCACAGGACTAGCCTAAGCCTATCTGGGTCCCTGCCAGAAATGTCCGATACCACCCCACCAACCAAGAAGATGCCCCGCCTCTCATTGACAGATCAAGAACCAAGGAGGGGGAAGAGAAGGTGAAGGAGTCACCATGCCCAGAGGAACAGCAGGATCTCCTGGAAGGACATCAATGACCTGGTGATGGCTGCCCAGGCCATGTGCCCTCCACAAGCCCCACTCTCCTCTATTCTCTTGGCTCTATTTGTCATCCTTTATGCTAACTCTGCTACCGCCCAGCCTACCCCTAGCCTTCCCAACACCTACCATTGGAGATCTTATGGTAGGGAAACCTACAACGGACACAACAGAGTTATGGGAACCCAGGACTGCCCACTTGAAGGATCTCCAATTGGGATTGAGATTTCCTTATACTCAGAATCCATCTCCACTATCTCCAGCCCTTTTCTCTGCTTTCCTTACTAAAACACAGATGAATGTCTCCAGGAGGTATCCACATATGGAGGTTGTAGATATTGAAGCTGCAGGATGAAATCCACCAGTCTTGGTGATACCATGCTCACCAACCTTAAAACTCATTTTCAGCTTTCCATCAGCGATCCATGGAATAAAGGTTGGCGAACTGGAGTTGTGGGTAAACTTTACCCCAATGGCTATGCTAGATACCCCTTAGCTGGCCTACGTGTCTCCTGTGAACTTGTCCCTGTCCCCAATTTGCCTTTTCCCATACTAATATTATCCAACAGGAAAACCAGTCTCAGGAAGAACTACAAGCTACCCTCTCCTGGCTACAGTACATCCAATATGCAGCGGACCTCCTTCCCTTAATGACCCACCCCAATTTTTCCCAATGCTTTTTCTGTGCCTCTTTCTTTTGACCATTATTAACAGCCATTCCCATCAACTTTTCCCTTTATGACCTCCATGGACCCCTGCCCACGAGGAAGACACAGACATTCCTCTCTTTGACCTACTCCCACCTCTTTGCCTTGTAGGGCCCTCCTCAAAACCCCATCTCACATGTGCTCATGACATTGCCATTACCAAATCAGTATGTGCTGACCCTCCTGCCCTCTTCTGGTGCAACGGCACACAGGTGCTTGTATCAACTCTCATTTTCAGGGCTCTTGTGCCCCTGTGATTGTTGTCCCCCAGGTTTATCTCTATGAACCTGAAGAATTAGCTTTGCAGATGGGAGGAGGCTGTAAGAAGAGAGCTTCATCCTTCTGCTCATTGGACTAGGTCTTGCTGTTTCACTTGGTGCCACTGGAACTACTGGAGCAGCCCTTGTCCAAACACAACACCTGGTCAGTAATTCTCAGGTCAAGTGTGCAAGGCCTCAGCTTGACCTCATGATCCACTGCAGTGGTTATCAATGCAGCTCATGTGTATATGTGGCTGCATTCCAACCTATTTCTGCCAGTCTAGTCCTGTGATACAGAGCAGAAGAGTACCTTTTCTAAGATTCTCTCCTCATGTGCACAGCAAGGCCAGAAATTACAGCCATCATGTAGACTTGTTAGAGCAAAACAGACAGTTGATCCACGTTAACAGCATAACTTTCACCATATTTTTCCTACTTTTAAAGTAATTCTCCACATTCTGAAGACAACATTGTCCCAAGAGCTCCATGTATACTTGTCTTCACTGGAGTGTTTTTTGAAACTACACCTTGCACACAAAAAATCTCCTTTCTTCTTAGGTTTAGTATAGTGTATTTCAGAGCCTCAAGCCCTCCTGATGAATTGTCTTGTATGTTACTGATGATACGTAGTCTAAGGTGATGAAGATACTACCATCTGGCTTGTGTTTTAGTGTGCTCACATCTATTAAGCAACAAATGGAAAGAGTACCATTTGTCAGTGACTCTAATAGATGCAGACTACATAAGAAGGACCTTCCTCCCTTAGAAACTTCTCATCTGTTGAGCTGCAGATTTCTGCAGAGACTAATTACATGCCTAGGAGACCCTTAAAAGATGGCATCTAATACCTGCTGGGCTCAGTCCAGCATGACACTATTCATGTGCCTTTCTTTCATCCTAATTATCCCTACTGCCTTCTTCTCCCTCTTCCTCTCCCTCCCTTTCTTTCTTCCTTTCTTTTTTTTTCCCTTCGTGGTACTGGAAATTGAACCCTGGTTCTCACATATACTAGCCAATACTGTACCCAAAAATTAAACCCCCAGCCTTCTTCCTTCTTTTTCTCCTTCTTTCTCTCTCTCTCTCTCTCTCTCTCTCTCTCTCTCTCTCTCTCTTTCTTTTTTCTTTCTTTCTTTCTTTCTTTCTTTCTTTCTTTCTTTCTTTCTTTCTTCCTCTCCCTTTCTCTCTCTCTCTCTCTCTCTCTCTCTCTCTCTCTCTCTCTCTCTCTCTTTCCTTCTTTCTTTCTTTTGAAATGGAGTCTCACTTTGTTGTTCAGACTGGCTTTGAACCTACTCTATAGTGCAGTCAGTTCTTGAATTTACAATTTTCTTACCTTGGTCTCCTAAGTAGTTAAAATAATAGACTTGCTCCACCAGGCTAGACACCAAGAATTATCTCAAGTCTTTTATTATCATCTACTATGGAGCATTATATATAGTAAAATTCATGTAAAGCTAACTGACTAAAAGTAAATAATATTGCCAGGAATGCATGGACAGTAGTTTAAAATAACAATTATGAGAATAATTTAAAATGTAAAACTTCTGTTAACTCAAAGCAGGATTCTTAATAGAGCTATCTATTTCTTGTACAAAAACAAACAAACAAACAAACAAACAAACACCAATGCCTGGGCTATAAACATGATAGATACTGTTACTTTCAGAAATATTTTCAGCAAGTTGAGGTTCTTGGTAGTCTCTAGGCAGGAAATGAAGTAAGAAGACTACTTGGTCTTTTAGAGAAGGTAGGTGAAAGAAGGTGCCTGTTGACAGCCAAATTCTACCACCCTACAAGTTTGTGGATTGAACACTGGTTCTTACTAATTTCCTTTAAGATTAGGTCCAGTAAATCTGTGAGCTGTGATCACAGTGTGGTGATGATGGAGTTTTGTAAGGAATATTTGTCTTGGCTAATTACCTAGTTTGCAGATTTTCTAATCCATTCACCCAGGCCCAGTGTTAAAGGACAGAAAAGTAACAAAATGGTCGCGTGTCAACTATTGTATGTATGTACTAACTCATGTAACAGAAAGTTTGCTAACTTGGGGAGACAGAAATGTATCTTTGAACTCTGAGGAGCAACATCAAAAGAAAAGAAATAAATAAACACAGCAGGGAAAAGTAATTTTCACCTTTATCACCAGCAATGAGTTCTACTGAAAAAAAAAAAACTGTCATAAAAACTGTCCCTTCAGTGTTCTTTCCTCACTTAGACCATAAACCTGCTGCTTCTGTTTAAGAAATAAAAAAAAAAATTGGTGAAGAAAAATGTATTTATTTATAGTATGGTAAGGGGGGAGAGGGTTTACTCATCCACCAAACCTACACATGTATATATGCACATTTTACTTTTAGCTTTCTTATATTTGTCATTACATACAGTGTATAGACCATAAGCAAAATTAGCTTGAATAAAGGTTGTGATTTTTTCTGGATTTCAGGTTGCTTTTACTTTCTCCCTTCAATTATAAAACCAGGTTTTATTAACATATAAGTAGGAGAAATGTGGACTGAAAGACAACTCACCTTTAAAATTTAATCACTATGAAATTATTTATTCTTCCTACCTCCCAGAAGAACTTTTTTTTTTTTGCCATTTCCCACACCATAGCACTTTTGTCCCATGGATCCTCACTGTGGGATCATCCTCCAACTTGGTCTTTTTCACAATTCTGTTTTCTAGGCTTTATGTTTATGTCTAAGAATTTGGTGCTAAGAACCAAAAATAATCATATATGACTGTTGTCTTTTAGCGTTGGGTCACCTCAGTCACTATAATATGTTCTAGCTTCAGCCACTTTACTTATCAATTCCATGATTTCACTTTTTCTTTACAGCTGAATACTATTCCATTGTGTAAACAGACAAGGTGATTAATGTTGTTTCTGCTTCTCTCCAGCTTAAGACCATTGTGATGTGGTTGTGAATGGTATACAGGGCACAGTGGGTAACTCCTCTGAACTTCTTTGCATTGGGATCAGTGGCCTTTTAGCCCAGTATTGTACCAGATGTTAGGTTACATAGTGAGGTAGATAATAATGGATTTTAAAGGAGAATAAAGATAATTTGGCTGTGAGTCTGCAACAACTCAACTCTCTACAATTAGATAGTTGTAAATAATCATTCAGTCTTGTAGAATCTTTAAGATAGGTGTGCGTTTTATCAGAAGTTGAATTCCTAGTATAGAATTAAAGGAAGGAGATAAAAGTGTTTTAGGTAACTGTCTGATAACTACTTTCTTCCTTATTGTTTCCCCATCACACTTGTGATGGGGAAAACGTGACCCCATGGATGACAAAACAGGTTACCTATGGATGACAAAATCTTTTAAGGACTGGTATGATCCAAGTTTTAAAAAAAATGCCAATTAAGAGAAAGGAAAAATCAAATGAGAGCACTTTCCTAAGTGTAAGCAAAGGCTTGTGTTGTTGAACAAAAGAAATAAATGTTTCCAATCCAGAGATTTCCATGATAAATTTGAAGAACAGTGCTAAATGTTTTAAGATAATATTCTTTGTGAACCTAGTCTTTATATAGACAGCAAGGGCATTTATCCCATTGTCATCATATAAATTAAGGACAAGTTGAAGCCTGTATAGTCTAATATTAACCAATATCTAGAGTTCTTCTCCTGTTCTTTAATTATTTCATATTTACATAGCTGATGGACAAGAAAAGCTATTTTTCTGTAGCTGTCATTCTTATTAATGAGACTTTTCTGGAAGACCAGAAAATAAATGTACAGTAATTAGTTATCTAAATCTTCTAGAACCAGCTAAACAAGAAAAACTGAGCTTTGAAAATAACATTAACATGTCTTGGGTTAAACTTGATTTATAAAGTCTAACAGATTACTTTTCCACTGTGCTTTTCAAATGCCTATTTTTATCCTCCCTTAAAAGTAAGTGTGCTGGTTTGACTCCTATTGTTATAACAGACCAAACAACTTAGGTGAACAAAAGAGCTATTTGACTTATACTTCCAGGTTACAACCCATTATTGAGAGTATCAGGGCAGAAACTTGAAGAAGAAACCATGGAAGAACACTGTTTTCTGTCTCACTTGTAGACTCTTGTTTATCTAGCTTATTTATACAGCTCAGGAACATATACCTAGAGAATGGTGCCACCTATGGTGGTCTGGCCAATCCCACATTGATGACCAATGGGCCAAACACATTTAGATCTCCTAACTGAAAATAGCTTTCCCATGTGACTCTAGACTACATCAAATTGACAGTTAAAGCTAACTAGGACACTAGGATATGGGGAATTTTATCTATAATTTGTAAAATGTTTTGAATATAATGAAAAGAGTCTATCAACTATTGATACCACATGTAAAATGGTAGATGTAGCAGAACAAGTCTGAAAAGAAAAGTGTTCAGTGTAAGTCTGGGACATCAACTAAGGAAAACAGTATGTTCAGTTGTTGTCAAGTGCAGTTCTTGTATTATGTAGCTTATATTTGAGAAAGCAGAATGAAGGAAGCTTGCTGAGATGTTAAGGACCACAGTGTACTATATTCTTATCAAGTGAAAGCCAACTCTCGGTGAATTCGTTCATAAGCAATATTATCTAGTACAACTTAAGAGAGAAGGCTTCTCTGGTTCTCTTCAACCTATAGAATACATTGACTTCTGCAGACTGGAAAGAGGAAAGGAACAAGGTTAAGTTTCTTTGATTGTCAGTGTTGATAGTACACTGCCTATTGATAGAATCACTGCCAGGGAAATCAATAAAATATATCTCATAAGTATCTCTGTAAGTATGCTTCTAGAGAGAAAGACTCTCCCTGCATTTTGTCTCTCTGAATGGAGGAAGCATTATTCTATAATCTTGTCTGGAGACTCAGATAGAATAAAAATATAAAAAAGAATGTGTAAATATATTCATAATCCCTACTCTTTCTCTGTTTTCTGGGCTCCACGCATGAGTAGCTTTGCTTGCCCATAGCCTACTTTCTATAGTAGAACAACCTTTGAAACTAGGAGCCAAAATTACCTTCTACTCTCATGGTATATATTTTAGGTATTTTTCCAAATTTTTAAGAAATCTGGTTAACAGTGACGAGGTGTGTGGCAATGGAGAAGGGGGAAAAACAAATCTGGAATGGCCAGCACAAAATAGCTAAGTGTCCTGGTTGCTGACTTAGAGACACTTAGGGCAAGATTCCCAGTTCAACTGTTTATCTATCATGAACCATTGAGAAACTTAAGAACATTTTAGCACCATATTTCTCACTACCAAGGATGGTTCAATCTTGTTTATGAGGCTCAAAAAAGAAGACATATGAAGTGTCTTTTTAGTGAGCCCTTAATTGGTAGAAGTTATTATAATCAGCATAATATGTTAGGCAAATTCATATAACCAAGTAGGTTTTACTTCTTCAATGAATCTGAAGTTTTGCCTCAAGTTCAGAAGCCCACACATATGTTAGGTCTATCATGTGCCATAAGTTATGTTTTAGGAACTTTTGAAAATTCAGATTTGTATTTTCAAGGTTTATGCCTTAGGGATTTCTTATTGCATTTATACTTTTTGACAGTAGTAATGAATTGCCAAGTTATGATGTGACTTAAAATACTAAATTGTTTTCTTCAGTAGTTCACTCTTGCTGTTTTTCAAAGTTAATCTATTTTCAGTTTATTTGTAAGAATTTTTTGTCATAATTTGAAAATAAGACACAGCCTAATAGAGTTGGCTGGTAAGAATATTTTCTTTAAAATGTTATTTTACCTTTCAAAGTCAAGAAATAAATTGATACACTAAGGACTAAAAGATATCACCTTTCTCTAAACCATATTCACTTTCTCCTTATTTTCATCCACTGTGAAGTTTATGGGCTCAGAATGAGCATCTGGCTTTTACATAAATGGTGAGAAATCATTTTCAATTTGATTTATTCAGTGAGTGATATGAACATAGAACATAATCATAGCCACCTCAGCTTCCCCCATCCTGCCTTCTAAAATAGAAGGGAAAAAACCCATAGAGTTTCTATGATGGTAAAAGTAAATGGGTAAGGTTCAGAAAAATAAGAAAGTGAAATAAAAATTCATTATTTTAATCCACAACAAAGAACATAAGCAATAAAAAAAGAGTTAAACACTAGAACAAACTTAATGGTAAACAATAGAACCTCGTGTTGATTACCTTCTGGTGAAAAAAAAAATTACATTAAAATGTGAGCTTGCATATTATACTTCGTGCTTTGCACAATCAGACCTCAGTTTCTCTTTTGTCTCTCTACCTTCTCAGCTTCTTAAAGTCTTGGATTCCATTCTTTGGTTCAACAAGATTAAGGAAGAATGAGACTACTTTCCCCCCAATATCCAAATATGTGCATTAGATTCCGGCTTGATTTTGGGTAAGTTCTCATGGTAGATTCCATATCATGTATGAGGATATGATGACTTGACTGGTGAAACTCAGTCTTTGGCTAGCCTTGCATCCAAGTATGTGCAATGGTTTTTGTAATATTTCCATGTTCAGGCAAAGAACAGGTGAGCTCCCCAAGGTAAGTAAAAGGCAGTAGCCAAAAGAAAAAAGATGCCTGGGTTCTTCAATGTCTAGGTTCAATTATACATTCTCTAACAAATGTTTTTAAAAGATACATTATACATTTATTATGGGGTTTGCTTCGATCAACAAAACTCAAACACAAAGTCAATGCAGATGACAAAGAATTATAATCAAGTCACTGCTGATGGATTAGGACTCAGGAGTTGAACTGGGACACTGAGCCAGAATGCTAGAATATTTAGGCTTCCAAAACATAAACATTTATGCCAAGTTATTGTTACATTTTTTCAGGATTTAGGGATAAAGACTTGTTTTATGTCGTTGATCTATGTAAACTGACATAGAATGTAGATTTTACAGTCCAACCAATCAAATCCACTTGTTTTTTTTGTTGTTAGAAAGAGTCATTACATTTTGGAGAATAAACAACTGCTTAGGAATAGCTATTATGTTTTGGAACAAAACAACATATCATATTCTTGTAGTTTTGAGTTTCAACAAACAGATTTGGGGGTCCACCATAGTAATGTTGTTAGTGTCATTCACATGCTGTTTTCTGGCTAGTGCTTCTGTCCTTAGCTATTCTACACATGGTTGACATTTCATAGCTGCCCCCTTTCTTCATAGAATTCTCCTTATATTTGATAAACCATTTTGGTTAGCAATTTTGTCATCCATATAAATACAAAATGGTGGCCAGTGACTCGTTGAAGAAAATTACAAAAGTGTACATATTTACCGAGGCTGTGCCAATTCTGTTAGATTGTTTACATTCCTGACCTTCCTATTTTATCAAGCTGGAAATGTGTCACCAATCTTTCACTCCTACTTCTTCCAAAATCCCCCCTATCTGGCTTTTAGGCACTTAATTCTCTTTTACATATTCTTTACTAGAATTCTTCTAGGTAGTTTGAGTTAAGGTAATCATTCAGTTTGTTACATTCAGTCATCACTAAACTCTAGGGCCATTGAGGGATCATGTTTTGGTCCATTTCCAATTTTCAAAATACCTAAGTTTGCAGGTACTTATATCATGTTTTTTCCAACTATGTCAAAATGGCTAAATCATATTTCCTATAGCAATATTTTTAGAACTTTAATATTATACAGACAATTCAACATGCTAGCAAAATGACTCTGTGTACCTTGGCTAGGGCCAAAGACTGAATGTCTGAGAAGTTTTGGTATTGCCAGTACTGCTAGTCTACATACCACAGTTCCAGCAGAAAGTTCTGCTATGCACTGATTATTTTAATTCATTCATATTCCTTAGAGTCATACTTTATTCAAGAAGAATTCCACAAGCGATTGTTGTTAGATTATGAGCTACTTTGAAAATTGTAACTGAAGATTTCTGGAATGAAAGAAAAACTGGGTTGAAAAATATGTTCCAAACCATAGATTCTCTGTCATTTATGGACAGCTCTCAATAAAAGTTACCATGGGAGGTATTTTTTAAAAGTTTCCAAATAGCTGGCAACAGAAATATTTCATGCACCTAATTCCTTCTGTTCTAGCCCTAAGACCTAAGGGGCCAATTAGCAATGGGTCAGTATTTCTCAGATGCTCTAACAAAAATTGAAAATGACAATTTTGAGAAGAAGAATTAGAATGTGATTTCTTTCTTGGCATGAGAACACCAATGGTGTTCTCTGTGCCTTAGGTTCTGAGTTTAATCTTGAAGTTGGTCATGCCTGAGAATGTGACTCATCCCCATAGAAAGAATAATGGCTTCATCTTGGCTTCATCTGAGATGTACATTCCAGGTCACAGGTCTGAGAAAGACTTTATTCTATTGCTCACAGCTCAGTCTGTTCTCTGATATAATACCTCATTAATTGTAGATGAGGCAGCAATCATCCTGTCATTCTGGAATTCTGAAGTAACTGACTCTTGCTAAAGATTGACAAAGAGTCCTTCTGTTTTAATACTAGCTACTCTTTTCTGAATGAAAATTTGCATGTGTTATACTTTTCTCTGAGAAAACATGCATTATAATTACTGGTGCACATACACTGGAATATAATTAAGTATATAATGAAGTTTACTTAGAATGAAGATGTGAGTTTTCAATCCTAAGTGCATCAGAATTGCCAAGAGAGCTGTTTGAACATATTGTTTCAGTAAGCCTGAGAAAGAGCCCAGGTATCTCCTGTCACCAGGGCTTATGCACAGGATTGAATATCATACATAGTGATAAGTAGCCAGGCTCAGGATTTCAAATGCAACAGAAGTATCAATCCAGATTTTAAAAATTCAGACTTCAGAGTTTCCTTAATAATGTAATCCAACAGAACTGGGATGGAATCTGAGATTTTGCAAGCAGGCTATGGTGATGTTGCTGTTGCTGCTGCTGATTGTATGTATGAGGTACATGAATTATATCTTTGAAAACAGTATCACATATTTTGAAGCAACTGACTTCAATGTGCAACAAAGAGAACATTGCTGGAGAGTAATATGAAATCAAGGAAAGCCACCCATGAGAGCATGTGCTGAGCAGCAAGTAGCCTTTTGATTGTCTCTAAAGTTCAGTACCCATCTCTGTCATTCAATAACTGGAGGCCTATTGTCTAACTCGTTAAAGTTTCACTGTACTCACTTTAAAGTTGTATTACAAGCATGAAATTAGTTTGAGTTAAAGATGTGTGCAAAGAGTATCATACATAGTAAGTATGAATACACATGTATATACATTCTCTTATGTCATTTTGTAGTCACTCATATTTATCTTACAAAAAATACTAAACATCTCCTTTGGCATACAGACTGTCAATTTTATATACTTGCTTATGTCTATGTGGTATTCTTTATATTTGGAAAATTTGTATTGTAGATATAGAGGGCATAGACTAGTTCTTTATTTGTATTGTGTGTTTACACAGATGATACATTTAGAGCTATAAGTTATTCATCTTTCCATGGATGTTTCATCTCAAACACAAATTTTAGAACAAGAAAGGTATAGACTGAAGACATCTTGGAACAGTAACACATTTGAGAAACTAGTGGAGATAAAGAATGCTTTTAAAGATGGCGCTAAGATTTCTCACTTTTCTGAATCTACACTCTGCTGCTCTCCTCTCAGCATGAGGATGTTCCACAGCCCTGGAGCCTGGGATTCTAATAAGTAGCATACTATAGTAGAAATAATATCACATTGTTCAGAACTTGAGAATTCAAGGGTCCTCACAATTCTCTTTAACTTTTGCCCTTTTCTTTTTAGTATGAACAAATGACACCTAAATATAAGACATGGGGGTGGAGAGCAGAGTCAAGTCTACTTGTGGTTCCAAGTAAGATGTGAACATAGGAGAAAATTATGTTAAATCAACAGAGTTGCCAGCCTACCTTATAGTTTATAAGTGCATGAAGAACAAGTAGCTTAGATCAGCCAAACTACCCAGTAAAACCACAAAATTCTAAGAAATAAGTGAGTATTTTAAGTTATTAAATTTGTTACAGGGTGATATAAACCAACTGACATAAAAATGTTGAAAGAAAAAAATTTAAAGGGCAAATATAATGAGGACTGGGTACAACAAGTAAGAGAATACACATTTTACCAAGTGCTGTTCAGAGATAGGCTCATTAAAATGAAAATAAATACAACATTTTACTTTACATTCACCAAAATAAGATATACATCATAGAAAGTTTAGTATTAGAATGCTCAAGTCATTTATTTGATGAATAGTATAGTGTTGTTTTATAAGTAATATGTGGTCTATCCTGGTTGGAAACCAAGAGGATAGACTTCTGGATAGATTCTGCTTCAGATAAGAGCTAGGTGACATTTCTAGTAGACAGGTCATAAACAAGGCTAAAGTAATGAAAGATTGCATGTGTTTCTCATTTTAGGCTTATAAGATTTGGAACAAACTCTCAGTTACTGACTAATACAAAGTCATTTCAGGCCGTGCAGATTGAGTACAGGGGGCACTGAGGATAGTACTAATTTTACTTTTTAAAGAAATTGCCTCCAAGAAGCATGAGCATACGGCATTTAGATTCACAGAGCCATTGTTAAATCAAAAAAGATGGGAGTTTTGAGGTTATCAGCTAGTGGCACCATGTGCTTATCAGTACTGAAATCAAGAATGTTCTGATCCATCCCTCAGTAGAGATAATAAGAAGCACAAGCATCATTCTATAATAAAACAGTTCTATAAATGTGCTTAGGCTATTCAACTCTGCAACTCTTAAATTGCTAAGCCTGTAGAATCCAATTATTCTATACCAAATTAAATTGATGTTCAGTTTCTTTAAAGTGTCCAAATAAATTTGGCAAGAAAGTCTACTAATGACAATTAAACACATACAATATTACATTTTTGGATATTGTCTCTCTGTGTGATTCAATTTGGATAATTTGTGACCTGCAATGTGAAACACAGGGAGAGGCAAGAAATAAAGTTGTTTTTGCAGATTAGTTAGGTAACACTACCATGACAAGGATGTCTCAACACTAGGAGTCATTGATTACTGAACAGGTGATTTATAGGTTGTCAAGGCTATTTGCTCAGCATCTTCTGGGGATAATGGGACTCTGTGGGAATGAAAATGGATTTAGAATCTAAAAACAACATCCTTGTCTTTACATAAAGGTACACTTACTGGGAAAAATTAAACAAGGTAAAGAATATAAGAAACTGATGCAATTGCAATGTGTAAAGGACCAGGAGAGGCCCAGGGAAGAGGCCAACAGGATGGCAAGACAGTCAGAATAAAGGCAAAAGCTATTATAATGTTAAAATGATTTTGAAGATAACCTACTGATTTTTTAAAATGTAAAAATCCTTGTGAGAGAAAGCTTTTTTTTTTCCAAATATTATGAACAAGGTTCTAGACTTTTACATATTTAGAGAGTATTTTCTTTGGCTTGTTTGAAGTTTACATTCACTAGAAAGTGGAGGAGTAGCTGGAACTGAAGAGGACAGTTGGGATGGGATGGTGGATGGCCTGAGGTCCCAAAATGGGGATTTCATGCTAGAGGAAATGGAGCACAGAAGGCTGGAGGCACAAATCGAACTAATAAAATTACAGTGGTCAGCTCTAAATAGTGGATGACAGGAACCCTGGGAAAGATGTTGGGCTATTGGTTGTCAAAAAGCAGATATATTTTTCAGGTTATTATTAGGAAGACTTTCCATCAGAAAGTGTGAGGAAGTAAGGCAAAACCAAAAAAAAAAAAAAAAAAAAAAAAAAGGACAAAAAAAATCTCAGGCAAGTGTGTAAGTTTAGGGATGCATCTACTCTGAGTCATATCTCAGGTGAACTCTATTAGGTAAATTCCACCTCATTGTCTTTTTGCCAGTCAACTGTTGGGTGAAAGCTGTTCTGAAGGAGACATAAACTGAGAGGCTTATCTGGCTCTTTCTATAAGTAGGTTCCCATGCCCAAGGATAATCCTCTAAAAGTCAAAGGCATAAGATTATAAAAGACAAATACAAAAACTTTCAGCAATGTGGCATGAAGATTCTTAAAAAGAAAGACCTTGGAGACTCTGAGAAGGCATTAATGCAATAGATTCTGCCACAGAGGGACAGTTGGGAAGGGAATAGAACACTATAGTTACCAAATCCTGTTTTGGTAGTACTGTGAAGTTTCTTTCTATAGGCATTTGCAATGAAAATGATGGATATTATATTGAAAAGTGTTAGGATAATAAAATTAAAGAGCTTATTTATTGTTAAAGTTCTCACGATCCCTTAATGATCCAGACAATACATATAAGATGAAATATTTTCAAGCTTGTTCAGAAAGGATATAAAATCACCAGAAAATTTTTGCTTGAGAGATGTTAGGACTTCACACTGATGGGGTTGAGGGGATGACTAAGTTTTGAGAGTGCTAGATGTATTAGGGGTGTCTTGTCTTGTGTTTTAATTTTTTAAGATTTATTTTTATTTTATGTATGTTGGTGTTTTGCCTGTATGTATGCCTGTACACCTTCTGTGTGTAGTGCTTGCTATGGCCCAAAGAAGTCATCAGATCTCCTGGAACTGCAGTTGTAGATCTCTATGGGCCATAATTACCACTCTGGGAATCAAACCCCATTCCTGTGGAAGATAAACCAGGGCTGTTTATCACTGGGCCCTCTTCTGCTTTTTTCACTTGGGCAGTGACAAAGTGAGAGTTTGGTAAAATGAGGGCACACTGCTGAGTTCAGGTTTTGATTTTATGAGTTAAAAATATAAAAACAAAGGAACAAATTCCAAATTATAGAAGGCTTTTCTATAGGTGATGTGAACTAGCATGTGAGCTTCCTCAGGTTGAGGGTAGAGAGGGCAGGAGAAAGGAGAAGAGGGCTTGTTGATAGTTTAAGTTCTAGAGACACACTTCTTAGCACTCTCTGGATGTGATGGCTCCTGCCAGTCATGTTAGTACTTGTAAGGCTGAGAGAAGAGGATTTTCTTGAGTTAATGGTCAGCTTGGGCTGTACAGATTGAAGACCTGTTTCAAAAAATTAAAAGAGCAGAAAAGAGAATTCATTCAAGTGCAATAATCTTGAGATAACAAATGAAAGGAGAAGTATAGAACTATATCTTTCTTATGTCATTAGTGGACCATGAGGAGTTTCTCTGGGGTTCATGAATGAAGTGAGCCATTATTAAGTTATCAAGTGTTTATGATTAAAATGTGCTAGGAACTATGCCAGTCCCTGGAGCTGGAAACGTTAGACAATATTTGCATAGATAAAACTGTGATCTTCTCACACGGTAGATGGAGTTCGTATTGAGGAGATTGTGAAAGTTTGGATGAGGGGAACATTGACCAAAGACATAATAGATCATTGTATATAAGAAAACTCTCAACAGAATGGAATGATGGTAGCAACTGGTATAGTGTCCCCTAAATTATTCCACATTGGCAGGCAGGAGGAACACAGAAGTTTGTCTTAAGAGCTAAGGTTTCTTTTAGGATGGATTGATAAAATTCAAGGTAGGGTGTAAAAAATTACTGTAGTGGTCAACAATGGGGTCTCAAAAATTCAAGCAGAAAGCAGAGTGAAGGGTCAATAAAAGAGGAGGAATAGCAGATGTCTGTGAGACAGGGGAAATAAGCCTTTATTTGTGGACATGCTAGAACTTAGTGGGAACTGGCTTTGTATACTCAGTATTGCAATGAGACATATTGCTTAAAGCCTAGTAACTAAGGTGGTTAGAGATGGAATAACTCAGATGTAATTTCAGTGATGGCCCTGGGGAAAAAAAAAACCATGGGGCTACATACAAATAAGTTGTAACTGTCCTTTGTGAGAGAGTTGATGGATGAATGAATCTGTTCCAGTGAACTTCTTAAGGCATTAAGTTTAAAGATATCCTGGACATGTATCTCTAGGACCTCATAGTCAATCTTGAATGTGTTCTGATTTATCAGGTGATAAGTAGCAGTTTTCTGCAAATTAAAATCATTTTATGGGACTTGCTGTAAGGCTCATGCCTATAATTCTAGTACTTAGGCATAAGGAATCTTGTGAGTTTGAAGATAGATAGAAAATGTCAAATCTGGGTTAAAAGAGTATGAACCTGTCTCAAGAAAGAATTTTTCCTTCAAAACAATGGCAACAAGTAAACAAAAATACAAAAGAAAAATCTTCCATTCTCCCAAATTTAATTAAGAAACTGTCAAAATATACTTTAGCTTCTTTCTTTCTTTCTTTCTTTCTTTCTTTCTTTCTTTCTTTCTTTCTTTCTTTCTTTCTTCTTTCGCTTGCATTTCAAAATATGTCAGAATATTTGAGGTCTTTCTCTTATCATAAGTGATAAATACTGATATGCTAAGAAGTATAGGATACCCTAACTCTCCAGAGATATAAAGGGTTGGGTAACAGCTAAATTATACTATATTTTCTTACTGGAGACAATAATTTATCTGTGCAGAAGGAAGAGTCAGTGAATAAAACTGTTTACCTTGTGAACCAAAATCAGGCAAGGGAACTATGTGAGACAGACAACAGATTAATTCTTCACTAGTACTGACTAAAGAAAGTTGAAGCTGTCTCATCAAGCAATACTATACTAGCTATTTGCCTTACTGCTTGACTATGTCCAAATTTCAGAGTAACAAGTTGCATTACAAGAGATAGCATATACCCAATTGACACCATGTTGGATAAGGTGAATGATGTCTGTCTACTGTTACTTCACAATATTGTTATTTGAAAGTCTCTGAAACCCTTCCACAGGTTCCTCTTCATCTTTCCCATCTGTCTTCAAGCCACTTCACCAAATGCCTAGCAGAGTGAGCAAATTATGTGATTACCTCAGTTAGAGTTCCCTAAGATATGTGACTCATGTGAAGTAACTTGATCATTCAGTCTTTTGTCTTTGATTTTTAGAGTAACTCTGGAATGTGCACATTGGGATCATAGCTTACAAATGAATGAGTTGAGGATTAAAGGTAACATTTCTTACTGAAGAGAAACAGCAACAAGATCTAGAGGCTGGGATCTGGGACCAAATCAGGCCAGTGGCAAAGCTGGTCCTCAGTTGAGAAATTCTGTGGAATTGATAACTTTATGTCTAATGACAAAAGCTTATAATTTTATTGTTATTGATTCAAGGTAGGCCAGTGCTTGGCTTATTGTTGACTCCATCTAAAGGCAGGCATGACCTCATTCTCTTGAATTACATGCTGCTAATCCAGAAGAGGAAAGGTGGATAGCATGTTTTTCTGTCCATTTCCATAATTTATCTAGTAAGAATGTCTGTCTTCAGTTTCCCCAAAAAGTTTGCTGCTATTATAACACTATAATCTCTAAAAAATAAAAGCATAACCAACAGGCTTCATCCTGTACATTCAATTAAGTCCCAACAGCAAATTTATACGCATCGTAATAAGACTTAATTGTATGACCATGATGCACAACAGAACTAGTGATTTGTCAACATGATGGTGGAAATACTTTCTTGAGATCTGTTGGAGTCTAATAAAATACAATTTAGCATATAGAAGAATATTTCAAGGGGTGGACTTCACAAGTGTTTCTTTAGCAACTGGCTATTGAAAGGTAGCAAGCATGCTTGTGTTTTCCTCATTGCCTTCTGTGTTGGAGCAAATTGAAAATATGTTTGGAAACTATTATCATTATTGAGCTTTTCTGTCATATTGTTGCTGGGAATAGTGTAGAACTTAACATTCTGATAACATGTGGCTGCAGTCTCAGGGTCACCAGTTTAGCAAAACAAACTCCTCTGAGATTGGATAGTTTTGCTTGCTGTGCAGTACAGGAGAATTATTTTTAAACTGAAGGAAACTTTCCTTTCAAAAAGCCAATGTCTAAATAAAGAAACATATGGATGAGACTTTAAAAAATGTAGCTTAATATGAGCTAGAAAAGCACAAGATTTGGGGAGGCATTGCTTGTAAGGTGAAGACTTTGAAGGGCAGACTTCCTTAAAGGGTAAAAATTCTAGAGAAAACAGCCTCATTGCCTACATCCAAATATGACATGAGCTGCCACAGTTTAGCAGATGACCTGTCTTAGCTTGTTTGTTTGTTGTGCTTGTCATATACCAGTACAGAGAGAGATGGTAAAGTTTGAAAAGACGACCTATGATCTGGACATTTACAACCTTCAGCATTTAATCTCATTCACCACTTTTATACTCTCTCTCTCTCTCTCTTTCTCTCTCTCTGTGTGTGTGTGTGTGTGTTTGTGTGTGTGTGTGTGTGTGTCTCATACACACAAACACATTCTTCTCTAAATTTAAGTTGTTTTACATGGTGTAAAAAGTAATACTTGAAAAAGTCTCTGCATTGTTCATGGTTTAGCCAAGGAATAAGAACGATTATAAATTTGATACAAGGATTAAACTTGTAGACACTCATGGCATTCTCTTTAAATCTGCTGTTTATGTAGCTGGCATTGGGCTGCAGTTTTCAGAATGGCCACTGTTTGCTGAAGGCATAAAGATAGAGAAGATGACATTTAAAGCCGGCAGGAGACCACAGGGTGTGCTGGAACCTGTCAACCTCATTACCTCTTATGCAGGTTTGGTGAATATTCTACAGGAGCTATAGATTCTCTTATGCACATCTCTTTGTCATGTTGTAAGTCTATACCTAAGCTGGGAGACATAGAATTTTAATGGAGTTCTTGAGGACAGGATAACAATTGCATGCCCAGCTGCTATCATATATAAATGTGAGCAAGAGGAATGACAACAGAGTGTGTGGGTGTTAAAACAACTTCCTAGAACATTCCAGAGTAATCTTAAGAATCTAAGGACTCACAACCACTCACCAGCTCTGTAAAACTGTTTCCATCATAACTAGAAACATACACGTATCTGGACCATGATGAAGCATCTCAAAATTATCACACCTGCCTTCACGGATGTATAATGTCTCTTCCTCGAAGGTGAAGTTCCGTAACAATCCCACTGAGAACTCAGCCAGGGAATGATGAAAAGCAGTGAATCCAAGACCAAAGGCTGATGAGTGGTTCAAACTCAGACTCACAGCTTTACCAGTTAGCCACATCTACATTTCTTATATTAAGATGCATCGTGCCTCTGCTTCCCAAGACCTTTCTCTCATATTTCTCTGTAAAATGAATAAAAAATACTTATAGCTGTGGTCAAAATCATATGGTTGAACTTCATATAAAGATCATCAAGGGAAGGAAGTATGCTTAAAGTCTCTAAGAGTACCTGATTACCAGATTTTTTTCCTAATGTGTGTTTGACATATGTGAACATTAAATAGTTTTTCTTCTTCTAGAGATTTATAATTAGACCAAGTTATGATGATTTTTCCTCATAATACTTATATCCATTGGTTTAGAGTATTTTTAAAGCCTATCCACGCATAGCTCAGATTCTCTATCAAGCAACATTATTGTAAGGAAGAAGGCCTGGATCTGGGACACGTTTCTGAAGGAGGGATGAATAGATTAAAGTATGTTGTATGAAATACACAAAGGATATACCTTTCATTAAGCATAAAAAGTTACCCCCAACCCTAAATACCAAGAAGCAAACCCTGGAAAATATGACATTCTTGAGGAAGGACCAGGCTAAGAATTCAATCATTAATAAAAAAAACAAAAACAAAAACACTCTAGTTCTCTGAAAAGATGTACACTGTCAAAGAAACAAGATCTATGAAAATGAAAAGTTGATCTTCACTTATTTCACAATACATATATTTCATTGTGAATATTAGACTAAACTGAATTTAATCTATTTCATTTGTCAAAGATGTTGCACACATAAATCTTTTATATAATGATAGGTGTGTGATTTAGAAAATCATCTATCCCCACTGTTCAATAGTAAAAAATGAGAGTCTAATGATTTATGTCTGACCTCTAGGACTATAAGGTAGAAGAATTCTCTCAAGGGCGATTATAACCAAAAACACAAAAAGAAGTTCTGAGAAAGACATGTCAGTCTAGCCAGGCTGAAACATCATGGAGTCATCCCATCCACGTTTAAGATTGCAAACTTCTCCCTTTGGATTGGTGAGCATGTGACTATAACAGAATTGATGCTCTGTGACTTATAAAAAATAAAAGGACACATAAGAGAATCTAATGCATCTGTCATGTTCAATCTCTCTATGGAAATTTAGGCACCTTGAGATCCTCACAGAATAAGATAATAATAGGAAGCTTCCTGAGGCTGAAAACTGAAGAGACAACATCAGGATCAGATGCCAAAAAGAACCATAATTGCTCCAGGGCAGATGCAAGACACAAAAATCTGTATGGATGCAGTTCTAGCCTTACATTTCCCTAGTGGACACTGCCTAATGACAGCTTTTTAAAGAGCCTAAAGTTTCAAATTCTGACAAAACTGAGATGTCCTCAGAATGTTCTCTCTGAATTCTTAAGCCACAAAGTCTATTTTAATGAGCTATTATTTAATACCTACAAGAAGCATATGAATTCTGAGAGAATGTGGAGACATATATCCAACACAGAGAGGGTTGATATAAAATAGTATAAATGAAATATATATTAGTATTAGTGGAATATAGTAGCCGCTTCATAGTACTGACATTTATGGTAAGAAAAATCGTAGAATTTCTAATATTAACTGGCTCAGACAGGCAATTTATATTATTTACCCTTAAAAACGAGAACGACACTGCTTATCCCCACTTTTTAGAAGTACAATGAAATGAACTAAACGGTACAAGTTGTCTACAACTGAGTAAGAGGGGAGACTGGTATTGTGGTTGTAGAGTCTGAGGATTTGCATAAAAGATAAAGAAGGGGTCTTAAAATTCCTACTAAGGACAGCTAGCATGTGTTTAGTACTTACCTTGCCTGTCAATCACTATGCTAAGGACTTTAAAGAACTTGTCCTAATAGGCAATGAAATTGAGTGGTGGGATAGGCATGTAAATGAGCCTGATAGCAGCGTGAATTATCTAGCTTTTTGAGGGGTATGGGGAGAGACAGGTTCAAATTTACTTTCCCTGTGTCATGGATTTTAGAAACTATTTTAAATACTGCTGAATAGAAACGCTCAAGAAGGTCATCACAACCCCCATAAGTAGGAACATGGACATGAGTATAACAAAAATAGCAATGTAGGTTTCAAATTAAGCACAGGCGCTTCAAATCACAGATGATCTATTTGGCCCAAAAGCCATCACTCATGAACGTCCTTTTATTTTAAGCTGACATTCTCAATAACTTTGAGTAGCACTGAAAGAGAATGCAATAAAGACCCAGCCTGCAGGCCTACTTTAGAAATTATTATTAATATTCCATGATGCAACATTCATTGTGAGTCACTCATAATAATTCTCAGGGCCAGAATAAAATTAAGTTCTTTTTTTCTCATTTACTGGAGTAGCCTTCCTAAATTAAAGCAGATGCAAATCATGACTTGCCCACACATATTCTCATTCTGCTACCAGATATTTATCTGACAAATCAAAGCCTTCTTAAAAAATGGCATTCACTATAAGATGAAATCTGGGAAGATGGAATAAGGAAACTTTTTCCATGTAATATATTCAGGTTATTTTTACCTTTACAATAATTATGGTCTCCGTTCTCTTCCATCATCACTTATGTTGGATTTCTGAGGTGTCATTTGGACTTAGATTAAGTTATGAAGGCAAAAGGTGTCCTATTTAACAACTAGCCACAGCCTTTAGTTAGAAAAAGAGTGGTCAGTAGTATATACAATACCACTGTATGGTAGACACAGTGACACCTCTACTTGTACCCAGGACTTGCTTCCATCTGTATAACATAATTTAAAAGTATTTTCTGAACAATTACTCCTCCCAATTTTGAAAAGAGAGCATGTTTGCCTGATAACAATCCTGCTGCCCTTTCATCACTTTGTCCTCATTGCAAGTGGGCCCCTCCTCCCTCTAACATATGGTGAGGATGTGTTATCCTTGCTTTCTTGAAGCCATGTGGGTACAGGTGAAAAGGTGAAGGCAATAGGCTATGGGGTTCTGTGAAGCTGGAAAGAGCTGGAATTCTCAATAGCATCCCTGAGTAGTTAACCACTACTCACTTCTCCATTTTCATGTTCTAAATCTGCTTTCAGCCAATTTAAGGCGTGTCTTGCCTGCCATGTTTTAAATGGTTCAGTTTTGCTGTGAATATAGAAAAACCAGATGATCAGTCAATGTTCATAAAGCACAAATAATAGCCATGTCTCAAAACATTCCTATAGGCCTTCAGAAACTGTCAGGCACAGAAGATTGTGCTTGCGTTATCTTCTCACAGCGTTATCTTCTTTTCTGGGGCCATTACCTACATCTTCACTTGACTAAAAACCTTCAACTAACATGTGAACATCTAATTAGAATGATATCCATTGAAATCATCAGTTAGCACACTGTGGGCAGATTGTTATGCTGAGTGACAGAAAAGATCGTAGAAGCAAGAGGTGCTCCAAGGAATCTCAAAACCCTCATGATGTCTGGGTAAGGGAGGAATAGGACGTGGTAAAAAGACAGAATTCAGGTCAGTTTTCACTCCACATCTATGATCTTTATGATATTAGGCATTTTTAAAACCCCAATATATTAAGGTTTCACATTCTGAGGATTAAGTAATGCTCTTATTCTAGTAGCCAGCATGCATTATGCTTGTCATGTGGTAACTATTGCGTTACAAGCATCTAACTGTGTTTTCTGTCTTTGCCATTAATTCTGTGTTCAAGATGCAACCTCCTCCTACCTATTCCTCCTGAAGCTCCTGAGATCTGCTTTTGGGCTCACTCTTGTCCTTGGCCCTCATTATTTTGTTGCTGTATGTTGTAGGAATTATATTTCACAATGTTTTTGCCCCAACCCTCATGTTCTTTTTGATATAGGCCTAGGAGCAAACACTCATCTCTCTCAGTAGGATCTCCCTGAGAACAACAGAAACAAAAACAAGCAAGCAAGCAAGCAAACAAGCAAACAAACAAACCAATTTCAAACTCACATTGACTTGTTTTCAGCTCATGCTGTGGGTTTTCATAACTCTACACTCTAATTTTGTTTGTGTCTGAATTGATAAACAAGAAATTCCTGTGCATATACCCATGTGTACATCTTCCTGATCATCATCACCTTCACCCAGCTCAAAGAGAAGCACTTCCAAACTCCCAGGGATTCCAAATGAAGCTTAGGCTTGAGCAGCAATGCTTTCCTTGGCTCCATTATTTCACTGTCAACTGTGTTGACTGCAGTTGGCTTCTGGATTCACTTTACCTCTAGGCAATATCAAACTGGCTCAAAGTTTCTATGCGCCATTTAATGAGACAGCATGTGTCATGCCTCAGCACAGAGCCAACCCCAAATGTAGCTCTTAACCTGTCTTGGAGCAAAGACCAAGTCATACTAGAATTGTCTAGAAGGTAAAGGAAACTTTGTAGAGAGAAGCCTGTAAGCAACAAGTAACCTGAGTTGTGAGCATAAAGTGTGTGTGTGAGCTGTGAGTGTGAGCAAAAATGTTTGCAGCCTTACCAGTCAGATAGTTTGGTCTAAAAATTGGTAAATACTAGGGTAACTTTAATGATATTTATTTTCAAATGTGAGTCTTGTTTCAGGGTCTCTACCTCCTCTCTTCAAATATACACAGATGTAAGATATAGGCTTTCTTCCCTGTCCCCTGCCTCATAGCGTTCTCTGAAACATTGTCACCCCATCAGGTTCCAATTTTTAAAACAACTTTCTATAGTCCATGAAGTATAAGTATTGTGTTTTAGAGATGGTTCTAATTTAATTAATAAATAGTTGTGTTTAAATGGGTCTCAAATCACTAAACATATCCAAGGAAGATCAAGTGTTTGCCAACAAGCAATCAAGTAAATAGATTGAATAAGAAAATGACTCTGGAACTTTCACGGTTCTATTATTAACTACCAATCTACATATTTCCCCCAATTAATGTCTAGAATGGGATCTGAGTGTTGAAATCTAATTACTGGCTTATCGCTTTGTTGATTAGAAGTCCTACAATAGTTGCTAGGTCTGCTTCATTTGCATATGCTCTGCCACTACTACCCAGTCAGATACCAGTCACCATTGGTCGCCAGAAGTCCCTGCAGTAGCTAGGACTTTATGTGGAAATGTAAACCACTCATCATGTCAGTCTGTAGAACAAATGCTGTTATTCATTCCTTATTTATTGAAGACAAAGCATCTCTGGCACTGGCCATTCTGGGGCACTACTCCTGTACATGCATAATGAACTACTATAATTTTTTCAATACTTAGTGACTGTCATCTCATTAGACGAATGAGCATATAAATAAGCAAGCAAAACCTTTTCCTCCTTCCATCCCTTATTATCCTGGAACTAGATCATATACGTATTATTAGCTTATTGGCCGAGAGCAGGAACTGGCTGGCCTCCAATGTAAGAAAATGAATACTAGCTTGACTGTTCTCGAATTGCAGCTAACAGGAGTGAGTCCAGAGGATCTTCCCTAGAAGTATGTGTTAGGAATTATATTCATAGTGCTCATACTGGTTTTTTTTTTATTGTCTATGTTTCACTATGCATTTACCATTAGGATGTCCTGAAATTTGCTATTTTAACTTTCTCCACTTTTCTTAGCACCTATAACTGAGTTACTGGTTTCTTGCCTACTTCAATGAGAAAATTATAGCTGGTAGGAGGCAGAGGTCATGTATTTCTGCACATACCTTGATGCTATCGATTTTATTCCCCCACCCTATCAATTTGGATCTCTCTGTATATCTCTTTATTTACTCAAACTGTTACCCTTACTATGAAGCCACAGGCATGAACAGAGAGAAGTTCTAAATATATGTAGACAGTATGAGAGGCGTCCAGGTGATGATAAAGATTACTTCAACATATCTCGTACACAGCACTGTACACAGTCCGAGTCATGGCTACTTCTCAGAGGGATTGCTTGGCAGCTCCTTCATGTGTTCATCACATTGAATCACCTTCTCCACTGTGAACCATGCTTTTCTTTATTGAAATTGCTATGGATTTATTTTTGAACATATTTGGGAATTCTTGCTGTTGCTGTATTCAGTCCTATTCTTTCTATAGTACCTAGCCTGTATGAGCTCCTTTGAGAAGTGTTCTATAATCTTGAAGAGCCATCAAAGCCTTCTGTGGTCTGTGTTATATTATGCTTTCAGCTAATCTATCCCCAAATGTGGCATACATATACTACCTATGATAATATTATCATGTCATAATATTTACAATAATGGCCTCATCATGTTGATATTTTCCTTGAAGTATGATCCATTAAGATCAAAGTCTATTCCTTTACATTCTTAAGATTCATGCCACTATAGTTAATACTATGAGATAAAGCCTAGAGACACAGTCTGTGAACAAGTAAGTGGATGTGTTCTTTTTAACACCTGCTTTTTTTTTTTTTTTTTTTTTATCACAGATGTGCTTGGAAAAACTTGCTTAATCCTTCAGGAGTTTTAATTTTCTCTTTTATTTGTGAGAGATTCCCAAGCAATGCCGCTGGTTTTCCATCTCACTTTCTGACAACCTAACAAAAACGAGATTTAATTCTGAATTTATACATGAAAACTGTTCAAAAAGAAGGTGGTCTCTCTGATAAGGTCATTGGGGAGGCTTTCTGAGAAAAGTTGGGGGATCAAATTCCTTTGAAAGATTTCACATTCATCTTTGAGTAGCAAGAATCTGCATAAAGATAGGAGAAGAGATTAGTGCTTTGTACTCTTGAGACCTTTTTATACTATAAGACTTAAAGGTTTATCTTAAAATTTATTAATTTAACCTACTTCACTTCAGATAGAGAAACAGAAGCCTCTTGATCTGCAATTTTTGTGAACGCTTTCATAGAAAGTTATAGAAAATATGCTATTATCAGCAACAAACCAGAAAGGCATGGTCCCTAGCAACAGGGAAAATGAGGTGACACTATCATAAATGCTGCCTTCATAGGCTGTAATTTTTAAAGTTTATTTTGAAGGGATGATGGGAACAAAAGAAAAGAAGCAGTGAGAAGAGTTGCAGTGTTTACTCACTTAAAGAAATTACAGTGTCTATCCAGAGATGACCATAGGTATTTTATCCAAGAAAATGTATTCATTTAGCAAAAAGTGGGCTTCTATAGAGAAATATAGATTTTTCTTACCAACAGACTTTTAAAAGGACTGCTTCTGAGAGCATGGTGTACGATTCAGTAATGTCAGTCATGGGGGCATGAATTATTGCCATATGTGGTCAAGAGCTTTCTGAGTCTAATCATAGTTATTATTTGCAGACCTGAACAGGCAAGTAAGCAATGATGGTAGCTCTTTGCAAACTTTTTTTTGCAGACAGTACCTGGAATAAAACTCCTTTGCATGGTTGGTGGTATCTATATTTCACATTACCTTCTATATCGTGTCCTTGCTTCTGGACTGATTGCTGGACTGATTTCATTACAATGAAAAAAATACTTAACGAACTTGAATTTTATTTTCAGTATCGTCGATGAGCAACATCTTTTTCTTTCTTGTCACAAGATAGAACCTAGTGGGAAGTAGCATTTACCTTAAATTGCTAGTAAGAAGTGAGGCAATGACCTAGTTTTCAGTACACACTATAATTCTCAAAGTTTATTCTGGTTGGTGTGACTGGGAGGTGGATTCTAAAATAGCCAGTGTTTCTGTGAGTTGTGTTTACAATAAAATCCCTGTACATGGTATAGGACTAACTTCTGAGTTATGGACAAGTTGTTCTAGAGAGGCAGGTTAATGAAGTTTCGAGTACATAAAATAAAGTGAGCTAGAAGTTCAGGAGATCGAAGTATTGATTTGCACACCCTTATGGAGAATGAATAAGGATGAATAACAATGAGCATATCATGATTCAGGCTTTCAAGGGGCTTTAACATAATTTATCCTTTTAACCAAGGTGAGTGGCAGGCTATGTTTTAATTTGGTCCCCTGATTTATTTAGTAAGCAGAAAGAATTGCTCTACAAAACAAAGAGCTTTAATTCTTACTTTCTTAATACCTGGTGTGAACTCCTAACTTAAATGGTTGGCTCTCAGTGGGACAAAGGTCTGGGTCACTTTTCTAATTCAACGTATTTGAAAAGCTGAAACACTTTCTTCTGAGTTCCCCATGTATCTCTTTCTTATTGGTTGAGACCCCTTACGCAGTATCTTAGGTAGTGCTTTGATTGTCTCAATACTGCTCTGCAATTTCCTGTTACCATATGCTAACCATCTGAATACGGTTCATTATTTGATGAAGAATAATACTTACAGTAGCATCCACTAAAACACTGACATGGTAATTGTCCCTGTTGGGATCAACAGGAGAATCTTTTCTTGGCCTTTATAGGTCTTTGACATTGTGCTGCTGATAAACACTGGATTTTTCTACATTGCTTGATGACTGTGATGTTCTTGGTGATAACCTCACAACCTTCACTGAACAGTTTTGATAAATCGCCCTCTTTTCCAGTTTTCTTGTGTGTTCATGCAAGGACATGCTCTAAGATTACTGTGCCACAGAACAATGGGCTTGACATGAGAGTCATAGTGTTCCTGAGTTATCCTTATCTATGCTTTTGAGGAATTTCCAGCCTGGTTTATCTGAGCTCTAGGATAATGTCACCTAGTTTGTATCATAAGAAGCTTATGGCTAGAAAGACATCATCAGAAACAAGTTTCTGGCCTCCACTTTGGGCCCTCAGATACTGTTGCTGGGAGACAACGCATATGTGATTCACTGTGCAATAAAGTGGACTATTGCTGCCCAAACCAAAACATAATAATGTGAAGTTAGTGCAAGCATTCAACAATCTTCTATGCTTAGCTTTTAATTAGGGACTTCAAAACTTTAGGTAGCAACAGAAAACTGGTACAATTACTAAGAAAATTTCGAGTGCTTCTGAGTGTGATGGGTTTTCCGATGATCTTTATCCAGATTCAGAAGAGAGCTAAAGGGAATATAGTATCAGGAGACACACAGACACACAGACACACACACACACACACACACACACACACACAGACACACACACGGGGGAAGAAGAAGAAGAGAGAGAGAGAGAGAGAGAGAGAGAGAGAGAGAGAGAGAGAGAGAGAGAGAATGAATACATATTTGTGTGGGCATAGAAGAAATCGTTTATGTGGGGGTTAGCCTATGTATATGTGTGCTTGTGGGGTCAGAGATCAACATTAGATGTCTTCCTCAGATGTAGTCCACCTTATCATTTTGAAATAGTGTCTCTCCTTGAATCTGGAGTCCATTGATTCCACCTATCTAGAAAAACAATGAATTCTTATGATCTACCTACCTCTGTTCCTTTGGAACTCTCTTTTTTTATTGGATATTTTATTTATTTATATTCAGATGCCACCACCTTTCCCCATTTCCCCTCCCTAGAACCCCCTTATCACATTCTCCCTCCTCCTTTTTGCTCCTTTTTGCTTTTATACTATTTTAATTACATGCAAGAATTAAGATCAAGTTCGAGGTTGAGGAACTAGCAATACAATAGATGCAAATATTCAAGGAACAAGCAAGACAATAAACACAAATAGTCAAAGAACAAGCAAGGCAATAAACAAAATACCATGAACACTCCCATGATCACTGTCTCTATGGGCATATCAGGATGACTGAAATATCTGCGCTGACTTCTCTATCCTATCTCAATGTCATTTTTTCATGTCTGAAGCCTACTTCATTATTCTAGCCTAAAATTTAGATTCTTGTCTGAAATTTCTTCTTTATTCTAGCCTAATATTTAGATTTCTGCTTAAAATTACTTTGTTCTAGCCTAAAATTTAGATTCCTGCCAGAACATTCTTCTTTGTTCTAGCCTAATGTCAGATTTCTGCCTGAGGCATATTTCCTTGTTCTTGGCCAATGTCATATTCCTGCCAAGCAGCCCATTTACTTGTCCTTGGCCCATGTCAGATTCTTGCCAAGCAGCCCCAAATGCTCTCCACCTTTCTCCCTTTTTTATTTCATAAACAATACTGAGCCTGTCTTAGGTCATTCTCACAAGAATGCCTTCATTACCTATCATGGAATATGTATTATCAAAAGCAATGAACTTATGTCTTAGGTTGATAAAGCTCTGTGCAGAATCTTACCTGTCTTTGGCTTGCCAGTCTGTTGATTTAATAACTGTCTGGGGGCCCATTTTCAGGTTCAAGCCATGTACTTTGGCTGCCAACATGTTGATATTGTTAAAGACAAGCTTTAATACAATGGGCAGGAATAAAAGTATTCCCAGGACAAAAATGGCTAGCATGATCAAGCTGTATATGTCATTCTTGAAGCTTGACCAAAATAAAAAAACTGACCTCAGGCCATGGGTAATTTTATCAGTAGTATCTGCCACATCAACACTGAGCATAGCAGCATTCTTTAAATTTATGAGATTACTATGCAAAGTTAAACAATCCAGAGAGGCGTTAGAATTATGCCAAATACACTTCTAATGTCTTTAAACTTTTTCCTAATTATAATGATTACCACTGTAAATTTTAGAACTACCATGAATTGAATGGTATTTGGCATCTATCCAGCAGTGTCCTTAAACATATATCCCATCACACTTGACTTTTACATGGGTGCTGAAGGTCTGAAGATAGGATCTTGTGCATATTCAGCAGGCTCCTTTCTGACTGAGTCATCTTTGTAGCTCCTAGAAATTTTATGCTAAAACCTCCATAATAAGAACAAGAATTAAAATCAAGTTCCTTTCCCCTTAAATTTTTCTTTGCCTCTCTAAATATCTTTATGTCTAATGGAGTCTGAGGTTTGTATTTATACAATTTTCTGTTTCCTCATCAATCTTCAGATTTCATTGTTTTGAGGAACTAGGTAATGGTTATGTATTGCTATTTTCTTCTGATTTATATTGTAGGTACATGTGAGATATTTTAATCTTAGTTTGCATCTAGCTTGCTATTCTAAATCTAAAGAAAAATATAATTACTGGATTATAACATTGCAAAGGCTCTCTCTCAATCTCTCTCTCTCTCTCTCTCTCTCTCTGTGTGTGTGTGTGTGTGTGTGTGTGTTGTGATCTCCACTGAATTGTAGCTAATTGGTCATTTCAGTTAACTGTATAGTCCCAAAGCAAGGTCATCTGCTGTGAAATAGATTAACAGTGGAAATTTATACTGGAAAAATGATTAGAAGTGAAATTCAGTCTATATACAATGGTAAGGATAGAGCTGATTTTGGAAATTAGGAAAAATTTTAACTCATAGGAAAAATTTAACTCACTTTGTCTAAGAAACCCATGAGATCTATACCACAGGAAAAGGCAGAATTTATATGGAAAATTTCTATTGTCTGTGAGATTGGCTGAAAAATCCCCATGAATATAAACTGCTTTAAGAGTGAGAAACTCTGATCTCCACAGGTGGAAAAAATAATAGGGTTGTGAAAATGAAGTTGAAAAAAATCAAATAAAGCCAGACCCTGTCCATTAGAAATGACTAGAGAAGGGCATACTCTCTCTAGTCTACCATCTTGAGGATTCTTCAGTTAAATTGGCATCACACCTGACTTTTCAGTGGGTACCCTAAAAGCTGGATAGGCCTGAACAGATGTTCAACAAATTCTAAGAGACTGCAGATACCAATCTAAACTATGATATCTGCAAAACTTGAATCATAATGGAAGAAAAAAGAAAGACATTTTATGACAGCCTCAAATTGAAGCAGGATCCATTTACAAATCCATCCCCACAGCAGTTGCCTGAAATAAACCTAATTGGAAGGAATTAACTACACCATAGAAAACACAATGGATAAATAATATCAGACCAGAAAATCAAAAAAAGGAAAAAGCTCTAGAATAAAAAGAATAAATCTTACCCCAAAGGAGTAAATGGCAATAAATAAACTCACAGGTGAAATCAATAAAATACAAACCAAACATACAAAAAACAATACAACAAATCAATGAAATAGAGTTGATGCTTTGAGAAAATCAGTAAGATTGACAACCCGTTAGTCAAATTAGCTAAAATGTTGAGAGAGAAGATCCAAATTACTAAATTAGAGACAGAGGAGGGACATAAAAATGGACATGGAGGAAATGCAGAGATGCATAAAGATATATGTTAAAAAAACCCTCTACTGAACCAAATTGG
Source organism: Arvicanthis niloticus (assembly GCF_011762505.2). Taxonomy (NCBI): domain Eukaryota; kingdom Metazoa; phylum Chordata; class Mammalia; order Rodentia; family Muridae; genus Arvicanthis; species Arvicanthis niloticus. The sequence continues at coordinate 109,445,491 of NC_047659.1, read as the reverse complement.
AAAATCTAAAAAACAAAAACAAAACAAAAAATAGACAATTTTGTCAATATATACCACCTACCAAAGTTAAATCAAGATGAGATCCTATGTAATCCCCATTACAATGCCAACCAAATTGTTTACAGAAATTGTAAGGACAATTTTCAATTTCATATGGAAACATAAAAAAGTCAAAATAGCAAAAACACACTTAAACGCTAAAACAACTGGTAGAGCTGTCAGCATCCTTAATCTCAAATTGTGCTATAGAGATATAGTAATAAAAATAGCATGCTAGTGCACAAAAAAGACACTTTGATAAAATGGAATATAAATTGAAGACCCAGTAATGTGTCTACACACCCATGGACACCTGATTTGTTTTTTTTAAAGAAGCCAGATATACACAGAAAAAGAGACAGCACCTTCAACAAATAGTGCTGGTCATATTGAATGTCTGCATGTCAGAGATGCAATTACATCTGTACTCATCACCTGACACAAAACTCAACTTGGATCAAAGACCTCAACTTAAATTTTGATATGCTGATTATAAAATAAGATAAAGTAAGGAGATATCCTTGAACTCACTGGCACCAGAAAAGACTTTCTGAAGAGAACACTGTTGGCCTAGACATCCAGAACAAAAAATGAATAAGTGGAAACTCATGAGCCACTGCTATTATTCAGACAAAACAGCACCCAACAGAATAATAATAATAAAAAAAAGAGTTTTATTAGTTCGTTTGTTTCTTACCAACTATATAGCTTGTAGGGGGATAATATCCAAAATGTATATAGAGCTCAAAAAGAAGACATAAAAAACCCAAACCAAACAAAATCAAAGACCAAAAAAACCATCAAATGACCCTCCCCCCAAAAAAGTGGATTATGTATTTTAATAGAAAATTGCCAAAAGAGGAAAGTCAAATGGCTGAAAAACACGTAAAGAAATGTTCAACATCCTTATCCAAGGGGAAATGTTAATCAAAACTACTTTGCAATTTTTTTTTACATCCATTAAAATTGCTAGGATTAAAAAGAAATGACAGTTCATGCTAACAACAATGTGGACCATGTGGGACATAGTCATCCATTGCTGGTAGGACTGTAAGCTTATACAACCAATATGGAAATCAGTGTAACAGTTCTTTAGATAGATGAGATTTGATCCAAAGATCCAGCTGTACTGTTCTTGGACCCAAAGATACAATTCACTCTACTACAGAGATACTTGCTCAAGCATGTTCATTGGTGTTCCATTCACAGGAAACACGGTAGATGTCCATCAATGCATGAATAGATAAATGTTTTTGTACATCAGTTCTTCCTTACTTTCTGTCTAGAAAGTACTACTATTTTCTCCTTATCTACTCACACTGACCTTTCTTCTGCCCCTGGATTCTCTTATTTCTCTCTAGCTCAGGATGCTCAGTTGTACTACTTGGGCTCCATCTCTACAGTCCTGGACAGAGCTCATCATCTACAATTTCAGTTTTCTTCAGATATTCTTTTGGTATATTATCCAAACTTATGTTCGATCTCTTTATTTTGTGTCACATGTTCATGTCATGGTGTTCTGACATGTTCTGCTTCTGAGTTTGTTCTTCGGGCAACCTCTGGTGCTTCCATCAAAAACTGAGTAGCATAAGAAGATTCGTGTTTTCAGCCATGTCTCACACATAGAATAGTTCCTAGGGAAGAAAAAGTGTATATGAGTACGCAAGGATGAGAACTTGGGGTTCAGTTTATTTCTTAGAAATGTCCCGCAGGAAGCAGAGAAAAGAACTTGAGTATGTAGAAATAGCAATTAGCTAATTCAGTGTACTAAGCAGGTCTTCATTTTATACAGCTGGGAAGCCTTTGCAAAACTGTATTGGATGTACCTCAGAGTTATACCGTTGAAGCTAAAGATTGGTATAGGGAAATGACCTCTTTAACACTTGTCACTTGCTACCTCAAGCCAGTAGAAATAGGAAGTCTTCAGGTGAAGGGTCTCAGATAATCAAAACGAGAACTGTTTAATGAAGCTGAGGTGAAGTCCAAGGTTTAGAGTTAAAGATATTGAATAACTGTTGAAAGAATAAATGAGTTACCTTTATAAAGTAAAAAGAATGATTTATAAAGGTAATACAGATGTTTTGTGTTAATATGTATCATATAACTAAAATTCTAAACCAAGTTCTAGACATGATTTTTCCTAGAATGATCCTAGAAAACATAAACAGTTAAGAAAGAAAGCTAAATAATTTTCAGATTCATTAAAGTAAAACTGTGAACTACTTTGTAACAAACTTGCTTACAGCTTATAAAGTCTTGATTTTGTGGAGAGATTTCAGACATGAAAAATTGAAGGTAAAATGATTTGATATTTTATCCTGCATTTGGGGCAAACAGGTATTGTACTGATTTCTATTTATTTATTTATTTATTTACTTTTGTTTTTATTGGATATTTTCTTTATTTACATTTCATTTGTTATCCCCTCTCCAGGTCTCCTCTCCAGAAACCCACTATTCCCTCCCCCTGCCTCTATGACGGGGCTCCCCTGACAACCACCCACCCACTCCCGCTTCCATGTCCTGGCGTTTTTCTACACTGGGGCCTCGAGCCTTCACAGGACCAAGGGCCTCCCCTCACATTGATGTCTGACAAGGCCATCCCCTGTTACATATGTGGGTGGAACCATGGGTCTCTCCATGTGTACTCCTTGGTTGCTGGTTTAGTCCCTAGGAGCTCTAGGGATTCTGGGTGGTTGTTCCTCCTATGCGGCTGCAAACTTCTTCAGTTCTTTTTGTAACTCCTTCATTGGGGACCCGTGCTCAGTCCAATGGTTGGCTGTGAGTATCTGCCCCAGTATTTGTCAGGCTCTGGCAGAACCTCTCAGGAGACAGCCGTAACAGGCTCCTGCCAGGAAACACTTCTCAGCCTCCAAAATAGCATCCGGGTTTGGCAACTGCATGGATGCCCAGGTGGGGCAGTCTCTGGATGGCCTTTTCTTTAGTCTCTGTTCCATACTTTGTCTCCATATTTTCTCCTGTGAGTATTTTGTTACCCTTTCTAAGAAGCACTGAAGCATCTACACTTTGGTCTTCCTTCTTGAGCTTCACATGATCTGTTAATTGTATCTTGTGTATTCCAAACTTTTGGGATAATATCCACTTATCAATGAGTGCTTTTGGGCTAATATCTACTTAACAATGAGTGCATGCCATGTGTGTTCTTTTGTGACTGTGTTACTTCAATCAGAATGATGAAAATATTATTCTGATTGAGTTCACGTTCCATTCATTTGCCTGTGAATTTCATGAAGTCATTGTTTTTAATAGCTGAGTAATATTCCATTGTGTAAATGTACCACATTTTCTGTATTCATTCCTCTGTTAAGGGACATCTGGGTTCTTTGTAGTTTCTACCTAATATAAATATGGCTGCTATGAATATAGTGGAGCATGTGTCCATATTACATGCTAGAGCATCTTCTGGGTATATGCCCAGGAGTGGTATAGCTGGGTCCTCAGGTAGTACTATGTCCAAATTTCTGAGGAACCTCCAGACTGATATCCAGAATGGTTGTACCAGCTTACAATCCCACCAGCAATGGAGGAGTGTTCCTCTTTTTCCACATCTTTGCCAACATCTGCTGTCACCTGAGTTTTTGAACTTAACCATTCTGACTGGTGTGAGGTGGAATCTCAGGGTTGTTTTGATTTGCATTTCCATGACTAAGGATGTTGAATATTTCCTTAGGTGCTTCTTGGCCATTTGAGTTTCCTCAGTTGAGAATTCTCTGTTTAGCTCTGTTCCCCATTTTTTTAAAATAGGGATATGTGGTTCTCTGGAGTCTAACTTCTTGAGTTCTTTGTATATATTGGATATTAGCCCTCTATTGGATGTAGGATTGGTAAAGATCTTTTCCCAATCTGTTAGTTGCCATTTTATTTTATTGACAGTGCCTTTTGCCTTACAGAAGCTTTGCAATTTTTGAGGTTCCATTTGTCGACTCTTGATCTTAGAGCATAAGCCATTGGTGTTATGTTCAGGAAAATTTTCCCCTGCATGCATGTGTTAGAGGCATTTCCCTACTTTCTCTTTTATCAGTGTATCTGGTTGTATGTGGAGGTCCTTGATCCACTTGGACTTGAGCTTTGTACAGTGAGATAAGAGTGGATCAATTTGCATTCTTCCATATGTTGACCTGTTTACTTGTGTTCTATATATTTTTAAAAACTAACATTGCTTTAATGACTGCATGAGACTCTGTCAAAAAGAAAATGAAAAATTTTCCTTAATTAGGTAATTATTTTTTAAAATTTTAATAGGATATTTTATTTACATTTCATATGTAATCCCCTTTCCCCATTTTCCACCCACCCAGGTACCCCCTAACCCATCCCCCCTCCTCCTCCTTCTATGAGGATATGCCCCCACTCACTCTCCCACTCCCACATTTCCACCCACGATTTCCCTCACACTGAGGTATCCAGCCTTCACTGGACCAAGGACTTTCTAACCCACCTATGCCTGACAATGTCATTCTCACCTACATATACAGCTGGAGTCATGGGTCCCTCCCTATGTGCTCCTAGGATGATGGTTTAGACCCTGGGAGCTCTGGTTGGTTAGTATTGTTGCTCTTTCCATGGGGCCACAAACCCTTTCAACTCCTTCAGTCTTCTCTCTCACTCCTCCATTAGGAACCCCATGATCAGGTCAATGGTTAGCTGTGAGCATCCGCCTCTGTATATTTCAGACTCTGGCAGACCTCTAATGAGACAGTTTTATGAGGCTCAAGAGTTATTTATGTCCTTCTTAAAGTCCTCCATCATCTTCATGAGATGGAATTTTAAATCAGAGTCTTGCTTTTCCAGTGTGTTGGGGTATCTAGTGCTTGCTATGATGAGAGAACTGAGCTCTGATGATACCAAATAGCCTTGGCTTCTGTTGCTTATGTTCTTGCACTTCCCTTTCACCATCTGGTTATCTCTGGTGTTAGCTGATCTTGCTCTCTCTGACTGTGGCTTGTCTCTTCTGCAAGCCTGTGTGTCAGCACTCCAGGGAGACCAGTTCTCTTTGGGGGGAATTTGGTTATGGAGAGCTATGGCACAGGGTCAGTTCTGGGAGCTGATGTAGCCAGAAGGATCCTGTCCCAGGCTGTTTTTTGGTTCTTCAGAGTCCTGAGGGCTCTGGGAGGGTCCCTCGGAGCAGAAGTGGTGGTCTTACTTGTGCTCACAGGTGTGTCAGCACTCCTGGGAGGTTTTTATTTTTTTAATTATGCTAACTCTACTTCAGATTTCCTTTGCTTGTTCCTGGCCCTAAACCCTGCTATACCTGCTGCAGGTCTTAAGCTTAATAACTAGACAAAGGAAATAGCATTGATTTGATATATAAAACAGCAACAGCATCAATAAGTAGTCTGACATGTTTCTATTTTTCTATTTTTATTTAATATTTTCTCTTAAGTCATCTTCAATAACTGCTCCAAGAAGCAGAAAGATTTGAATATGCTCCTCTCCTTCTCTACAGTCAGAGCATCTCCAAACTACTGCTTTCTTGGATCTAGTGTCTGTGGTTCCAGTGTAAGTTCTTGGATCTTCAGTGATCTTTCAACATCTCCATTGGTGAGAATACTCATGATAGTCTGGTGACAGGACAATTCTTGCATTGGTTATATGCAGTGTAGAGTTGAATATGATCATGTGTCTTCACAGTTGCTTCCAAATCGGTTTTTTATTTAAAATATTCATTGTTTGAGAATTTCACACACACATAATGTGTCTCAATAAAATTCACCCCCACTGTCTCTCTTCTATTTTCTCTCATATTTTCCTGCTTTCTCTCCCTCTCAGCTTTATGTTCTCATTTTCTAAAATCCCACGTGATGGCTATTTCTGGTTGTTATCTTGACTACATCTGACGTTACCAGGAACCCAGAAATGAAGGGTATATGTGTTAGGGATTTTTTTTTGCTTGGTTAAAAGTAGGTGAATCTACTTCTAGTTTGGACCTATGAGATGCAAAGACAGACACATGCCTTTGATCCAGATCTGGAGGCAGGAAGATTAACCTTTAATCTTGGCCACACCTTCTGCTGAAAGCCCATATGAAGACATGAAGAAGGAAGCTTTTGCATTTTGTCTATTTGATCTCCCCTTGCTAGCAAGTCCATTCCTTCACTGGCATTAGAGCCTACTTCTTCAGGATTCCAGTGTCCACTGAAGACCAAATGAGACATCCAGCCTT